>NW_008795405.1:17965148-18053333 GCF_000699145.1 Aptenodytes forsteri
ATCCAGCCAGGGTCAACCCGCCACAAAGTTTCATTCCTGTAACAGTGTCCTATGGGTTGGTGCTAGTTTTATTGTCTGTTTAATCACGATTGAAAAAGGATTTGCACATCTAATTTCTCAGGAACTCCAGCTGAAAAGTCCAAGTCTGATATATTTTTCTTGGCTGGGTACAGCAGGGACGGTTTCCAAGTGATCTACTAAAGGAGCACATACTGTGTTAAGATGTGGTGTTGCATAAAGTGTGGACTATCCCTTTTGAGAATGTGTTTTAATAAAGAGGTGACGAAACAGGAGATGAGAAGAGTCCATGGGAGGAATCAACAGAAAGAGTAAGAAAACATAGCTGATGAAGGAAGGCTGAATAATTTTCTTTCATTTCTCTAAGGACAAGACAGATGAACTTTAACATGCCATGGTGCGCTTTGTTAGCCTCTCTAGTTGGGGCAAGGTATGTAGGTGGGTGAAGTGAAATCATGTAACAAGTAGCAAGTATCAAATAAATAATGAATACAAGATGCCTCCCCCACCCCAAGAAAATAGCTGGCCTCTTCACTGATGTGAATTAGCATAATCCATCAAAGTAATTTGTTTTTGGCTTTGGGCTGAGACTTTGTTTCTGAGTTTGGTCTGAGAAATGCCCTTTACCTCTTTACTGTTTTATCCTGAAACTTAATTTTGAACTCCTACCTGGAGGTCACAGTTGGGATAAAGCCATTGTGCTGGTTGTTGCACCTGTATGGTGAAACACGTGTCCCAAAGGTGATCCCAAAGACATAAGTAAGAGACTCAGGGCAGCCAGGAAAACAATGACTGATGTATCAGGTCAGTGAGAGAAGGAACCTAAATTTGGGTTTCTCATTTTTGCTTTTTGGACATCGTGGCAATTTTTAAACCAAAGGTTAATTTGGCACACAAATGCTTGTATTGTATGTTGGGTGATCAAGAGTGCTGCTGTTTTGGGGGTGTGTTCCGTGTGAAGAGAATGCTGAAGTGCAAAGGGTCTGCTCTTGGTAGCATTGGTGTAGGCTTCAGTCGTAAGTGAGCTTAATCCCTTTCAAGAGCAGACTGTAAAGAATTCTCTTTCTGACTTTACCTTGACAGTGCAGAGTGTTAATTTATTTATTTAGCTTGCTGTTTAGTTTTTATAAACTGTAAAACAACATGAAAAGCACAAGCTGCGAGCTGATTGGATTAATGCACCAAAATGTGAATTCTTTATCTTAGTCATTAATGGAATTATTAAATGTGAAAGAGAAAAGAGATGATGCCTAAAAAATGAGTGTGTTGGAAGAGACTGGAAAAAGCAGCCATTTAAAGAGCTTTCCCTGAGCATCAGGGAATATGGTGATTCTCATAGGAGGCGATAGTAAGAAAGAACCAAAGATATGCCTGGAGCCATATTATGGTTATCCAACCTTGTAAGGATTTGCATTTATTTTGCAAGCAGACGATGGGTCTTTTCTATTGAGTTCTAACAGAAATCTCCAAAGAGATTCAGTGTTAAATATTTTAGGATGATTGTCAGAATTTAGAGCTTTGTTTTCAGAGCTACCATGTGCTGTTCTGTTGAAAATGAATTGCTTTACTACTTGAACTCTGAGTTATGTGTCTTGCTCTTGAAATCGGGCTTTTTTACCATGTTGGTTTTAACTATTGAAAAGACCAATCTAAACCTCATAGGCTTGAGTGAGTATTTGATTCTTTTCTGAGTAACAAGTTATCTAAAACTGAGTTACTTATGAAATAGAAATTAATTCTGGGAAAACAAAGTACACTGTGTTTTGTGGAAGGGAGGGAGGAAGGGAGAATTGTGTGGTCTTCAGTGACCTTCAGTACATAAAATTCAAATGTTTCCAACACTGTTCATAATTCTATATTGGCATATGTTTAGAGGGAAAGAAACATACAGGAATTGCTGTACTGGATTAGATTAATTACCCATTTAGTCCAATATCCTATTTTCAATATTGGACAGTACCAGATGGATTGAAAATACATGAGAAATCTCACAATGCAACGTGCCTAGCTTCTGTCAGTTAATAGGTTAAGCCTTGGAATGTGAAGCTTTGTATTTATTATCAGTCTTTTTTTTTTTTTTAAAAATCATGCTTAATGTGAATGTTTTCTCCAGACTCTTGTCTCAAAGAGGGAAGCAGACTGCAGTAATAGATTTATTCCCTTCAGACCAGGAGGCTGTTTGTTTTTTTTCCTGAGACAGAGTGGCTCCCAGCTCCCCTGTGGTAAGGCAGAACTCTCCCCTTTCTTGGTGACTGCCACAGTGGTGTGGTCTCATCCATACAGAGGTGCTGCTGATTGTCTCAATTCTATGGTCGGTATTTAGATGAAGTCCCATAATGGATGACACATAAAAATTCAAGGCAGATAAAGAGGATATGTTATTTGTAATATCTGTGCATTGGCTGAAACCTGAAATTTTGAGTAACTTATTTGATGAATAGCAATGCTGGAGTTTCTGATAAAAAGCAAAACAAAACTCCTAAAATGTGTGTGTGTCACAGTTAACTATGTATTGAACAGAGGAAGTCAGCTGAGTCTCCACTTGCATGGTGCTGAGTACCCAAAATCAGCACAAATATTGAGGACTGAAGAACCTTGAATGGGTGGCCTCAGAAGTTTTTTGTTCCATCTACATTAGACAAATACTGAGCTCTGCTTCTCACCTCCTCCAGTTAAACTGGATGCATTAGCTACCCATCACATCCACCCTTGGTGTGCAAAGTACACTTCCACATTTGCTTTATAGCAGAATTGGACACATTGACCTCAGTACTGTGATCTTTTCAAGGCCAGTATAACTACAGTGAGCTTTTAAAGGACACTTGAGAATTGTTCAGTGGAGACAAAAAGCAAACTCAAAGTCCCATAAAAAAGCTTTTCTTATTATACGGAAGCTGTGGGGAAAAAGGTAACTTTAATTTGCCTTTTATTTTTTCAAGGTCTCTTAGCAATTCACTTAAATTCACATACAACATAATACACTGGATTTTTATGGTAGCAGTATTTATAGTTCAAATCATTAACATCCCTAGAGCAGACATAGTACCTAATTAAGGCTGAATAATGTCGTCTTTGGGGACAGACTGACCAGAAATTGTAGCAGGGTGCAGTTGTGCCAGGGCAGGAGCAGAAGGGCGGGACTTTGCTGCTCCCATAGTTTGTAGGGCAATTCACTGCTGTGTCCTTAGATAATTTCTTAGTCCTTCCATGGTCGGCATGAAGGCCAATTCAGAGGAGGGCTGTAGACAGAACTTCTTCACTCTTCCTGGGCGCTCCTGGGAGGAACACCCTGTTTTCTGTGATCTAGAAAACCCTGATAAAGAGCCATGTGCCTTACTTCTGGCTATCTTTACCTGTGTGTAGGTGTGTGGCCATCTTTAGCCCTGTATGCTATTGTCAGTAGGATTAGTTATGGAGAACTTTGCATTGAGTAGACATGGGAAGAGCTGGTTCATACAGAGGTGCTAAATAAGTGGCAGTAATTCCAAAATGTAAGAAGTGTGTATCATCCAAAATGGAAAACAGTAGCTACAAGCTAGTTATAAAAGAGAAATAACTAGTGAGTTAAATTTCTGTTAATAATCTGCTATTATAATACTAACAAAGGCAACACAAAAGCACAAAGGCTATTAAAAAAAAAAAAAAGCAGATGAGTTAGGGTTCAAACAGATTAAAAGAATCAACTTGCTCCATGGGATTAACTATACATGTTCAAGAACGAGTATGTTTTAAGGTGAGATTCAATTGAATAACAGCATTTATTTATTTCATGGAGCATCCAGAACATGCTTACAATGTGGCGCTAGAAAGCTCTTTTGGTTAGGCCCAGATGACAAGCAACTGCAAATCAATGCTAAAAAGTTGGAGGCTCTTACTACAGAGGCAAAGATAGTGATCCCCATATTCAAGTTTTCCTGAGACATGCCATCAGGAAAGACTTCTGCTCCCTTTTTCTTTTTGACGAGTGTTAACAACTTTGAAATGCAGCAGAGGAAAAGCCTTCTAGCTGTAGAAGTTTCTTGCCCTTGTTGCAGGAACTGTTGCTGAGGTTTGGTTAGAAATTGTTACGTATATAATACACAAGTGCTGTTTCTCCCCTGTGTATTCAGGAGAATGATGGTGACATCGCAAAATGTCCTGCGGAGTATCCTTTGCCCTGCATACAGTACCAGGAAAGCAGCGTGCCTACAGACACCCTACAGAATGGTTGTAGCAGAAACTGTAGTGGGAACAACTGGGAGATGCCAAAGTGGCTGTGTTACGGGAAGCTGTTGAGACAGGTAAACTGAGTTGGCCTGTCTTCCCTGTCTTTTTCCATCTTCATAGCTTGGCATCTAATCTCTGCTGTCCAGCCTTCTTGTTAGCTACGCCATAGTGACTTTGTTAAACCTGTTAGGTGGCAGCCCAGGTCACTTTCCCATCGAGATCACAGCTTATCCTGGCAATTAGTGTGACTTGTCCTGTGACTCAAGCAAAAGAAGTTTCTGCTAGTGCATTTAAGGCGAATGCCCCACAGCTAGAGAAGTGTCATTACAATTGTTTTTAAAGGAAATAGCTAAAAAGCAAAGACTATAACATATGATTGTGATGTGCTGTTTTAAGGCATGCAGGCAGTTGCTAAATAGAATAATCCAAGTTTGTAATAACATTACCAATTCTCTGGTGATTGCTGATATGTTAGAGAGATTCTCTGTCTTGTTCTGATGGGGGCCAAAGCCCATTTTTTGCAATGCTTGTAGGACTGTGGCTGTTCCAGGCATGGAAGTAAGGGCAGGTTATCGGTTTAGCTGGTTGGTACATAGCACTATAAGAAAAAAATGAACAACAGCTGAAGGCAAAAAATTCACAGGACCTTTTTAATCTTGTTTTGTGATAAAACTCAGTCTGAAAGGGAGTGTTCTTGTGGCTTTGCTTAATAAGGTTCGTGAGATGATATTTATCTGTCTGGTCATGTACATACTATACTCTTTGGAAGGTGTGCCAAGAAAGACTTAAGGTAATATATTGGCGGCATGATACAAACATACGGAGCAATACCTCTGAAGCATCATCCAGAATGATAGGCTGTTTCTCAGGTGTTAGCTGAGCAGTTTTATTAGTTGCTTTCATATGTTGTTATTCTGAAGCTGAATATGGATTCAGTTATTATTAATTGTAGTGTTCCCCGGTTGCTGATTTGACTTCTCTGCTGTGTCACCCATTAATAGTGGAACCTACTTGTACTGGGATAACTGAGTCATGACTAAGAAATATGTACAGGTGTAACAAGCCTTAAGTCAAACGTAATCTTGCAGAACACTTAAGACTATTCCAAATGTCATTGTGAAATACGTGAGCTAGAGAGCAGAGGCATTAAGCCAGATTAGATAGTGATGTCCGGATAAATTTAAGTGATCTCTAGCAGTTAAAAATGAAATGTGCCCACTGAAACTTCTGAAAAGATATTCCTAAATATGTTCTTATATTCTGTAACACAGCACTATACCAGGTACTAGGAAGAAAATTAACTCTCTCCCAGCTGAAACCAGGACAACAATAAATCCAACAAAATTATTCAAAATTCAGGGTTGCCAGATCCCTTTTTTTTTTCTATCTGTAAGGAGTTACATGTTAACTGATTGAACTCCTCTTTTCTGTTCATGAACAAGTGCCACAGGAGCCATAATTATTCAAGTATGATTTGACAGTACGTTTGTGTAAAACTGTTGCATATTTTTTTTCTGGAGTGTACTGCATTATTCCTTCTTTGGGTAGCAGAAAATGAATTCTTTTGATTAGGCAGATCAAATGTCTGCTGAGACCATGTGAACATAATGCTGACTGCAGGCAGGATTTACCTTGGGAGCTAAGAGGATGAAACACCCCTACTACTACTAATTGGCATAGCCTACTCACTCTGGGCTATACGAAATGATATTCACCACATGGCTCTGTAGTCCTTGTCCTTCAGATTGGGGCTGTTCCCAGCCTTGCGTACAGGAGGCTCTTGGGGCAAATGTGTGCATTTATAATTCTTGTTCTATGACTGCTCTGCAATAACCTGTGCTTTGGAGAACAGTCTTGTCAGTTAAGGTTGTAGAGGCAGAACACCTTAAGAAAGTGGACAAAGAAGCACTATGAGAATGGTCAAGCAAAATTAGCTGAGAAACACTAAAATCTCATCAGAAATGATTGGAGTTTGAAAGGCAGTGTGGAACATACATAGCAAAACCCTCTCCAAATGCTCGTTTTTTGTATCTTCAGTCTGCTGCTTCAGCATCAGGATATCTAATGACGAGGGTTGATTTCATATCAATCACCACAGCTTTCTCACAGTGGGGATAGTATGTGTCATTGTAGCTATAAGAAATTATTTCTAGCAGGACAGAACTAATGGTTTACAGTACATCAACTTGGTTTCAGGATCACACAAGACATAATTTACATGAGCTCTCATGACAGATAGAAAATGAACTGTAGGTGCTGCTGTACTCATGGAAGCTGAGACCAGACTGGAATAATTCTAGTGTGAAAAGGCTCTGTTAAAGGGTTTCCATGATTTCTAGGGTTTCTTTGGAGCTTAGAGCTGGCATTGTTTACTTCAAGAAGCATTTTATAACTGGCCCACTTGATTAATAAAAAAGGTGTCTCAGATCCTCCTGTAAAGATTTAACCTTTGGCCAGCTCCAAGGGTGATTATAGTACACAGTAAGTTAGAAAGGTCTTGGGCTGCCCCAGCACCTCAGCTACCATGCACCGAGATGCAATGGAATTAGATGCATGTACAAGTGTGAACTGACTTTTTATTTCTGGTTGTTTCAGGAAAAGCTATAGATCTGGTTGAGAAGTTTTCAGCAAGACTCTGTAACAAGTTAATGCTGGTTTTTAACTGAAAGTTATTACAAATTAACCTAGCCATGAAAGGAGATGGCAGTGAGAGACAAGCTTTTTATGAAAAATTTCTTCAAAAGGATCTATACAGTCCAGGGTTACATATGTTCAAAAGCACTGGATCTTAGAGTAAAGACAGAATTGGTAGTTGCACACCACGGGCCTCAACAGAAGCTTGTTGAAGTCAGTATTTTGTAAAATTCAGCTGGTTTTGACTAGGGATCTAGAATCACAGGAAACTGCACTTTTGGTGCTTCCTTCTGAAAATGGTGTGGAGAAACTGGGCTTAAAGAGCGCACAAGAAAGATTCTGGGATAGTCACTTAGGAGAGAAGATCTAAAGACCCAATATATTGATGTCTGATCAGGGGGGTTTGAGGTGCGAGGATCGTGTGGGGAAACATATACCTCTGTATGGAGACTTGAGTGTTTTCAGGAGGAAGAACCACCCTTCACCGCAGCACAGGAAAGTTTCCTGTAACTTGGAGTAATGGAAGAAAAAGAAAACTGGAGCAAGTAGCAAGAGAAAGGCTTCACAGTGAAAGAGATCAGAAACCGTCCCACAGTGTTTCAGGAGAAACACCAGTATCCTCATCCTAGGGGATATTTAAAACCCAGAAGCTGTTGGAATCCACAGTGGAGAAGGTTGCTGCTCTGACGCAGAGCAAGGAGCTGAATAAATCCCTTTTATTTATCCTGTTTGGAAAAAACAAGCTGGATTTCTGCATCCCAAGCTGATGGCACAAAGCCAGCAGACCTAGGAAAACACTGTGAATAAATTTGATTGGCACTTTGAGATTTGCCCAGTGTGAAAACTAAAGATATCACGTTTTAAAAGGAGATGTTTTAGAAAGGAACTGTTCCCATAGAAAAGCTCTTTAGATAAATACATGAATCTGTTTCGTTTTTGAAGAATGTTTCCAGGACTGACAACTTGGACATGTGTTGTGGCTCTGACTGCTGGAAATTTTACCTATTGTTGGAGTACCACAGCGCTGGACATAAGGTCACAGCAAAATCAGATTTGGTCTTAGCACTGTCACTTATTATAAACCTCAGCAACAAATGAGATTCAAATGCTATTTCAGTGAACCTAGAGCTATGGTTTCCAGTAAACTTATTATTTGAAGTCTATTAGCAGTTCAATGAGAGTGGAAGCGTAGCACAAAATGTGATATTTGAAAACCTTATTAGAGAACGAGTTTTGTAATTCATGGTGAGAAATGCATTTGTTCAAAAAGCGAGGAACTATTTTTAGCACCTGCACAAAATTCATAAGGAAGAGAGACTGATACAGCGTGTGCAATTAAACAATCAAATCTAATGCTTAATTAAATTGTTCAGTTATAAGATGCCACACTTACTAAAATCTCAGAAATAATTATTGATCATCAAATACTCTGCCACTTCTGGGTTTGTCATCAGCTGAAACTGGTGAATTATTCATGGATTTCAATTTAATACAGTAAATGCTCTTTCTGGTGATCAGTATCTGTGTCAAACGTCTAAATGTAAGTTGTTTTATTTCTTGTTGTCTCAGTACAAGCTCTTGCTTGCTCATGCTGCATGCTTGTCACTCCAGAGTAGGACAAGTCTTGCAGTCTTTTCCCAGACAAAATGCACAATAGCTTCTCTGGAAGGTGGTGCATGAGAAAAGATGGTTTTAGGGTATAGAAATTATGGGATAAAGGGTTTTTTTTGCTTTAATAAGCTCAACAAAAGGGAAAAATCCTTCACAATCAAGTTTCCTTGGAAGAGAAAAGCCAACAACAACTGCTTTAATTTACCACAATATTTGCACATTTTGCATTATAGTTGTGCAAACAGGAGAGATTTAATCCTGCCTGTAAGCTTATCTTCATAAATGCATTATAAAGCCTTCAGATAGAATAAAATCAGCTGAACGTATACAGCCCTTAGTAGGCATATCACATTTATTACTTCTACTCCATTCAGTGAATATTTATAATCAGCACACATTTGCACTTCTTGGTAAGAGTATTTTAGCAAATTTTACATTTAAAGACCTTTTTTCTTCCTTGTGTCAATTGGGAGTTTTATGTCTGAGCCAATACATGTGAGTATATTTGTGTCTATATACACAAGGAATGACCCACCAGTCAGAGAAAGAGCAAACAAAGAGCAGGTTATTGGGTCAAAAACTAACTTTATCAACTATTTTAAAATTTACTTGGAGGAGTTTCCTCTCAGTGCTTGGAATCGATGTTAAGGTGGGACCTGCTCATGTGCAATGACTGCAACAATAGTTTCCGCTGTGGTGTAAAGCACAGTATATTTTAGCTATATGATACTACTCCTTGTATTAAAAATGGCAAAGCAACTATGCTGAGACAGAGAAGGGTGTGTTTTTTTTTTCCTTTCACTGTTTTCCCTAGTGCTGCAATACCTCTGTGAATGATGTAACTCCTATAAAACTAAACTTCAGGGATAATATTCTTGTTAAGCAAGCCCTTTGATTTCTGGGAAGACAGATGAGGGTTTTGGCACATCCATGCAGCCTGCAGATACTTTACATGAATGTTGAATTTGCGAAATTCCATCCACCGAGGGACTGTAATTATCTCTGTTAGAAGCTCTTTCTCTTCTCCCTGTGAGGTTTGAATGGGTTCAGACATAGGTGGGATATGTGAACCTCTCTACAACTGTTGATTTTGAAGTGAAAGAGGGCTGTCAGGAAAACATGAAAGATGTTGTTATCTTCCCTGACTCCTCTGGGTCTGTATGGACTATTAGAGAACTGAAGTAAGGAGATGAAATGTAGGCATGAGGCTTACATCTCGGACTCCAGAACAAAGAATTAGGGTCTGGGCTGAGTGACAGATTGTTGCTTTATTTCTGTCAGGGAGATTTATGAGGAGGTATCTCTTTCCTTTGGTTGTACAGTCAGTATTCATAGTTACTCCCCACTGGCTTCTTCAGACAGTTGCCTGCCTGTTGTGTACCCAGCTGATGTATCTGTTGTCAGTCGAAAGGTTGGACAGAAGATCTGTGAGAGATCAAGTCGAAAACACCACTACTGAGAAACACCTTATTTTTGTCCAAATCTCTGAATGGCAATATTGCCCTTTGCACGATGGAGCCACTCTGATACTGCTGTCACAGACCTCCTGCAGCTGCTAGGATGGGGTACAGATGGCTTTCTTCACTGTAATCTCCACAGAAATTTTACTTGTTTGGTCTGCTGCATACGTGCTTGACGTCTTTCCAGATAAACCACATCTATGAGGGCTGAGGGGACGGGAAACTCACAACACTGTTGTATGAGGAAGCCAGAGCAGAAGGTAACAAAGCCAGCACTTGCTGCTACACCATTAATGTGGAGCATAAAATACAGCTTTGGGAGATCACATGCCTGTCATTATATCCTGGAATTTCTGCAATCTGCTGGCAAAGCAAGGTTTCTATGGGTATACCCTTCCTGCTGTTCTAACCTTCAATTACTATCAAGTTCTTGTGCAAATTTGTGTTTGAAATAGTGAGTGATAGAGCTTAACTCTTCTCAAAATAGAAAAATGTATCTTAAAAAAAAAAAGGCATCCAGTTGCTTTTTTGCTTTGAAAACCCTTGTTTTCTTTCTGTAAGTGGGAAGTGTGTTCACAAGTGAGAATGTGTCTAGGCCAAGTTACAGCACTTGACTTCAAAGTACCATTCCAAAATAGACAGCCACTTATAAGTCTCCCTGTAAACAAATAGGCAGAAAACCAAGATTTTCTAAGGATATTGTCACAAAAGAGAAATGGCTTAGACATTACAGTAATCCAGGGTGCTTTGTCTGCTCTTCCTGTGGAGAACTTTATAGCTTGTTTACTATGCTGAAATCTGTCTCTCACTTTACCAACTGCTTCCCAAGATGTTGACTTTGTCTAACCATGTCCCCTTCATTCTTCTCCATTTTATTTCTTTTCCTGCCAGGATTCCAGAGTTTTGTTTGCATGTTTGCAATATGCCTCCTTTGTAACTTTTTTCAGCACAGTTTTCTATTTCTGCCTTCTAGGCTCAGTGGTCATTGCCAAAGATGGTAGGCTGTGCAAAAATTTTGCCTCCCCTCCTTAAACAAGGAGACAGTAATTACGCCCACACATTGGTTCAGTGGAGAGTGATGGTGCAGATATACAAGTGGCCTCTTCTTTGTTGTAGTGTTTTATATTTAGTACCAAATATTTGAGGCCTAATAGGTGACTTAGGGTTGGTGGATCAGCAGCAGCGAGGAGTATTGTGACCAGTGGAGTCATGAGATAGACATATAAATATGCTGTACCCGAAAGAGAGAAAATAACATACGTTAGGGTTATAAACTGGCAACAAACCTTTGGCAAGGTCAGCAATGGCTTTTGCCATCTCCCAGTCATTGTTTTGCAGTTGTTTGTGGTGATGTTGCCTGGCTGCTCTAGAGAAAGGAGGCTATTCTTATGTTGAATGTATGGCTAGTGAATGGGTCCATGCAAAAACAGACTTTGAACAGATACGTGTTGTTTCTAAATACATCTGCCCTGAGATAATGGAGCTGTGCTGGTTTTCAAAGGGACCCCAGATTATTTTATGAAGTGTAATCTTCTGTTCCTTATGACGCTCAGGAAAGTTAACACATCTCACCTCCCTTATAATCATTCTTGCCAAGGTGAACTTTAAATTCTTGTGAATATTAAACACTAAATTGATTTCATTTTAGAAATTCTTTGCACAATGATTATAGTGAATTTCACTAATCTATTTAAGAATGTATTCAGACTGAGGTCCCAGTGTTGTTGGCTCATCTTCGCTTACAAACCTGGTGTGCAGCAATGACTGAGGTACTAGTTGCTGCTTTCTGGAAATGCAGGCATACTTCGATGTGATGTGTTGTACTGTTGATTAAGGAATGAAGACTGCTGATGACTACAGAAACTACAGATAACACATTTAAAAGATACAAAATACCTGTGGTTGAATGTGACCAATAGATATCCTGTCTCTTGTGAATATTGTCAGGAGTGCTTCATTTTAGGGGATCAAGGTTTGAAAAGTGCGCAACCTCACTGCTAACAGCAGAACAAGTCAGAGTTCAAGGGAGTATTTGAAATAAAATGTATACAGCTGTAAACTGCAGACCTGTGAGCTCAGATAGGTAAGAGGTTTTGTTTCTAAAGTCCGTTTTTCAGAGCAAATGTCATCTATAAAATAAAAAATGGGCTTGTTTCTACAGGAAATTCAGATTCCCTAGTGTTTTTTCATGCAAAACCCCCAGATATTCCAGAAACATGACAAACATAGTTGAGGGATATGAAATTTTCCAAACCAAATTGAGGCAAAAAGCTCTGAATTCAATTACAGGCAATCATAACCCGATGCCTGTCTGATCAAGGTAGCATGGCCAAGCCACGTGGCAGCTGCTGGCCCACATCTGGCTTCTGTTCTCCAGCCTGACAATGCAGATGCTCCTTTACAGCTGCTTCCACGAGAGCTTTCCTCTGGCATGGATCCAGAATGAAGTGCAAATGTGCATCTTTGGCTTTTCAGTGAGATGCCTCAAGTCTTCTGGCCCTGGAATACAAAAATTGCTATTGTGACTTTAGCCCAGTGATGGCTTCAGTTTACTGTTATTTTCTCTGTACGTCTGGGTTTGGGAGTCAACTGCTGTCGCTTCCTCTCCACACCTCAGCCTCCTTAACTACCAGGGATGAGCGTTATGAGCATGGGAATAATAAAGTTATATTTGCGGTACTCCTTTCCAAGTCTAGTGTGCGAGGGAATGGTGGGGGACAGACTGCCCATAACCTGACCCTGTGCATGGGAGCTGGCTGAACCCTCCAGCAGTCCATGCTGTTTTATTAAGGAAAAATCTGCTTCCTTTCCTGGAAAGTGGAGGTTCAGAGGTACTGCGTGCAGCACCCGGTTTTCTCAGTTCACCTCCTAGCATGGCACAAGTGAGTGCCGAGGCAGGGATGTAAGCAGTGCTCAGTCCTTAGCAATAGACTTAAAAAGCAGTGGTGCCAACCCTACCTCTTTTGAATTCTTCCTTCTTCTGAGTTCTTTTCCTGATTTAAACACTGCTAAGTCTAGTAGTGTGGTTTTTCCTTTCCTCCTGAAGCACCAAATCAAAGCAAAACCAAAACACTTTTCAGCAGGAATACTGTAAGATTGAAAGCAGAAAGCTATTGAATTTTCCCAGGTAAAATTGGAAAAAAAAAAAAATTCATTTTGGGTTTAGTAGAATTAAGATATTTTGCTTTTATTAAGATGGTCCCATCAGAATGTGCCATGTCAGTTCACTCTGCATTTGCATCCGCTCAGCTTCCATGGTCCCATGTAGGAGTTTGTTTTTTCACATCTCATTTTGCTGTTCTTTCCTGGGGTCCTTTCCTTAGCTGGATTATCTCTCCTGTGATGTAGCATGAAGAACTTCTGCCAACTGTGTTTTTGTAGGAATCCCATGATTGCTGTACAAGGTTGGAGGTGGAGATGGGCTGGGCACTGTCTTGTCAGAAGGATTAAAGCCTGAGGCTCTGACATTGCAATTCCCAGAAGGCATTTAGGAAGATATGGCTCACCATCCAGATAGACTTCCAAAAAATAAATACGTAGACACATTTAATTTATTTTGGGAGTGGAGGAAGTGTGCTATTTTAATTCTGTAAACTGTTTTATATTTTGGCTTTTTTGTCCCATTTTGGGGAGTCCACAAAATAGAAAAAATCATTTTTTAATCTGCTACCTACTAGTAATCCTGGTTAGCATGTAAAAATCTGAGATCACTACTTCAGGTCACAAGCTTGATTTTAATTAGCATTCCATTTATTAAAATATTTTTCCTAAGGTGTATCTTTCCATTTAGAGATTTTTGCAAGGAATGAGGGAGGGAATTCTCAAGGTACTGATTAGCAAGTAATGTCAAATCATAATTCTGGCACGACTTACTAGAACTTTGGAGTCAGGGGTCTATTTGGATTTTCCCTATGCATTTTTCCCATTTATTTCCTGGTGGTAAAACTTGGCATGTATAGTTGCAGCTTGGGAGCAATGATGTACCAAATATTGTTTAGATTTTTTTGTGATCCTTTACAGTTATATGACTAAACAGCATGACTGCTGCTGTCTTTGTGCTTTTATAAGCTGTCTGCAGTTCTATGGCAAAACATTTGTGGGTAAGTAATATTTATTTTTTTAAATCAGAGTATAGGATAGTGGTGTTACAACCTTGGTAAAGCCCCTGCTGCTGGGTCCAGACCACATTGCTGTATCTGGGCTCCACATACTCACTTCTCCGAGGCTTCCTGAGATGAAGCAGGCTCCAGGCAGCTGCATCTCACCTTTGTGGCTGCCATCCAGAGGTGCAGATCCTCTGTTTAGGACTTTCTCTTATGACTGAGACAGCGTCTTCCACAGCTTGGGTTAGTCTTAGTTCCTCTAGACTCTCCAACAGAGTAAGCACGTTTTCCAGAGGACTATTTGGTTGCACCTAGGACACTAGATATTGAAACAGGTCATCTACAAGCTTTACAAAGGCTCTGATACCAGTCCTTCTGTACAGCATAAGAAATAGCCTGTCTATATTTTGGATACCCAAATTGGCTCTCGCTGTGTTTACTCCCAGAAACACATGAGCAATATACTGGACATAGTTGAGCTGGCTGCCCTGCAGGGCAGGACTGGTCTGAGACGGTAAATCTACACTGTAGTGTGCTGTGATGTGTGGGCTTCAGGTTGGTTACTGGCTTTCAGAGGTCTTCATCCATTATGCAGTACAGATGCACTCGCAGAGAGCAGAGAAACAAGCTTGAGTACATTTTCCTGCCTCAGCTTTTTTTTGTTACTCTTCAGTGTATTGGGGTTTATGTCAGAGACTCTGGAACAGTCTGGGTTTTGACAAGGTTTCTTCAAGTTTTGGAGTCTGTGCCTGAACTGTGAATCTAAATCTACTAGCAGGCTTCCCTGTAACACGTTCGTTTTCCCTTTCTCGGTTTATATGATGAGGCTGATAAGCCATTGAAGATTCCCAGCAGACTTGTATGGTTACCTCTCCGTGGACCGCAGTCCGACAACCTGGTTTGCACTGGATGGTGGCTGCCTTTTTTCCTGTAAGGTTTCCAACTCAGCTCACCATCATCAAGAGCTAACAGACCTCCTTTGTTAGCCTTGCCTCAGATGCAAGAGTCTTGCTAGTCATCTCCTGGGTGTTTTATCTCAATATGGAAGCACAAAATGCATTTGAAATGGAAAAAGAAGTTTCCAAAGCAGTTGGTAGTCTAACACAAGGGGGGGGAGGGGGGGAGAGAGAGACAGTCCCTGTGAACAGCCGTAAGGCTTAGACATACAGACAGACGTAGACAGATTTACCACATTGGCACTAATACTTTCAATCTTTTTACAGAAAGAAAATATTGCCAAGATGCTAATGTATACACATGGTAGCAATATGTTCATGAGGAAGTGTAGTTAAGTTAATTACTGGAGCTGGGCTGTATGGACTGTGTGTTACACAGATGGACTGTACGATACACAGGCACTTTTTAAGTATGCAGATTCCTACTGAAGTGGCACAGCTTAATGACTCACTTGGATTAAAGCTGCTACAACCTATTGTCCCAATAATCCAGGATTTAAGCATGCTGTAATTGTGTGTATCATGCATGAAAGAGCAATTTGTAGCTGTGGAAAGTTTAACACTGCTCCTAGCAACTTGGCTTTCTGTTTTCTTTATGCCCAAGAGCCAAAGTTTGAGTCTCAGCTGTGTTTGTCACTCACAAAGGCTGATTCCTTCCCTTACTCTTACTATTGCTAACTAGAAGTAACTCTGCTGAAGTACGTGAAAGGGGACCCAGCTTGGGACTCTTCAGCAGTAAGATACTGCTTGTCAGTGGGGTCTGCTTAGTGTCTTGCACTGCAGGTTGCCACACATGAGCCTTGCTTGTTTTTATTCTCTGTCATACAATGATTTGGGATAATAGGCAGACCCCATCTGTTCCCATTTCAGGACGCTTTGATTTCTTTTTCAAAATCTGCCCATAAATAAACACACAGAGAAAAATACTGGGGTGTGAACCACACACCATGGGGTTAGCACAGAAGGTCCTGCTTCTTGTCTACCAGCATTGATATGCTCAGCTATTGCAGCATATATTGTACCTGACATCCAGCATCACCTATGTGGCTCCTTCAGGCCTAAATTTGAGTGTTACTGGAAAGGGCTGGGTGAATGGAAAATTAACCTTCCCCAGGAACTGCTCCCTTCCTCTCAGGTTAAGTCAGGGCATCTCCATAGCTGCACTATTTTGCTGTGCCAGGTTCATACTGAGAGTCTGTGTGGGTCGTGCACAGATTATGGAGGTGATGTGTGGGGTGAGAGGGTGTGGTATGTATCTTCTACTTTCACAGCCGTGTGTGTGCCAGAATTGCCTTCACAGCACTCAAGGGAAGACATCACTTCATCCTCATTT
The DNA here is from genome assembly GCF_000699145.1 of Aptenodytes forsteri. Lineage (NCBI taxonomy): Eukaryota > Metazoa > Chordata > Aves > Sphenisciformes > Spheniscidae > Aptenodytes > Aptenodytes forsteri. Next base: position 17,981,470 of record NW_008795405.1, read on the forward strand.
TTGGGTGGGGAAGGGACTTTCTGGGGTAAGGGGACAGTCCTCCATAGCGCAGCTGTCATTGAAAAGGGTTTTATCAAGGCAGGGGACAAGGCACAACTCAGGAGTAAGTATTTGCAGCTGCCTGCATGCCTGTAGCATTTCCTTTACTCCACTGTGAATTCTGCCCTGTGGCGTTTTAGAGTTTTCCTTATCCTGAGGTGCAGCTGATTATTGCAAAGAAGCCGCCTGACACCGTTTTGGTCGCGGCCAGACTTCTCCTATCAGATTAGCATTCCCTGTAAGCACCATGGAATGGGAGGCTGTGAACCCAGCCCGGTGTGAGTGATTGTACATCGGTATTACCTAATTCTTATAGTATTAAGGTAATTAGGAAACATGAGACTTCACAAAAATAGACAGCTCGTTGTACTGAGAGTATCAAAGGCATTTCTTCTCCCATGTCAATTTGAACAGTGCTCTTGGCTACTACATTACAGTAATCAGCTTAGCTAAATTTGTTTTGCATGTCTGATGTTAATGAATGACTGGTTGTTATTCTTTTAGGTTGAAATCCACTGCATCTGCATAAAACAGGGAAGTTAGCAGTCGGACTCCAGAAGTTGCAAGGCAGAGGGGGGCAAGAAGTCGAAATCCACACTCACAAGAAGTGTGGGGCTGCAGGAGAGCACCCCAGTGCATGTCACTTTGGGCTAGTGCAGCAGCCACATGTCTATTGCATCCAGGTGTGAAGACCTTTGGGATCTGCACAAACGTGGATTATGGCCCCATTAAACCTTTGAAATGGTTCCTTTCTGGTTATGGCAAACATTGGAGATGTAATGGTTGTATGTTGTGGTGCCTACATGAGTGTGCCATTCGTTCCTCTCCCCTTTCCCTCTGTTCCAGGGTGGGTCTTGCAGTATGTGGGGCTTCTGCTGTCATCACTTATGGGCATTTTCCAAATGTGGTAAAATGAAGAAATGATAGAAAAGTGAAGTCTCTGGTTAGAAACACTTCAGCTGGACTGAGACAGTTCACATAAGATGGAATTGTAGGCAGGCTTTTTTCAAATGCTCTTCTAGTTGATCCAATTTATAATCTGCCCCTGCAAACATGCCATTTCTAAGGGGTTCCATATGCCTCTAAGCCTTCCTGTTATTTCCCACTTTAAGGATTGCTCTGTTCAGCAAGATGTCTGCCACTCTGCAGCTTGTCAAAGGGGTGTTTTTTTTTTTTTAAAACCCAAACAAAAACTGGAAGAAGGCCTTAGATTGGACGCCACTTTTACAGTCATTCTTCACAGCTAACCTCGACCTCCATTCTGATGCTGCTCATGGCAACACAAAGAGTCTGTTTAAAACACGTATGCTAATGTAAACAAGGGAGGTTGAGGTGTTTTGGCAGCTGGATGCAGCCACAGTAATAGAGACTGTATGAGGAGCTCAAGGTGTCCACTTGCTGGTGCTACTATAGTGCTTATTGTTTTCCTCATCCATAATTTTTTTTTTTTTACACTGAGTCTCTAAACTGCTCTCATGCTGAATTATTTCATCCTGGTTCCAGAGAATGGTTCTGTAAATACTCCTCTCAGCCACTTTTTATGGTCTGTGAGTATGGAGGGGTTTTGAAAGCTCATTGCTACTTTTCTGCCCACATATTTCCCCATCTATTCCCTATTTTGCTGCCGTCTCCTCCTCTCTACAGTAATTCTCCATTAACATCGTAAGGCACTGATGAAGGATGCCAAGGTCACTCCTGTGCCAGCAAGCTTTTGCAGCTATGGTCAGTCATGTCTTAACACTGAGTATGCCAGTTTTGGTTTTCCTCAAGAGGAGATTACCAGGAAAAATATCACTGCCAGCTGAGCTCCTGAATCCCTATAATTTTCCTACTGAAATGAGGGAATTCTGCAAAGCCAAATACCCTGGCCAAGACTAAAGTCCTCTTCCTTCTGTGCCATTTTCAGTGTCTAACCAAAGACGGTTCCCTAGTTAATAATTTGCTAAATTCCAAATTAATGTAATTAGTGTTTGAGGTAGCTTGATAAGACTGAAGAAGCGGGGAGCTGAACTGCCTCTGGCAATGTCTTTCCATCTCATGTGACCTCTCTTCCTCAGTTCTCTCATCTGATATCGTTTAAAAGCAACACTTCTACTTAAGGCACCTACATAGGCTTATGATGGGAAAAATCAGTATGTTGACATATGAATTACTATTTTTAATTTGTATTAGACTAGCTGCTACAGCTTGTAAAGTGCCACACCAGGCATTTTACAAACAAATTGTGAGAGGGAGTCCCTGCCAACATAGAGTTTATGATCCAGACAGACAAGATAGACCAAACGCGAGAAAAGGCAAATGTCACCTTTATTTTGTGTCTGCAGAAATTGAAGCCCTGAGAGATAGTTTCTTCAAGGTCGTAGGCAGCCTCAGTGAGAGATGCAAGGATTGAATCCCCACCTCCCAAGTCCTGGGACAAGACCTTATTCATTAGCCAAGCATTTCTCCTAAAATACTCTATAAATTCCTCAAATTCCCCACACAAAGTAGAAATTTGAATAGGAGTTGGCTTTTTTAAGTGTCTTGCAAACTCAGAGCTAAACACTATTAAGGAGCCACTAAAAAAATCAAGTTAGTCTCCTGAGGAGGATAGTTTTTAATTAACATAGAGCAATCTTGATTGGATTCAGTGGGCCCAATTCTGTCTTTGCAGTTTGTATATTCTGAAATAACCAAGTTGTACAAGCTTATTACTGTCTAGAGCTGTGTGGGCTTGCTCTCTGTGAAAATTCAGTGTCTAGCAGCTGGGACATTAATGAGAAATGGAAGAAATGCACTTTTGCCCTTTAAAACCTGTAAACCCAAGAATATTAGCATGAGATGTGGCTTGGTTTGGCTGAAACATGATAAAGGGGAGTCTAAGCTTCCATGTGAAAGTACTCATCCCCAGGTGTGTAGAATACAAGCCTGTCACTTTTCTTTGATTTGTATTCAGAAGGGACAGTAAAGGAACATAATTGTCTATTTTGCCACATTAACAGCAGTTAGCTTGTCCAGACCACAGAACTATCCAACTGTTGTGAATTGGGTGGGAGGGGAATAATTCTTGTAAAAGGTCCCCAGAGATTCATATTTATAAATTCCATCTAATAGGTATTTAATGTCAACAAGAATATGTCAGTATCAACAAGTGACAAATTAGTACTGGAATATAATGTGTTAAATCTTGCATAGCCATCACTGACTAATGAGGACTGACCTTTGCAGCAATACATACAGTCAGTTTATTAAAGCAGGGACAGAGCAATCTCTAGGCCTTTGGTCAATCTAGGTTGCTCGGGGCTGAGGAATTTCCATTTAAAATACCTCTTCAGGTGATAAAGACTGATTCAATAGAGATCGGCTAATAAAGAAAGTGCTGGAAGCTACTATTAAATTCTAGCTTCTGTCAGCTTAACAGCAAAAACTTTTAATGAGGAAACCATTAAAGTTGACCTAATGAATCAGAAATGCTTTTCCTTGCTGGCTAATTATAGAGTGCCTAGAATATCTTTCAACATATGTAATTTAGAAAATACGGATCTATTGAGTCCCCCTGCTCTCGAAGGAAACCTGTTGCATAGCAGAAAACTGGAAGCTGTTTTCCTGGGAGGTGATGGTGTTGGGGTTAAGGCTTAAGATGGGTAAGTTCTTAAGAGCAACCACGTCTTCTGTAGGAGCGAGTGGTATTATACCATGCACTGGTTCCAGTACTCTATTGGTGCTGGAGTTGCCCTGGGGATGGGAGGTTCTGTGGCATGTCCCCCACAGGGGCTCATCATATCCCACAGGTGTCCCAAGGAGGTGGTCTTGCAGGGGAAGTGATGGCTGGAGGTGGAGACCTGAGAACCAGGTTCACTGCAGAGCCCTGGCTTGTAGTGTGGCAGGCTGCTGCCATGGCCAGTGCTGTAAGTGGAAGCAACTTTTGTGTAGGTCTAAAGTCAAATGGTTATACCGTAGGCTGGTTTGGTCATACCATACTGACCATGTTTATGTCAGCTGGGGGCTGTTAATGCCTAGTGCTGGCTGTAGTACAACTGATCTTGCAGCCCTATTGATTTAGCCATTGACATAGGTGCAAGTGTCCAGTCCTCTGCCCCATGATGACAGTGCTGTTGACTATGCTAGTTTCCCTGGGGGCCAGCCAGTTTCCAGGCAGTGAGTATTTGTCCATCTTTAGCCAGGTCTTGGTCTTGTTTGCAGGGCTGGCATTTGAAAACGAGATACTCCTTCATGTGCCCAGCCTGCAAACACTTGGACTTATTGCTGTTGATGCTAAACTGTGGCTGGGGAGCTGATATGCCTCATTAAGACGAAACCTTTTTAAAAGATATGCTTAATGCCTGCAGCACTTCAGCTTCTCTCCTGCTCCAGCAGATACTTAGATCCTAGGATCTCCAGCTGATGTTATTTGTTGATATCTGTGGCTACCAGACTAGGGGGACAGGCTGCTCTTCTGTGCTGGGCATGAATGAAATATGACCCTAGCTGTGGGAGGGATGGGAAGCGGAGCCAACTGTGTGTCTCACATCCCGTACGTGAGACTTGACAGGACAGGCTCCATGCCAGCCTTCGGGAGACCCCCTCGGCAAGTACAGTCAAAGGGAGCCATGATGGAGGGCGAAGAGGCTCCATCTTTACATTACGGTAGGAGACAGTGCCAAGTGACTAAGGTGGCAGTCCTGTGTCTTTTACTCAAGAGACTTGCCATTACAGTGGTAAAGATCCAGGTGGACTTAATTTCTTAATATTTTCTTCATGCTTGCAAATGCCGCATATCCAATACAAATAAATTTCCTTTATCCTCCTCTCTTAAGAATTTGAATGATCCAAACTTGGGGCGCTCTTCCTTTGTTCTCTGCATTTTGAGCCTTGAGGATTGTGTGTCCCAGGCTTCTCTGTCAGGAACTTTCTTTCCTAATTGCATAATTCTCTATTATTAGCTCTAAATGTCACAAGGATTCACAATAGTATCCCAGATTTTTTCATGTGGGGTTCAACTCTGAGACAAATCTGCAGTGCGCTATTTTGGAAGCAACTTCTATCTAGTCTTTCTGTGTGTTATTTGAATTTTGAGTGAATACATAATTGCACGTAGAACTATTAAGAAGATTTATGGTTCTGTGTATTTTCTGTGTATTTAACATCCCAGAATTTTGCACTGGGCCTTCTGGTACTGTTTATTTACTTAGGGTTGGTTTTAGGCTATAGGCATTAATAATTTTATGACTGAATGTTCCTAACAGATGGCTTTATGGGCTGTAACAGCCACCAAAGAGCAGTGCCAGGGAACAAAATGAAACCATATATAATACAAACAGTTGTGTGCAGGCTTGCTGTAGGTCACAGAAATACCTCATTTATTGAATATCTTTCTGTAAAGGAGGGTTAGAAACACCAGCTAAGAATGGAGCCAAAGGGACTCCCTCTGGATAATACTGGTGGTATATTACTGTGACTTGGAGAAGTGCGTAATTGGTACCAGTCAAAGGGACCCTCCTCCCTCACCCTCCTCCCTTTTTGAGTGTCTCACTAGAAAAGGCCTATAGATTCATGGCTTGTTATAAGTTAGCATGTGTGTTTGCAGACAGTATATGGTCTGTTACCCCTGAAAATAGAGTAGCTTATTGACTTTCGGGGGACTGTGCAAAGAAGAATGGAGCACGTGCGATAGAAAGTGGTCTGACCTATTTATTGTGGAAGTCAATGGGGAGAGTGGTACTAGACTGTTCTTCTGTACCCTGTAAATTTGGAGGCAGTACATTGTGGTACCTGGTAGGTAGTTTTTTCTTGTATCGTTCTGTGTTAATCTTCTTCTAGTTCGGGGGAAGAATCCAAGTCTGTAGGCCAGTGAAAGCTGTGTGACACACAGATCCACCAACCTTTTTTGATAATTATTTTAAAAGAAAGCTTATGCATGTTGACATGAAAGAAGTTTATGTATACCAGCATGAAAGAAGCACATTATAGGCTTGTAATCTAGAAACCCTTTTGGGCGTATGCCCAACTCTTCTGGTGGAACTCATAGGTCTTGTGACTCACTGGCTGGCAGCCTCTGATACTCCAAATTGGGGACTTATCATTGAATCCACAGAAGTAGTGCCAAGGCTTACCTTATCTTGACAAGGCTGGATTACATTCAGCTGCATCTCAGTAACTTACAGAAATTACAGATATCTCCTGCATAAACGGAGATGTAACAACTTGTAGCATGATTAGGGGATCTCAGACGATTGCCCACCCTTTTAACGACTGCAGAGACCACAGGAAGCAGGAAAAAAGAAACCACTCGGTCTCCTAGATAACTTGACTGGCTTAGTAATCTTGGTATGAATTTATCATCTGTTTGTGTTTTTCAAAATACCACAGGCAAAGAGAGATGAAGAGAGAGAAGGGGAAGAAATAAAGTGCTATGTGATTTCTTAAGGTTTAATTTTGCTGAGCTGGTCTATAAACAATGCAATGAGGATGACTTGTAGTAAAGATGCTGTGCAGCATGTCTAGGAAAAAAAATGAAGACACATTATGATAATCTTTTAGGAAAAAGGATTCCTGTACTAAAGCCAGTGGTAATCTTTACAGATTTCAAATTGTACAGCCTTTGAAAAATGCATGGTTCTTGTTTAATCATTTGGGAACACCTTGGGCCAAAGGAGCATCAATTCACTGAGTAGTTCTTATTGACCAGAACACCTGTGTAAATTCAGTGTAAGGGAGCAGAACATTAACTTCCTCTTCTTTCATATAAGTGACCTGATGAGAGGGATAGAGAAGTCTGATGGTGTAGTTCAAGTTGCTATACGTTTGAAATAGCCTGAGTTCTGCTTATGCTGTATGAAAAAATATTTGAAGAATAAAGGAAAAATTATTTCTTTTTTCATTTAAGTGGAGTAAAATAAATCTCAGCACTGAGATTAAGCCTTAGTAGTAGATGTTATTATGTATAGGAATGCACGTGTAAGAAAGTGCTTAATAATCTGCCATCAATGCAGGGGCTAAATTTAGCTATTCATATTTCATTGTAAGCTGTACTGTCACCAGGCTCTGGTAGTTCCTCCTTTATCTGATGGCTTGGCCTCTTCTGAACCATTAAAAAAGGTATCTTTTCCCTGCAATAGCCTGGTTTTAAAATGTCACTCATTATGAAGCGGATTCAAATCAGATTCCTGGATAGTGCGTCTTCAGTGCTGTCTCTGAAACTTTAAGTGATGATTATGTCAGAAGACTGGAAGCTGATTTCTATGCAGATGTCAACAGAAGCCTAATCATAGCCCTACAGTAGGATTTGAAAGACTGGTACACTCTACATCATGTGCTTTTATACCTGCTCAGGAGCAGAAGAATTAGTAGTTTCGTTTTGTCTATAATGAAGTCACGCTGTGTCCAAGTGTGCTACTAGAGAAACAAATCCTCAAAATACTTGCCTAGAGATCATGAGTGCAGCAACTGTGTGGAGAAACTGATGATCATGGGTAGGTGCATGCAAACTTGCAATGTGTAGAGTCATTCTGTGGTGGTGAAGACCTGGAGGTGGGAGTGTCATTTAGCAGTTTCGTTTTGTCTATAATGAAGTCACGCTGTGTCCAAGTGTGCTACTAGAGAAACAAATCCTCAAAATACTTGCCTAGAGATCATGAGTGCAGCAACTGTGTGGAGAAACTGATGATCATGGGTAGGTGCATGCAAACTTGCAATGTGTAGAGTCATTCTGTGGTGGTGAAGACCTGGAGGTGGGAGTGTCATTGATCTCTTGAACTGGCAAGAGAAGCTGGTTAGTGGCAATGCTATGGAGCAGTTTCTTCTAAAAACCATTCTCTGATTGTCCTGGTAAACATGACATGACCTTTGTTCAAAGAGGGGTACTGCACAATCTGCTACCAGATGACTCGCTGCATGAAGTAGACAATCCTTTGTCCTTCCTTTAATGTCAAATGAGCTGATGGGAGGACAGCAGACTCAGGTTTGCACTTTACTGTTGCTGGGAGCACTTACTAGGTATTTCTACCTGGTGCCCCCCAGTACTTTGGGGTGTCTTAAAGGTGGCTAGCTATTTCATGAGAGGTTCCAGCTTGCCATGAAAGCAAGCCATGGAAGTTTTAAGCTTTTAGTTGCTTTCCTTAAAAGTTTTTGGTGCCCTTCAGGGAAAACATCCAGCACTTATAAATTAGCTACTCGCTAATTTATAGATGCTAATTTATAGTTGAACGCTACTTGCTTTTGAATCCTCCCTGTTTTTTCTCTTGATAGCAAGCGATAAAAGAGTTGCCAGATAAAGAACATTAGCAATCCTGATGTGTCAGCTCTGGTAGATGTTTCTATCAAATAATGCTGTGATCATTTGGGATAAAATCTAATACGACCGCTTTCTCTGGGGGTCATTTCCACGTTACATGTTAGTTTCTGTAGATTATGATGGACTTTTCTGAGGTATCTAGATGGGTATATTATTTAACCTCCTTCCCCCCACCCCCACTCCCCTCCATCCGCATCCAGCAAGGGCCTTTTCCAGCAGTTATTAGAGGTAGGTAACTTGCTGCGTGCTGTGGGTGTTGGATTATAAGGTCCTGTTTGCCTCCTCCCTAGGTTGGATACCCAGAAGCCACGTTTATCTTTCTTTTTTCAACTTGCTGCTGTGTGGTCCTTTTGCATAACCTTATGTCTGAATTAAAAAGAGAGAGGGAGGGAGGGGGGATGCTTACAAGAAGGAAATGTTTTGCTGATGTTTGCAGGGTAAATGTAAACATGAATAGTAGTGCTATGTGTATGCCTTTCTAGTACAAACAGCTCAACTTGCAGTATGACAGTTAGCACGAATACAAAATATTCATACCCTGTTCCAATATGCAATGATGAGCTCAAAGAACATCGCTCTTTCACAAGCTTGTCAGTTCATGCTCTGTACAGTTGACATCTTCAGACAGTATTTTTAATGTGCACATTATATACTCAGAAATATGTCTTATTTACACTTAATTTTTGTGACACTTGCATGAAAAATGGTGCTGATCCTCACCTTGTATGCTGTGCATGAGAATTAAAAAGTCCAGCCCTCTCTTTTGGGATACTTGTATCTCAATTTAGATTAGGCTTTTTTTAAGCTTATTCCTGCTAGGGTGTTCTTGAGTGACTTTAGTCACTCAACTCTTAATGAGATGGCAACGTTGTAATGTGATGGGCATTACTAATATTGTTTATTGCTTTTGTTACCATTTTCACAAAATTACCTGGGATTTTTCATGTGCAAAGCAGACCATAACCTGAGCTAGGGTAAGTCTGCACAGTTCCAGTGATTCAGTATTGCTCTAACAACTTCCATTTGGCCACTTGGGGCAAGTAAACCAATTTTTATCCAGTTTAACTATGGAAATGAGGTGTCTGAAATCACCCTGTGAATATAAATGTGTATTCCCCAATTCTCCCATAAATGTTTGAACCTGTTGTATAACTTCAACAAAACACAACAGGATAATAGGAGGCTGCAAAATACTGAATTCTTATGAAAATCAAGTACAATTTTTAACCTCCAAAATCATTAGTTCAGCCTGCCACCAACTAAGAGATGGTAAATCATTTGCTCTGTCCAGTCACTAACTGCTGGTGTCCAGCTGACCACTTGGGAGGCACAGGATGCTTAGACTCCTGGTCAGGGAGTGTATGTGTCGTTTGGGGCAGACTGCAGCTCAAACCATCTCTTGCCCAAGGGGGAAGTTAAATAAAAATAAGCTTCTGGTGGTAAAATGGAAGTGATGGGTTCTCAGGCTGTTACCTTAGTTAAATTAATTTTAAAAAAATCAGTCAGCCATGAGGAACAAATGAATTGAAAATAAAGCATCATTCATTTCAGTGCTCACGGGACTGTTGTTGTCACACTTTTTGCCTTTTCCACATTCTGGCTTTATCTTTTAATGACTTCTTACATCGTGGTCAGGAATGAGTGTAATCCTAAAAAGCCTGATCCAGGTCAAATCAAACGCAGGCCCCACAATGAGTTCTAAAACGCCATGATTCCATCACTTGTCTTTCAGTATGTTTGCACAAGGCTTCACTCAATGGGACTCTGATTTTTGACTCAGGCTTGTGCATACATGATTAATGCACGTTATTTTTCACTACTGTCATATGAAAAAGAATTTCAAAGAGGAGGATTTAAAGTTAGTTGCCTCTGTCTAAATAGACATAATTACAAAGAACAGCTTCACTTTCAGAGATGATCAGTACCCTCATGTTCTAGTGGTGTCAGAGCTATAAAAACAGAACACTACTTAGGGGCTGAAATAGAGATTTTTTTTTTTTTCCCCTGAGCTGAGTTTCCTTCAAGATGGGAGTCAAATTTTATCCATGTTTTTTTCTCCAAATACTTACTATTTACATGCCCATTTGAGTTTGCATAATAATCAGACAGAAATCAATGTCTAACTTTCACTGTTTTCCAAGATACATTTTTATGCATAGTCATTCTTTTGTAATCTTTATTCAATGTTAAATCCTCTTTGCAGTTTGGATCCAACAATAAGCAATATTTATTAATGAACTTTCACATATGAACTGGAATAGGATGTTACTGTGATAAAGAAATTGTAATGTGCAACTGTGCAATTTAAACTACTCTCTTGCAGTATTACAGATCAAACTTCTGTGTAAGGCAAGTTTATTTAACAAATTGATTCCTTTGTTTTGGCTGTCAGATGAAAACACTATGTGAAATACTGGATGCCAAAGCAACCTTATGCCCTCAAAAAACCCCCTGATATATCAAATGGCTCTGAAACTAGGTTAGTTGTCTGCTAGTGACATTTCACAACCTTACGCCTGGATTTCTTAGCATTGGAGAAGTACAAGGTCTAGTCTTCAAGGCATCTGGGTAATGAGAAAGGAAGCTATCTACATTTATGGAACAAAACTTCGTGACTTCTGACTCGCAGAGGACACTAAGTGGAGGTAGAGGATTATTCCATCAAGAGAAATCTAGGAGCCTTCTAAACAAAAAAGAATAAGGAAAGGCAGAAGGCTTCTATGCAGTGAGAATGCTAGAGTGAAAAGATTTAGAGATGGCCCTAGAATTAAATGTATACTTGGCATCATTATTTCAGGAAGGATGACAGTACTGACCATGGACTCAAAGGTAAGTGATCAAGAAAGTGGAAATGATATCTGCATTGAAGGCAGTTATAGGGTTTAATATACTCAAGTCCGAGGACCCAGATAATCTCCACCTCAGCCTTTGGGAGAGATGATTGCTTTATAAATTGGAAATTTTGGCAGGAAAGATTTCTACTGAAGTCGTCTGAGAGTGAGAAGATAATACCAAATCTGATACATATACTGAAGTAATGGTGGAAGATTATACTATACTACAAGTTGAAGGCAAAAATATTTGAATACCTGAGGGTAAATAGGAAATGGCATAAAATGTATCATTGCTTTATCAAAGGTAGATTTTTACCAGACTAACATAACGGTGTTTTTTGGCTAAACAGACAATTTCTAGATAAAGACAATGCAATATTTTTCAATGTAACATTCAGTACAATGCCACATGGGGACCACTAGTTAGACTGGAGAAGATAACATTAAGAACAAAAACAAGGGCAAAGGAGATGAATTCAATCTGGAACAGCTGCTAGGAAGGGCCACTAGGTTGTTCAAGGGGGATGAAGCGTTTATTTTACTGGAGGAGCACTGCTTAGCCTACCAGCAGGAATCTGGGTTAGTAGATCTTTGCTATCTATGATAACATCAGGATACAGCACCTGGAAGGGAGAAGAACATTTTAGGGTGGAAAGTAGGTCTCTAACAAGCAATATAGTGTGGTTCTGGATCATTCTGCTGAACAGAGCGGCAAGGGGAAGGAAAGCCTTTTATTCTTTTAAAGCAGAGGAGAATGAGATTATTTCCATATTATAATCTATTTTCCCTCAGTGAAGTTGTACTCTCCTGCTTGCAGCTAGGAAGAAGCTGAGGGTATGTCCCAGGGCACTTGCTCAGTTAGGTAAGCAGCTTCATAAGGCATTTCTTCTGAACTGGGGGAGAACTTGTTGGGTCCTGGGAAGAACCTGAGATCTGCATGAGCTCTGGGTGGACATGTTTGATGGTTGTTATCTTCTTTTGGCAGGTAATGGTACTGTGAAATGTCTTGTTTCTGCAAAACTTTCATTGGGATAGTTTCTTGAGTCTAGACTGGCTCTTAGGTCAAACAGAAATGGAAAAATCTTGCAAGCAAATAACACGCATGAGGATTTTTCATGATCTACGTGACTGTCTTGGTCCTGGGCCGGTGGTTCTACATTTCTTTTTCTCTCATGGCATGCGATATTTTTAAAATAATAAAGCAACGGCAGTTTAATTATTGTTTCTCACTGCATGAAGCTACACTTGCAAATATTAACATTTTTGTGTTTATTTTTTCAACCTTTTATTTTTAAAATAAATATGTAAATGTTAAATGGTGTTATGTTTAGCTCAGTACTTTTACACTTACATTAGTACAGTGTTATATACCATGGTGAATGATACTTCGTAAGCTTATTCTCTTGTTGGCACTTTTATTGACTGGTTTTATGAGATTTTTTCTTTTTTTTTTTTTGTCTTGTGTTCTAAGAACTGTCTATTCCAGTGAAATTTTCAGTTAGTGCTTTTCTTTGTGATCTGGAAATAAATTCAGCAAAAGTTGGTCAAACCACCTCAAATGAAGTACATGATATAGTTGATAGCAACTGAATCACCCTTATTTACTCACCTGCTTAAGTCACTGAAAATGTTCAAACTACTGGAAACTGCCTGTGATTATCCAGCAGGGAATCTCGTGTAGGATGGGACTCCCACAGGTACAGATGTGCTAACTCAATATACTATGTTTGTAATATCTATCTTTCAGCTAAAAATGCATGTATGAGTGGGAGATGATGTCCTGAGAGAAGAGGTGTAGCACAGTAAAGCAGCCTTGGATTCTCAGCTGTGCCATTTCAAAGTTTCCCATCAGTAGCTTTAAAGTAGTTTTGGGGTAGAAGTTGACTTGGGGTGCAGCCATTTTCAGAGGTCCGTGCTTTATCCAGACAGATCTCTAGCGTTATGCCACTTAGCAGACTTCAAAATGGTTGTAAATCCTCTGGTGGAGCTTTCTTTTTGGAGGCAGATACTCGTGTGCATTTTTGACAATGTTTCCTTAGTGTTCGCAAAGCACCTCCATTCATTCCTGCAGAGTCCACCGATTAATTTGACTGACTGTGGTCCAATAATTTCTATCAGTCTGTTCATCTGGAAGAAGTTTGCCAGATGCAGTGCTGTTGGGACGGTCACACGCTGCAGGTACTATCATGTTGGATAGCGGACAGCACAACAGCTGTCCAAAACACTGAGAGAAAAGAAAAAAGGTATTTCCCAGAATAACATGGGATTCATGCAGTATTTGAAAAGTTCTAGACAAAATGATCAGATTTTGGACCACATCTGTGTAGACTATCATTTAAGTAGGCTTGGATGATGGTAGAAACTTCAGTATTAGCTTCATTTCATCTTAAAGACCTCTCATGCTTGTCACCATTCAGGACTTTCCTGTGGGTTTACGTGAGCTTCTCACTGTAATATCCAATATCTTGCTGCATTCCAAGAAATAATCCTGCACTAAATCAAAGTTGAGGAGTTGGTATGCAATACAGATCTCTGTCCAGGTCTGGTAGGATGTATGACAGGTGTGACATATATTCTGCATCTAAGCCTGTTTACCAATAATTAAAATAAGAGAATATACGTTATTGATGCTATACTCTATATGATTTACTCTAATTTACTTAAAAAGCAGTAAATCTTATTTTTCCTCGTAGTCTATGATATATCTCTACAAATGAGATCCTTGACATACACTGAAGTTTGTGGCATTCCCTCAATCAGACGGGAACGTTAGAATTATGATAAATCTGTGAAGCATTGTTATAATTTTGATTTCTCGTTTATGTTACCTGTGAAAGTGGGTAGCAGAATAGAAAAATGAACAGGCAATCCTAAATGAGATCAAAATCTGATTTCAAGTGATTTTCCTTCTTTTATTTTCATATATTAGTTTTCCCATGTCCTCCTAGTTCTTTTGTCCTTGTGCGCTAGTGTGATAGCGCTGGTGTCCCTGTGGAGCTGCCCTTCCATTTCTGGTTATTGCTCCTGTGTTTCGCTGCTTCACCCGCTGAAGAAGGTCATTCCTACTTGCCCCGCAAGGGCTGAGTTAGGAACAGGGAAAACAGGTTTTGTCATTTGCTGCCAGATTTGCTTTTATGGTTCCAAGTTTTTCTGCATCGGATTATTAACCGCAAATGCCAGCCTTTCAAGAGCTTCTTGTCATCCGTTTCACAGTGGTGTTGTGCCTTGTGTCAAACCTGCTTCTCTTTCCCCTTCCTTGAGAGTGCTTATTGCATTCCTCTCTATTTCTGAGGCCTTGGGGAATGACACAAGTGGTGTGCATATGGTATAGACTTGCCAGCGATGTTTCGGTTGTGTGAGGCTGCTGATGAGGGGTTGCTCCTCCTTGCTATGTGGCAGCGGTGCAGCCCTGCCTCCATCTGGGAGCGTGCACACCATGGGAGGTCGATGCAGTCTTCTCCCAGTAAATCCACACATGGATGCTGTGCACCATCAAACCTTCTCACAGCAGATTCGGCAGGAGAGCAGCTGGACTGAAGTAGCTTCAGGAGGTAGCAACTCCACAGCAGCTCACTGGATGTATTTTTTCCCTGGCTCTTGCACACCTCCTTACTTTGTGCTCTGTCACTAAACCAAGTTCTGGGATGACAAGTTTTTGCCCAAAGGGATAAAATCGTTAAAGCTAGCCCCTATGAGAGGGGCACAGAAAATAACTTATCCCCTTTTTCCTTCTGTTAGTGATAAGGATTTAGAAAAAAATTTTTTTTTTGCATCAGGAGTACTAATTCTGCCACTGGCAAGCCAGTGAGAAGATAAAATCCTAGGATTTTAGGGATTGAATGCTGAATCCATGAAGGGGAATTCCGACGACAAACCTTGGGGCTTAATCAGTAATCTCCAAAGTAGATTTGCTGAAGAGCTGGAGTGCTTCCTTCCTCAGCCTGCTCCTCATTAGAGGAAGGCTCCTTGATGATTAGGGCACTGTCTTTGCAAGGCCACTTTTAACTCTGCATCACTGGGTCTTGGGGGACCCTGGGCAAGGCATGAGAAAATAGTGGGAACTCATTGCCTGGTATGACCTAAGGGGGTGGTATGTTTCTCTACCATGTTACAGGAGTCGTGTCCTGATGTGACATGCCTCAATCTTGGCAAGATAGAGCTCTCATTGTGTATCCAGCAGGTCTTTTGGGGAACATCAAACTTCATGTTTAGACAAAATCCGAGTATTCTTCATGTTTCTTTTAATAAAACCGTTAGCATGTTTTCCGTCAATGAAAAGGGTGTATAGCCGCAATTTATGTAGCCTCTTAATATCATCTTTAGAAGGAATTTTACCTCCACTAAATCTTTCATGTTCCAAGATAATTAAATTATTAAGTAGCTTTAGTCATCCTTGAAATATACGTTGGGTTTCAGGAACAAATTCCCCTTTGGGGGAAGATTTGTGCATCAGAGACATTGGAAGGAGCCCATGATTTGCATTTGATTGCTGAGAAATGACTTTCTTAATTTGAGACAATATCTGTGCAGGAGCTGAGGCCAAGAAGCCTACGAAGAATGGAGCACAGAAAAGGTGCAGGAGGACTGCTTAATCTCCTGAGAGCCCTGGAAAGATGCTAGCCTGCATTGCATCCCCCATCTTGCTGATGCCCGGTAAAGCTGTCCAGCTGATGGAGGACGTTTTGATGGGGCTGAGGTGAAGTCTGAGAAGCAGAGGCGCAAGACCCTATGTCCTTAATTTCTGTGCTCCAAGACTGTCGCACAGGGAAATGCTTTGTATTCAGAGGTAAAGAGCACATTTCCTACAGCCAGAACACATAATGCTTTCTCTGTATTGTGCTATTAAAACAATTCTTAATGTTGCTGCTTAAGAGGCAAATCTCCCTTGTACGCACAAAATCCAGATCACTCAGTGAGATATGGCAGCCCTAAATCTCACAGAGCTGGACAGACAGGTCTTTCTGAAGTGCTCCCTCAAAGTGAAATAAATAAGGACAATACAGCATTGAAAACCTCCTACAGTTTCAGAAAATAGATACCCGTATTCTATTTGGTAAAATACTACAGATAAGCATTACAAAGTATAGCAAAGCCAACCTAATTATATTACCTTCCAGTTCTAGTCTGATCTATTTCACTAATATTGATTTCACTTTGTATCCCATTTGAGCTCACAATGGCAACTGAATTAAGCCAATGTACTTAATTTTGATGTCTATCTGTGCGGAGAAAGAAGACTCTATGCCTGGTGGAGATCGTTACAGGGAACAAATCCTCCTGTAGATTTTTCTCGTGCTATGGTGCAGCATTAGTCAACCAATGTATGTGTCTATGCAATTTAGGAAAAGAAAAATCAGAGATGATTCACAATTAAAAAAAAATCTCAAAACAGCCTATTGAAGAGCTCATTAATTTTACAGCAACATCCATGTATTGATTTCACACTCTGTAGGTAGAATTTTGATAAAGATGGCATTTTGAAATTGGTCAGAAATTACACTCTGTTTCTTAGTATTATCTATTACTATTATTATTTTTTTAAACAACAACATGTACATGGGTATAATCCATAAACATCTACTGTAATTTCTTTAACAATCTTGTCTCCTGGCAGCAGTGTTCACTATGTCGTAAGCAGAACAGAATAATGAGAAGTCAATCTGGTAGGCAGACAGAAAAATATTAGTTTAGTAGGTAGTGGGAACTTTAAAAAGGAGATGATTTTGCTGAAACAGCAAAAAAAAAAATTGCTTATACTTACCACATGAACTTGGAAGATTAAATATCATGGAATTGAGAATCTTGTAGGATTAGAGATAGGCAAAAAAACTTTGGAGAGTAAATTCTCTGAGAAGAGCAGTTTGGCAGCTCAAACGGGCCAAATTTAAACAGATTGCTTCAGTTACAAGAAAAAAGCAGGAGAATGAAAATGTTTAGTTTCAACACTTTTAAAAAGAAACATTTTGGGTCTGTTTTGAAGGTGTGCCTACATAGGATTCTTCAGGGCTAATAAGCCAAATTTGGGACTATATAGATTTTTTGGAAATAAACCAGGAGGAAAAAAAATGGTTTAAGGTCACCTTGAAGCATTGGGTTTTTTTCCTTTAAGTTCTTGTGCTGAACAAAAATCCATTATTCACACAGTGGCAGCCAGACTTTCAACTGATTGGATATTTATGGGCAACAAGAACATCCAGTGTTTTAACCCTCGGGCTCCAGGACACCTTCTGTAACTTCTAGCCGTGGAGCCATTAAAGGTAGTTACTCCGGGGAGTAGAGTACGTGACTTCTGACTCCAAAGCTTTGAATCTTGGTCTGAGGTAGAGACTAGATTTTGTACGACAAAGCAGGGGCTGCAGCTCAGTCACACAACTCTGGTTTTCACAGGAATGTTAGGCTCTGGTCTAGAGCCCTAGACATGACTTTGCTGCAGGTAAACTGTGAAGGATGATAATGAAGGCAGGATGCTGACAGGCACAAACTGCACCCCCTTGCAGCCAGATCAGTGCTATGTGGGCATTATTCATCATCCTAAAATACAGAGGCATTGTACCTTTTACTTATGCAGATGCAGGTCTATTAGTGCAGTGCTCAACTGAAAGGGAAGTCAAAGAATCCGCCGCAATGTTTATAATTTACATATTCATGAAACTTAATTAACTAGTCACAGGACAACTAGAGAATGGGTATGCACAGCTTTTGCACGGGCTTTTTTTTTTTGTTTGAAGGGAATGAATGGCAACACCTCAAGGCTTCATATTTCACACTCACTTTTTTATAAAGTAATAAAATTTTGTGCATTGCAGTACAGGTGGGTGACTAATTGATAGGAATCTGTGAGGGGCGGGCAGCCAACCTAGAGACCACACAGAGTTGTTTGAGTTTGCTTCCATTGTTGACAGCCGTAGCTATGACTAATTAGGGTTACTGTCAAATGCTCAGCTTTTGCAGCATAGGTGGAGCCATGAACATCTGTATACATAGAGTATACGTATTGCAACCTCAGTTCTATAGCTTTAATCCTAGCCTTTTTTTCTTTTTTTCTTTTTTTTTTTAAATTTTAAGACAGATCAGGAACACTTTGGATATTATTGTCCTTATTATGAATTGAGTTTGTTCTTCAATCTTAATAGATTTTATTCTCTACCTTATATCTCACAGGCTGTGGATACACAACTTTTTTAATAGGAGCCTTATCCTTTTGTGTTAATTTGATATCTGACATTCAGAAAATGACCCTACTGCAACAAAGATGATGATTGCTTTTTACCAATTAAAATATACCCCGACATGGAGTATTTGGCCAGCTATTTATGTTAGCATTCTAAAAGTATCTGTCAGTCAATGCAAATTGTATGACTGGAAAAGGCAGGAGTTGAATAAACTGGTATGTGAATTCAGGCAATTAATTTTCAATTTTTCAGAGAGAAAATAGGCAGGGAGTCTTTGATCTTTGTCGTTTTCCTAGAGGGAGACCCCAAGCAGTGTGCACTCATTTATTTTATGGTATCCTTAGTCTCTGAAAGTATTAACTTGTGCAAATTAAACAATTCATCTGGATTTCCTGAAAAATCTCTAGATTAAAGTGTTTTCTTCCTCTGCTCATCGAGTTCCTTACTTTCCTAATTTCACACTGCTCGTCCTTCTCTGGAAGTCCTTCTCCTCATGCAACAACTGCCCTGGGTTCTTTACCACTTGTGAGCGGCGGGCTCCGACATGCGCTGCTGGTCATTCTGCGCAGCTGTTGCTTGGGATGTTGAGCGGTACCTCGGGTGATGAATATGTAAGATGAGACACACAGCCTCGCAGTCTGGAGCTGTCAGCTTTCTCTCTGACAGGTTTCCTATGTGGTGGTCTCGAGCTAATTTAGGCCAGTCAAGGATTACCATTTCTGTTCACCCCAACAAGTGATTCGAGGCTGTTATTTAGGAATTTCTGAGCACGGTGATTATATTTGGAGAGGAGCAAGTGCCTCTGCGTTCTTGCCCTTTCTTATCATTACCATGACAGATAGAGACAGACACACACAATATGTTGTCCTAGAATTCACGCTGTTCCAAAGTCTCTCATGTCACCTTGAAACCCAAATCCTTCACATGACATCTGGTATGTAATAAACACTTCAAAATCGTTGAGAGATGGCAATGACAAGACCACATTTATTATAATTTTTATAGGTTTACTGAAGAGGGCAAAGCTTGATAGCTAAGTTTTCATGTGAACCAGTGCTCAGTTTCATGTTCTCAAGTGTCTTACCATGGTCGGTAGGACAAAACTTCTAGCTGGAAGCACTGGGACTGCCCCTTTTCCTTTTTTTCTTTTTTTTAAATGCCTCATCAGAGGATCAAGATGCAAACACAGAAGAAGGTCCAGCTTTGCCTTCTGGCTCAGTGTCACCCACCAGCACTTTTTCTTTTTGGAGAGAATGTGCACTGAGTTTGTGTGTTAGCTGAGCTTCCATGAATCAGCCTCCTCTTCTTCCCATTGCTGGATCTCAGACTATTCCTTCTTTGTGCACAGACACAAGACTCTGTGGGCTTGCTGCCAGAACCAGCTTTGCTTCTTTTTACATACAGTTGTCTGTTTAAGAAGACAAAAGCTTTTGTAATAACTTTCTACTGTGTTATTTTACCCTATGGCTTCTAGGCATAAATGAATTTCAAATGCTTGTTTTCCAGTGTTTCTTTTAATGATATATTTCATGAAAAAAGAATATCTTTATGATCGTCACTGTGAGTAAACACAGACAGCGCGATGGGTTTAATGTAATACAAAACTGGAGCAGAGTGTGTGATTAGCTGGTAATATAGTCAAAGGATTTTAAATGATGGTGTATTTATCCAAGATGGCAATGTTATTTTGTGGTGCTGGATTGCAATACACGTTTTAAAACCGACAACCTGTTTCCTCGGGACTGCTTTCACTGGATGTTCTTCTTGCACGGACCTGTGAGAGACTCAGCTCAGCCCATTCATAAACAGAATTTGCTGCAGGTTTCGGTGCTGGGTGGCAACATGGTGTTAAAGGCAAAGATCTGGGAAAATACGCATAGGTTTGTGTGCACCATCCTATAAATGCAAAGAAGATAAATATAAACAAGGCTCAGTTAATGGCCTGCCAAACAGTGCCATCAACATGAGAGAATTTGTGCAATGAGAGAAAGATGTGTAGCACTTTGCTGGCTGAATGCTAGAAACACATAACTAAGTGGCATTTTGCAGTGAAATACACATGTGCCACTGAGTTTCCAAAGCAGGTGAGCAGACTTGCGTACTTATTAGCATTACAGGATTTTAACCTTTTTTTTTTTTTTTTTAAAGCAGGGTAGGCTAGACCGTAGGATCTACCATCGTTATTAAAGAAATCTAACCACTCGGTTACTGTCTTTCAGAAGAGAAGGAGAGGGGAAGGACCTTGCTCCCTGAATTTATTAACTCAGCATAACTTGGTTCAAGAGGGAGATTTCCTCACTACAGCAAATGCTTAAATGGGAGATATGCATATTCAAATTCATTCATTGCACAGTCATTATTTTAAAAACAAGTTTATGTCTGTTTTATGCTTAAAACTTTGTTGCCGTTCAGGCATTCTAGCTTTTTTACTTCTCTGCACAAGCCTCCTTGTGTTTATAGCCTGCAGAACCCCCTTCAAAAGAGAAAATATATCTGGGAGAATAATTTTGTAGTAAGTTGTAATCTTTTATCAATTCCTTCAAGAAAGTATAGAGAACAAATGCAAAAGCAGAGAGTCAGAATGGGAACTTACGCACTCTATCAGATTCATATTTTGCTGATGGAAGTTTTTTCTTGGATCAGTCAGCTTATGTGTTCCTCCACCAACAATGTCCTGACTTGTTTTTTTGATAAATGGCAGGGATATTGCTGGAATCATTTTGTGTTATCACCATTTCGTGAGGTGATAATATTTTTAGCCTTGATGATTAATAGTAGATGATTTATCATATTTATATGGGTGGCAGAGGAGAACAGACACCCTAATAGAGTTTTGTCCTTGTTACAGTGGTTACTGTAGAATTATGCAGTGAAAGCCCCCCCCCCCCCCCCCAACACCCCCTGAATTCTGAGTAGATGAATCAGACAAAGGATATGATAAAAATATCATTAATCTCATTTTACATTCAGGGAGCTGAGTCAAAGAGGAAAGAAATGATTTCCCTAAGGTCTGTGGCAGAGGTGTGAACTGAAATCGAAGTTCCCAAGCCCTCGACTCCGTTTATTACTTATTTGTATTGCAGCAAACCAGCATGTCTGTCTCAAGGACCAAGGACGTTCTCTGCTTGATGAACCGTATGCTTGCGCAGTAAAATCTTACCAGGTCCTGTCCAGAGACCCTGTGGTCCAAGTACAGAAAAGTCTCCGCCACAAGGGCATGCCTTTCTTTTATTTGACTGTCTCATCAGGCCTGCCTTGGGAGATGCTGCCATCGCGGTTTTATAATAAGAATGTGTGAACTCTCCTAATCAGAAGGAACGCTTTTATTTTGTGTATTAGAGCAAATGACAGGATATGTTCTCCTCTAGGTTGAGAAAACCTGCGTTCACAAATCAATGGTTTATGTACATAAAGGCAGGCATCTGCTTCTCTCTAATGGTAAAAGAAAAGGTATCTCCTGAAAAGAGAGTAAGTCAGAGTTTTCTGGGAATTAACTTTTCTTTTGAACACTGCATATTCCATTGAAATAGAGAGGAACAGGGAAGATATTTAACATTCAGCAATAGTGTTGTATTAGAGTCGCTTGCTTAGCAATCACCTTTCTATTTGCAAAAGGTAATGTGCTTCCATACATGGGTGTGTAAATTTGAAAAAGTTGTGAGGCGGCTATTCTATAATTCATTTTCTTCCTCAGGCAATTAGATAATTTTCTTGATATTTACATAGCTCTTTTTGTTCATTATCTTGGCTTTAAAGAGGGTGGACTCCCTAGTATTGGCCATTGGTCAGATAGACCCAATGAATGTTCAAGGTCAAGAGTATATTACATTAAGAATAGCCCTGGTTGGATAGAAACATGCATTCCTCATTAAGGCAGCCATCGTAGAAAATGAAATTATAGTCCTATAAATCTGATTGTGTCTGTGCTTGAGTGAGGTAGTGTCTCACTGTTCAATTTCCCAATGTACAAACTGCCATATGCTGCAGGAATTCAGGAACTTTTTCTGTGGCAAAGAGAAGGGAAAAGCCTAGGGCAGTAGACATGACACTGAATGAGAAAACTGTGAATATGTTGAAGGATGACAGAGGAATTTCTTTTGGTGACAAATCTACTTTTCTAGCCCATTTCTTTAAAAGAAATTGAACAGGGAGCGTCTGCCACCTTTTGCTGTCTATCAGCCTGAGTGTAACATTAATTTAGGAGAAGTCATCTCAGGAGCAGGTTTGGCTAGGAAAGGAAATGAAAGACTAGATCCTCTGAAAAATACCTCTTTATCTGCCCATGGTATCTGAGCAGTTAAAGAATTTCAGTGATGTTTCATCATCTCTCCCTTCGTTAATGCATTTTCCAGAGAGACAAGAAGAAGGATAGTTTAGAAAGATAAATACAATTGATGATGTAATGAAAAAAATCAGGAAACAATTATAAAAGCTTTTTTATGAAATGTTTTATGAGGCTGTATTTGCATCTGGGGAATATTAGAGTAAATATTGTGCAGGGAAATTAGTTTTAATTTCATGCTAACGGAAAAATCAATTCGGTTCTAGTTAGGTTATGATTTTTAAAATACAATCAGGCAGTCATTTCAATGTTTTGATTAGATTGTTCTATCATTTGTTTGGGTTTTGATAAATACTACTTCAGAAAATCCCTTTCAACACAAAAGCCTATCTGCAGCAGAACAGGTTTGATTTGGGAGAACTATTCTAAAAGCAATAGTGTAAAAATGCTTTAAGTGGGTCATTGGCTGCAAGCAATTTGAATGTAGTGAGTAGAGCTATAGTGCTTTAGTCTATAGTACAATGTATTGCAGGTGTAGAGGGGATGAGTGAGAACTGTTATTGCTTCTTTAATTTCTATCCGTTCAATAAGGTTTTGCAACTTCTCTGGCAGAAACAAAAAAAAAATCCCTTTATTAATTAATATTTGAAGAGAAATGAGCTGAGGGCATTATTGCTTCCTGCACTTGCATACTTAAGTGTTTCTTGACCTTGCAACATATGAGCCAGTAAGGCTTTCCACTACTTTTTATATAAAATATACCCTGAGGAGAACCAGAAAGTAAATTACGGCAGCATATTAAGACTGTGATCTTCAAGCTGCCTTTGAAAATCTCAGCCAAGATCATTACGTAAAGCTATCTCAAAACATAAAATTGTCAAATATGTGACTAGTGTGTGAGTGTGTGTGTTCAGTCTATACAGTCTATACTACATAAAATACAGGCTAGACAATGTGAAATGTACTTCATAGAACATTACAGCCTGTTTAAATTGCCATTAGTTGAAAAAAGGGCTGTGTACCATTGTCAGCACTACATTCCTGCATAATTCTCTTCTTGTGTCTTTGGTTTTTATTTGAACAAATAGGCATTGTTGTTCTCTGAGTGGCACTGTGTTTGTTTTGCCGGCTCAGTTCCACAGCTTGGCCTCTGTGGTGATCCGTACTGGGAGATGAAATGTTGGTACCAATGCTTTTCACTTCTCTGTATTCTCGGTATACCTACTCCATCTTTTTTGTGTGTTTTTCTGTCCTTTTGAGTGACAAGTGCCTTTACTGAACAGTATATTATAATCAAAATGTCTTGTGCAAGAGCTAAAACTGCAAATACTGGCATTAAAAATTAATATGGTTGTCAATCAGATGTCCACTTTTGCATGTGGTATTGCTTGAGGTAAAGTATGGCATTACTCTTAAGAGCTCTGTGATTTAGATTATTTCTTGGGATATGCCCAGACTTTTTTCTAGGTTAGTTGTAAGGAACATTATATGAACTTGATAAGAGGGGGAAAAAAAAAAAGAAAAAAAAAAGGCAATGTACCCTTATATCATCAATAAGGAATATAAATCCATTTAAAAATTCACTATGAAGAAAAACAGAAATAGGGAAAGCGTGAGGTTATGCTGTTTCCTCAGAAAATTTCTTGGTAGGAAATCTGTGCAAACTTTAATGTAAAAATTAGAAATCGTGCACCGATTAAGGTTTGATATTTAGTAGAAAACCAGGAGTGATTTGCAAGAGTTTTATTTGCACAATAAACTATCTCCTGAGGCTTTTTCTGAGGGATTATTATTTTTTTTATATTTGAATCTTTTAAAGCTATTTATGATGTATTTTTCATGTTATATGATTTATACTACGGCCAGTGATGGGAATGAGTGCTTGAATAATATATTCAGTTTGTATCATATGCTCAGAATTTTTAATTGTACTTCCTGCAACTTCTGGATTAATGGGCATAAATTCATCATGGGTTATTAATAAGATTATTAAAATCATGGCAGTTAAATCCTTCTGAGACTTGAAGTTTGTGGACTTAGGCAGATCAGAATTTGTAGCCCCATTTCAGATTGCTTGGAGGGCTTCCAAACAGGGTGGTAAGTTAATTAATAATGGCACACCAAGCCAATGCACTAAAAATGTGTGTTGGACAACAGGTTGAGAAAATGTTTTTTGGACATATTTCTAAAGCTATATGGGCACTAATGGGAATTTCAAAAGTCCTGTCTCCATGGAATTGGTAATGTATTCATAAAAGACAATGTTGTCCGGGAGAACTTTCTGTCTTAGGCTCCCTTCTATAGTCAATAGAGAAACAGAAATGCTTTCTGGAGACCCTTCCAAGAGGAAACTGAATCACAGTCTGCAAGAGTCCTCCTTGGCTTGAATTAGCATTTTTGAATATCTGCCTTGAGGTCTAATTTTTCTGGTAACAAAAGGGAATTCTGACTTCAGTATGAATTAGGAACCACTTTCTCTCTTCAATCTCCTGGAAGGTTGCAGTGGATATGGTGGAGTACACCTTCCAATAGAGGAAGCTTAAGATGAAGGCCTGCTCATGAAACTGCTTTATAATACGTGACCTCCCGTTAAAATGCTGAACGTTTTGTGATCAGCATTGTAGTCATGCAACAAAACACAGGAGAGTCCTATTCTTTGACTCCCTTGCAGGAAAAGCTATCTTTTGCGCTAACTGTGGCTATATGGTCCTTGTCTCTCAGTTGTTAAGAAAAAGATGAACTGAACAAACATTTTGTTTTCTAGTCCTATTCTCAAAGTAAAAATAGATATAGATTTAGTCTTTCCACCTTTTAGAAAGAAGTGACAGTTTATAATATATTTTTTGTTAGCTAAGAAACCGGTTAATATTTGTGTGATTGACACACGTACTGGGGTGATTGGCACAGATGAAATGTCTAACATGCTCAGAGTGAGAGGACTATGCCTGTGCGAGAGCGATTAGAGGTGTTTAATGTCATAAGGAGGTTTTTCAACTGGGATTCAAGCTCCACTCGTTTCTCTAACAATAAATTCAGGCTCAAACCTGTTCACAGCTTTCTGACTTGTGTCATGCTGGTCCAAAACGTTGAGAAACAATCCTTTTTTTCCAAGTCTGGCTTACAATTTGGGCTTCGCAAGCCAGTCCAAGGCAGCACATTCAGCAGTTGCATGCTCTGCTCTGGCTGACCTGTGCTTGACTCAGGGCTGGTGATAAGTGGGTTACATAGCCCTCAGACGTCCTAGATCTGAAAATGGCCCCTGGTATGAGTTAGGGTTTACTTCAGGTGCTTGTTTTAGAGCCTATATCTAAAACTTGCAGTGCTGTAGCACTACGTGATTAAACTCTGGAAAAGTTATCCGTCTCAAGTCTTGATGAGAAAGCACATTGCTCTGTGGGCTTGTTTACCCTTCTGCTCATGGCTGCACCCAACGCTGGGTATTTCAGACAGCCTGAACATTTCCAGGACAGAGTGGTGACTGCATTTTATGCTTTGAACACAGTGTATCCTTCTCTCTGCTTGTGCCACTCAGAGGTGAAGCGTTACAAGTCTGTGGGGTCGATATTCTGCTGCCTTGGGATTCCTCTGGTGCAGGGCTTCTTGCTGTTATTTTTGCCACAGAAAGCCTGCAAATGTTTGGGACTTGGAGGAAAACTGGTCAAGAAAGACTTATTTTCTACTCTGTTACAGTGGGGTTACAACTAGTGTTACTGTCTTTAAGGATCAAAAAGTTACAGAGAGTGTAAAATCATGAAGGAGCAAGGAAACTTCCTAGATAGGTTTCCTCAGGCCATTCTGTACAACTGATTTCCTCAATATTTTTGGCAAGAAAACAAAGTAGAAGTGCCATATGAGTCAAGGCACACCTGTATTCCTGCTTCCCCGCAGACTCAGAGCTGCAGAAGAAAAGCTCCAGCATGCCAGATTGGCAGGCCGCTAGAAAGGATGCACCTAGGGGCACGGCAGCAGATGAGAGGGGAGGTGGAGGACCTCCTGAACTTGCTGAGCTTTGCTCTTTCCGAAATAAGCATAGATACTAGAATGTTTTTAGTTCCAAAATACACTTCTTCCCTCCACACACTCAGGAGTATTCTGCGTTGTTTAGATGATGCTACCAGCCAGCTTTAGATAAGATAGAGAATAAACTTTGTGATGTCCCAGCTGATTCGCAGTAACTGAATTCTTGAGCTAAATCTGGCAAATGTTAGTGCATCTGTAGCCTACCCCTTCCAAAACTTTTCTATCCGATGTCACTAAAAAGAAATGGACATATTTCTAGGAAACTTGGCTTTGGACCTGGCCTGAATCAATAGAAGTATAAATTCAGGGATGAATTTTAGCTTTGGTTTCCCATCACTTTAATTTTGTCACTTCTTGATGCAACTCTATGGCAAGTAACAGAGGTGTGAATTGATTTCCGTGGAGTGACTTAGAGCGTAATCTCATGTACATGACTGCATGCTTTGGCTGATAGAATTACCTTGCCTGGAGTTTGCACCCTTCCTCAACCAGTGGCCTGCAGAGCTCTGCTTACAGGGTAAGAAACCATTCAGCAGAAGAAAACGGTGCTTTAAATGGAGTGACAGTACTCACAGCCAGGAGAATGCTGGGAATAAACAAAGAAAATTAGCTGAAGACATAAGATAGGGTTTACTAAAGTTATTGTCTGTGTCATATCACCTGCATAGCAAGACCTGTGTTTAATTGATTTATACTTCCAAATATCGTGGTACCTGCATTAATCTCATATTGGATCTTGCTACAGATGGCAAGGAAGTTTGAGCTGAGAAATGAATGTTAAAAGGGATTGCATGTTAAAAGTAAATGTTAAAAGTAGATGATAACCATAAAGCTCAAAGCGTGGAACAGGAGATTCACGAGCCTTGCAGGAAGCTGCTTTATTATTCTAACCTATAATCCCCGCTGCGAGGAACGCTTCCTTTCAAGCCCACGTATAGGATGTTTCTCTGTGATAAGAGGAAACTTTAACAGGTTGACTGTAAACATTTCCAAAGTACATTAAATAGCAGTCTCTTACATAAATTCTGGAGCAAAGACAGCAGTATGCCTCCCAACCTCGTTTCTAGAGTGTAGGGTTTCCATCTTTTATTATCTTTCAGTGTCTTTATGTTCTGTAATCTGTTGCACAAATTAATGTTGATATGACATTTTGAAAACTGCAGTCAGTGTTTTCAGCCTGAACCAAAGATTTAATGGAAAAAAATCAGTGACCTGTTGAATCCTTAGGTCAAGTAAATTGTTACTTTGCTGGAATGCCAGCAAAGGACATCAGTTTTCTTCATGACAGTCTCTAGCCCTGGATCCAATGGAAGGTACAATGAGTCTAATGAATATCGGTGGTGTGTGACCCATGAAATTACACGTGCATGTAAGTAGAGATCTGTCAAGCGGTGTTGTCTACTGTAGTTTAAAAAAAAAAAAGCAACCTCTGTCTAACTCAGTTAAACCACGTGGGAATTTGAATCTACTTGAACCTGGTGCTCCCTTCTTAGAGGTCTTCTTTCCACCAGCTGTCGTTCTGCATCGTTGTTTTTCTTCACTGTTTCATGAGTGTAGAGGTGTACATTGCTTGTGGTACCACCTGAGAGGCCCTAACCACTTCAGGCACAATTTGGGTGTGCAGTTTCTGCCCTGTGCCTCTGTCTCTATAAAAAAGAAATTGAAGAGCCTTGCATTGTTATAGGGACTAATTTGACATTCTTCTCCTTTACGATGGTACATGTATGCTTGCTTGCCATGATGAGCCATTTTATTCACGTGAGCTAATGGTGTAAGGGAATCCACGTAGGTGCAGAAGTGCTGTGCGGTGTCAGTGGGAGAGGAGGTTTCCCAGTATACTGGGGAGAAGGGGACCAAGATGCGATCCCAGGCCATCTTTTCTTGGACACTCCAGTGATAAAAAGTGTTCATTAGAAAGGTCTGAGATGTTTTTTTGGTTTCTGGTTGAGGGGGGAAATATTTTACATAGCAAAAATAAAGATATACACTACATTCACACCAACTCAGTCATGCTTTCTTTTAAAAAAACCACAAATACATAATTTTGCATGGCTAGTGTTTCACAGTAAAATTGCTCTTTAAATAGATTTTACAGGTTGCTTTTATAGCACAGCTCTGACAGCTGCAAGTCTATGTACAAGGTTGTATACAGATTTAATTTACAATTTTATTTTTTCATGAACTGTGTAATTTTTTTTCATTTGTTCCATCTCTAGCCATCATAGCTGTTGATGGCAAAGTGGAAAATATTCTTCTAGTGTAAGGAGAAACAGAAAAATGAGAAATGTGTTAATTGACTACAGAAAAATGAGAAATGTGTTACTTCACTCAGAAAATTAAGATGTTTGTATTTTTTAGCCTTCTGTTGCCTGTAAAAAACTTTTATTAAATATATTGCAAGAGTCCTTTAAGGATCATTTGTCAATTTAAAAAAAGAATTTTAAAATCCAAACACTCATTACTAAATTATCTTTTATGAGAACAGAAGGATCTCTGGATAATAGACATTTGTTCCAAAACAAAACAGTTATTTGTTCAGGGATATGGAAGTTATTAATTATTTACACCTATTCCTACCTCAGTTCTACCTCTAGTTAAAATTCATGGCCTAGGCACTCATCAAATATTGATTTTTACCAAAGTTGATGCTTTCCCTTTAACATTATTATAATGAGGGATAAAAATCAAATTGCCTTCACTGAAACTCAATCATTCTCACAAGCCATCTGCATTGATCTTTTTTCTAGGTTTTACCATAAATTATTCTATTCAATTAAGTAAACCCCACACATAATGACATTTTGTGAACTAAATAATTTATTGACTATTTTCAGCTAAACTTACCAGGCTCTGATGCACAGTTATTTTCATAACATTAATATATATAACCCCCTTGCAACTGAATGTGTGTCAGATTCTTTGTTTGGAAAGATGAATCACCTGGGAGGTAGAAATCTTCCCATTTACAAAAGAAACAAATTCTGTCATTGTCATATATGGAGTGACTCAGTGCCTTCTCATTAGCAAAACAAGGGGGCTTGCATGCAGCGCTTTCTGGTGATAAAATAATTGCAAAATAATTTTCAGCTGTAAATGGTGCTATTAGCAACAAGGATTGTAATTAAATTGGTAACAATTGCTCTGTTTTACAGTTGACTGGAAAGATCTGATGAGTATAGTAGTTTCTTAGTGGGATTCGGGGAGTTTTCCTCTCTGCAGTGTGATGGCTGCACTTCTGTCTGTGTGACACACGTTCTTGTCACCTCCTGACAGTTCCTCTGGAAATCTACCCATTTCCTAAATGAGTTTTGTTTCACATTTGAAAAGTCATTCAGCTCCTGTAGACTGAGGTTTTCAAGTGGAAAGGACAGTTTGTAACTCGGAACTCTACTCCTTCAAGCAAGGAGAAGGATTGTTCCCCCAACATGATAAGTTTGTGTTTTGTGTGTGGTTACTTTGGGCAGTAACTGGGTCACAAAGTTTAGATACTGATCACAAAACAGGTTGTTTGAAATGCATGGGTTTTAGGAGAACCTTGTCTTAGCTGTGAAGGCATAGTTGGGTTACATTTAATCATATGTGGAAAGTTTCTGTTGGGCGTATCTAGGGAATGCCTGCTGTGTGGTGTACTTAGCAAACAGACTAGATGCAAATAAATTTTCTTTTGAAAACAAAACAACAAAACACACTTAGGCACTGTGGAGTATATATATAGATCCAGGTCTTCACTGAAGACTCCACTGAATACAGACGTGCTTGTAAATAAGTAGTGCCAACACTGTGGCCTAAGGAAAGGTTGGAATATGTGATGTCACTTTGATTTTAGCATTTGTGCATTATAAGTCCTTGTCTCCTTTGCAAACCATGCTGATCATTTTGAGAAGTAAGGTTCTAACCGGTATGTTCTGCTAAAATGAGAGAAATTCAATATATGGTAACAGTATAGCTCAAAAGCTAGAAAAACCCTAAAAAAAAAAGCTGTGCAAAATAGCATGGAACTGTAAGCTCACCTTAGAGAGCTTTAGTAGTTTTATTTTATTTTGGTTTGGGTTTTTTTGTTTTTTTTTGTTTTTTTTTTAAATTTTGGTTTGTTTTTTATTTTATTTTATTTGGGGAAGATCAGTGGTTCCAAAACACAAATCAGACTGTGGACCGGGAATAAGCACCCGGCAAATTGTGTTGTTTTTAAGTATTTGGGTGCCAGCATAGGAAAGGGTAATTGTTCTTCATTCCTTCTTTTAGCATGATCCATTTTATATGATGGAACAAGGAGTCGAGCATTTAATTCCATCTGGGAAGAGAGTTCCTGTTTATTTCTTTCACTGCTTTTCAGCCTCTTAAAAACT
Organism: Aptenodytes forsteri; assembly: GCF_000699145.1. Classification (NCBI taxonomy): domain Eukaryota; kingdom Metazoa; phylum Chordata; class Aves; order Sphenisciformes; family Spheniscidae; genus Aptenodytes; species Aptenodytes forsteri. The sequence goes on from NW_008795405.1 coordinate 18,012,435, forward strand.
AAATGCTTTGGTGTCGTCATTTTGAAGGGTTGCTTCTGCTGCTCACACTGTGTCTTGCGAGGTCTGAGTAAATAATGGATCTGCAGGTAATAGTAAACTTAAAAGTTTAAATGCAAAAGCTTGTATTGATTTAATTCCCCATTAAATCGGGTCATTTTGTGGTTCAGTACCCATGCATTAGAACATGTAGCCCAAACACAAAATATCACTTTGCCTTGCGTGGTGCTTGGAGTTATTCTTAGAAGAAAATAAAGTTCACTGTTGCTCTGATTATGTGCACTTATCTGTGCTATTGTCTTTATGTTTGGATACTGCTTAGGAGTAGAAAGCATCCAAATCTGCTGCCCTGACTACTTGCAAATTCAGGCTTTTCCTGCCGCGTTTTGCTGGTGAGCTGCTGTTCATGAAATCGGACCCTGATTTGTTCTACTCTCTTCAGGCTGCCGGATGAGAATCTTGCTTTTAGTGTCCTGTGTTACTCTGTATTGTGCTTGTTGAGCAATAATGTCACACTTTTCACAAAGAAAAACATGAATACAGTGCAGGACAGGTTCTCTCTCCCACGTCCATCCCATGCTTTCATTTGTGAGAGTAAGAGTCAAAGGTTTTGCAGGAATCCTCCTCTGTCTTTTGAGTAGCATGGTACGCTCTTTGTAGAGACTTGAGCTAAGGGGAATTAACTTGAGCATGAACTGATACATGAAATAAGCATCTGAGATTCTGCTGCTGTCCAGTCCTTATTTAGCTGTGAAGTTAAGCAAACGTCCAGTTTGACACTTGTGAAGAGGAATATATAGCATTTTGATCAAGCCCTTGCTACTTTAACTTTTTTAGCTCCCTGATGGTGGTTGGCCATATAGGTAATGCAGGGTTTGCTTCCTTGTGCTTTGGCTTTATTAGCATCAGTGGGATTTTAGGCTTTTTAGTTTTCATTGCACTTGCGATACTTTCCTCTGAATTAATGGATATTTTGAATAAATCATTGTAAGGCAGGGCAAAGCATGCTGTAGGAAAAAAAAAAATTGCGCCAGCATATCTGAACAGGTTTCATGTCTATTACTCACGTACCTTGTGAGGCCATTACACACGTAACTTAATGAGGATTTTTCTTCTTTGAATCACAGAAGGCATATGCGCCTGACTCACATGCCCAAGTGCTCTATGAAGAGAAAGCAACCCAAGCACACTAAGTTTTTCTTTATAGATATGTTATCCATAAAGCACACAATAGTAGTGCTGCCAGTGTTGCACTGAAATTGTCTGGACCAATGTCCTCTTGTGTTGGGAAAAATTATCAGCAAAGAAAATTGATGTCATTGCTGCCCGTATCCTAGCTAATATGAAGTGTGTTATAGTTAACACTGAACAAGAATTCATGCTGGGACATATTGTGAAATGTTAATTATAAGAAAAAACACTGTTGGATTGGCTCCCACTGCTCCTGATACATGATAAGGAAATTCCTAGAAGGAAAAGAACAAAAATATCAATTGTGCTCTCCCTTTGCAATTTTTCTGGGGAATCACTGCAAAGGTAATGTAGTGTTGGATTTTTCTACATGCTGATACACACTTACCCATCTTACCTAACTGGCAAGATGAAGGCATCACTAGAGGATGTCTTATTCCCTCTGTCTTAGGCCCTGCCTATACTGTCTCATGTGGAAGCATTTCCCAAGTCCTAAGGAACCTCAGCCACATCTTGACCCACACTGGGGTAGGACCTAGGCAAGCACCAGCCCTTTCCTGGTTCCACCTAAGGGATGGCAAGCACATGTACCTGGCAGGAGCCTTTGCGTGCTCTGAGCACACACAGATCTAGATCTGAGTGGATAGATGGGTGAGGAATGAGTGCGCAAGATATCAAAGCCTTAAACTTTTTTCAGGGTGAGATGAATCACTGTAGGAATAGACTCTTACCTCTTACAGAGGCAACTGCCTTTCAGATGTCTAAATTAGAGCAGATGAGTTCTTTCCTTCTAGGTGAATCTTGTTTTGTATTGAGCAGTGACTGAAGAGAGGACATTAAAAGGATTGCCATATGCCAGGTGAGCAGGATAAGTGTAGCTCTGCCCCTTCTATGTCAAGGCATGGGGAGTTGCTGGAAGGGATCTTCCTTTTCACATAACTAGGGTACACTGTTGTGGCCATGGCTAGTCAATTCAAGTGCCTCCGGCACTGTCCTGTTTCCAACCTAACTTGAGAGTACTTGAGACCAGCCTGGGAGGAGACACTGCCTAGGTGTGAACAGCTGTGATGTGGGAAGGCTTCAGCCGTGCTAGTTGTGCAGATTCAAATTTGCATAGGTGCTGACACACCAAAGCATATGTGGCTGGGTCATTTTTATCTTCCCACAGATCATGTACAGATATGACTGATATCCTACAAGCCACATGCTTTGATTTCATTAATCAGTGTTTAGACTCAGCTGACTGTTGTTACTGTAAAGACTAGAATTGAGCGGGAAATGAGAAACAGTCCCTGTGAACTTGCAGCTACTGGAAAGACAGTTGATTATTACAGGAGGACGGCAGCTAATTCTGTAAATAACACAGTGTAGCTGGTTTTGATTTGCTCCATCTTTAGTCACTCATGTTAGTTTGAAGTAGTGTGGATAAAGGCTAAATCCGTAGGCTCATTGGCACTAACGCCAGTAAGTTATTGGTGTATATTCCCTGGAGAAGAAAAACTGATATAATTCATTGCCTAGATTTTCAAGTGGGAAGAGTCTGATGAAAGTCTAGCCATCAGCTGAGAAGTCCTACCTAGTAAATTCCATGTTGGGCTTTAGTAACCAATGTAGTGGCTTGCTTGTTGGGTTTTGATTTTAGAAGTCACACCTATCTTCTGCTTGGACTTACTTTTAAGTTTACTGTGTACATTAGAATTTATCTCTTCCTTTTCAAAGAATGGCATGAATTATTTCTGGTTTAAAAAAAAAGAGAGTTGCCTAATGCCTCTCTATTTAAAAAAGAAGTCTGCTGTGTACTCTAACTGTTCTTTAAATGTCCTCAAGCAGACAGCTGAGCTAAAACTAAAACTATTTAAGTGGAAGACATGTGCCAGGGAGTTAGTGAGAATGGTCTGGAACAAGGCTAGGCTCATTACTTTCTGGTGTTCATAGCAAATCTATGAGCAGTAAACTTGCATTCCCAGCAAATTTCCATTGGTGACAAGACTTGTTGAGAAAGACAGAGTTTGACTGATGTGCCCTACTCCTCTCTTCTTAATTTCCAGAAAAGTCTTCTGATTTTTCATAAGTGGGAAGAAATGTGCAAGGATTCAAATACTGAGCTTGTCTCTGTCCCATGGGGAGAAGGAAGGGAAACGACCTGCGGCTCCAAGCAGAAAACTGAAACTCTCATACACGTGTGGAGGGGACAGTTTTTGTAAAAAAGGGACTTACTCTTTGATGACATTGTTACCCATTAAGTTCTTTGCAGAAAATAAAAGCAGCATGCTTGGTGTGTGTAACTTATTTTACACGTTTTTTTAACTCAGAAATCTCTTGCCTTAACCAAATACTAGTAATAAAAGTGAAGGAGTTCTGACTGATAAAAAGGTGACCTGCTTGCTGCTAGTAACTAAAGATTTAGCACTTGAGCTACACAATTCACTTCAAAGCAGCCATTTCCCATTTACAGCCCTGAGGTCTCAAAAAGTTGTTTATGGGCACCTATATACTTTCACAGAGATATAACAGTATCACACACACATGCTTATATACGTTGCACTGAGATAGGTTACATTACATGACATACTATTTGAGAGCTGTCAAAGAGTCGGATTCTGCTGTCCTTTATAATTTTGTTTACATCTGAGTGTCTGCAGGTGACTGGAGGTGTCAGTCCACTGAAAATCAGACAGCTGAGCCAGGAGTAAAATCTTACTCCTAGAGAATAAGATTGCTGTAACCTTCTAGACAGGGGCATACAGTTGTCTTCAGTCTTTGAAAGCCACCTCGCTGCAGGTTAACCTGCTGGTTGCTACGCTTCAGGTGGCTCTGCACGTACCACTGCTTGGGACTGGCAGTCACACAGCAAAAGAAAAAGTTCTGTCAAACCATTGACCGCAGTGAGAACTATGGGTGAGTCACTCCACGCTGGTGCCGATAGCATCCTTTATTTTTTCCCCCATGCTGTAACGTTATGTGCTGTAGATGTCACAGGAAATGCTAAAATCACATCTTTTCATGTGGGCCTTTCTTCAGTCCTTCCTATATGAAAAGCCATATGTCTCTGTTTGCGGAAGTGTCACATTTCACCCTGCTGATCCAATTTATTCGGTCTGAACATTTGGCCTAATGCTTTTATACAAATACATTTTCTCTGCCCAGATTCTTATTTGTGTCATGGTCTGTTCCTGTTGAAGATGAATGAAGACTTGTCAACAAATAATCTATCCAATAAATTAGAATCTGATCCAAAACCTCATTGACGTCAACAGAAAGACTCTTACTGACTTCAGTGGTCCTACACTGTCCTTTTCATGCTTCCTTAATGCCTGTAAATACATCCATTTTAGAATGAAAATATTTTTCCCCATGGTATTTTTTTTTTAAAGTCTGTGTAATCATGGGGAAATTCTGCGCAAATGAAATTAGAATTGTGCAGTTTAGACGTAATTTGGCAGATGGGTGCTGTCCTGGAAAAGCAACTGTGTGCCTATTATTGTGAATACCTATGGATTTAACTTTAAATATCCTGAAATCAGACCAGTGGCACTTTGAAAACTCCCTTGCTCTTCCTGCACGGTTGTGCTGGTGAGGCTCCAGCGCTGCACTTTGTACTACGTGCCTGGAGCCACGCGCCGCAGAGCTGCGCTCCTTGCCTGCAGGCAGAGAGGTCCACCCAGGATCCCAGCTGGGAACTCCAGAGCTGGAGAGCCAGAGGAGGGCGAGTGTGGGGGCGAATGTTTAAAAACAGTTGAGCCCTTTTTTCTTTCCCAGAACGTAGCTATCTCTGGTGGCTCTTGTGGATCTGTGTTAGCAAAGTGAAGTTTATAGTACTTCCGGAAGAGAAAGTTTATCTTACAGAATATTAAATAACAAAGGGAGCGAAAAAAGGTTACAAGTCATATGGTTCAGCAAAATAAGCAAGCAGGCAGATTCTGGCATGTAATTTCAGGACTTAGTCTGATCACATCTAAACAAATTAAAAATAAGTGCTCTGCCTTGAAATGGAGAGAAAGGCTCGGACAATGAGTGCTCAGCTGATTTCTAATAGGGAAAACGTTTGATTCAGAGCAGAATCTACACAAACCAAGTGATCGAGCAATGGGAGAAGCGCTGCCTCTCCTCCCCTCAGTGCAAGTGTAAAATTAATGCTCTGGGAGGGGATAGCTGCCACAGAAAGAGCTAAGGAAATCTTGCTGCCAGAACTGCACAGATGGTGAGGGGAAAACAAATCTTTTTGAGGAAGGCAGAGAGGGAGTTTTAAAAATCCACACAAACCTGATGAGCCTGGAACTGCTTGGGTTGATGCTCCCTGTCTTTCCTGTATTTTCACGTGGTGAAAGGGAGAAAGGATGAATGAACATCCCCTCTCCTCAGATGATGTATTGCACTTGAAGTAATGTACTTCTTTTTAGAAAGATTCAAGTGGCACAGGGAAACCTTGTGTCCTGAAAGCCTGACGTTATTTAATAAAGGATGGAAGGAGGTTATCATAACAGTTTGAGGCTGTAGGGTTTCAAAACCCAGTACAAAGCAATTCATTCACTGCTCCAAGATCTCTTACATATTTTTGTCAGCCTCCTTTCTGAATGATCATTGCACATTATTGTCTCACAAGATGAGACTCAGTGTAAATATCATGTTTGGGACAGACCTTCAACTGCTGTAGGGAGAGCATGGTTCTTTAGATCTGTATGGAGTTAAGGTCAGTTATAACAGGTAGGGATGAGGCCATGCACTTATTTTTCTGTACATACATATGTTACAAGCAATTAATAGAAATGAGAGCTGTGATTCTGCTAAGCTTTCAGTTTCTTGGTTTTGTGGGTTTTTTTTTTTAGTGCATAACTGCTTCCTCACCCTGGGCTGAAATGCTGAAACCTTTTCTCACACACTGCCCACTGTATTTTTAGAAGGTGAGGTTTTTTATTAATAGGTAGGCAGACAGCCTGCTATGAGACAATGACTTTAAATTAGGAGTGTTAGGAAAGGAATGTGAGGAAAAGCTCAATGAAGGGTCAGGAAAAAAAAAAAAGGAAGAAAGAAGAAATGATCAAATTAGACTTTCCCTCTGGTAGGGAAAGCAATAGATCCATCCCATCAAGCAAATAACAGTTAAGCAAATGATGAGACTGATATTTGCTTTTCCTACCAGTGTTTTAAATGTCACTGTTCTTTATTCTTTTTTTTTCTCTCATATTAACCCAGAAATGCTGATGCATCAGCATGTCTCATTATGACAGTGAAAGATATTTCTCTTTGCTAAAGTGAATTCAGAAAAAAAAAAGTCCTGAGGGCAGCGCACATCGACTATAGAGAAAACATGGTCTGAGGTGGCTGTTGGAGGCTGCCCGTGGCAATTTGTGGGTTTCTGGGCAGACAGGCAGAGCTGATGAGAGCACCTGAGCTGCTGGTAGGAACTTGCAGTGACAGCTAAATCTGGTTGTTCTCAGGGAAGAAAAGAGAAGAAATTAAGGAAGCGAAAATACAAGGAAGCATGCTATTACTATTTGGAACAAATACCCTATGGCCACAGCATGAAGCATGCCACTGCTGACCAGTATATTAATGCAAAATAATAATGACTGAGACTAAAGGTAGAGGTAACCCAGACAAGATGCAACAGTAAATACAAGCTTCAGAAAACTCAGATTTTGTCATTTAGCAAAGGCAGCTTTCCTCCTCTTCCCTGCTTGGAAGAGGGTGGATCAATCCCTTTAATTCAGGAGAAACTATTTCCCTGGCACCCTAGAAGTCAAGTCTCGTTGGCCTCAACTGATAAAACAGGTTTCATTTTAGGTTAAAACATATATTGCACGTCTACTGTATAATACCATTCACTCAGGTGAATTCATACTCTGGCTCATTAATATGCAGTGAAAATACTGGGAGGAGAGGGAGTACGTAGGTAAAGAGAGGTTTGCAAATACTGTCACATTTCTGACACTTCTCTCGGGTCTACTCTTTCTCTAACAGAAGGCAAGATGAACTGGCTAGAAAGATGTCCCTAAAACAACATGAAAATCATCCCTGGAAAAATGTCTGAACTAATTAAAAGGTAGGAATGAAATGAGCTCGAGGCCACAGAGCATCTTCTGTTATGGAGAAGATGCAGAGGTGGCTGCAGCAGCAGCAGTGATATTACTGCACACTCCTTGACGAGGAATTTAATGCGTCCCACACAGCCTCAGTAATTGCCCCGGTGCGGAGCCGTGCCACAAAGGCAGCAGTCGAGAATGAGCAGGAACGGAGCCTGAAATCTCACAGTGCGAGGGGAATTTATTGGCACTGCCAAAACTGAAAACTCAAAGCGAGCTCCTGTCAGGTTGATTGAGGAGTTGAAAGGAAAACAAGTCACAGCCCCCCAAGGTGTCAGGCATTTCGCAAGTCTCCACTGCACAGGTGTCAGCTCGGGGGTGGCATTTTCTCATCACCCGCCTGTGATTTTGCAAGCCACTGAGGGCTCTGCAGTGCTCAGAGGGTTGCTCAAGCATACCGAGGGCTGCAAATCCACCTGTGCGGAGATGGTGCCTCTTGCTTGAGCTGGCACGAGGGGCAGGCTGCTTGGAAATGAGGCATCTTGCAGAGAGAGATGAGCACAGGGGGTGATGACCCCACAGCTTGGTGTATCTGCTTTTGGTAGCCCTGGGATATTCTTGGTTACTATCATTTAAAATGATGCAGCACATAGCTTCACACCTGGGAGTGGAGCCATGTGTACAAATGCAAGGCAAAGGAGGGATTGTCATCCAAAGGTGGTCTCAACCCTGAAAACTTTCTAGTTACAACAGTATCTGTAGGGTAATGAGGAGCTGTGGATTATAAGAATGCCATGGGCTGGCTTGGTTGTGCATTTTGGACAATGGGCTCAACTTTGGTAAAGAATATCAAGGACAGATGTGGAAGCTCTTACTGGGAGACATTTTGTGGGTAGGCATAGAAAGAGTTCATTCTGGTTACAGATGGACAACCTTATTCGGGTCAGGGACATCCAGCTGGTGCTCCAGGGGCTGGATCGAGCTGGAGAACATTTGTCTCTGGTCCCGAAGTACTCTGATGGTGGTATACAGTCTTTATGCACGTGGAGTTGTCTAGATTCACATATGGCTATCAAGCCATACCATATCCAAATGGCTCTAGACAATGCCCAGCAAGTCCATGCATATGGCCTGTTTGACTGATAGGGAGTTATGTGTGCATAGTGACCATGACACTGGGAATTGTCTCTCACCTTGTGTTCTAGGTAGTATTGAAATACCACAAAAAAATAAGAGTTCATGTATAGGTGCTAGTGATGCAGAAACTTTTATTGCTTGTGCTTGAAGTGTAAATGCAGTTGGTGTTTGGTTTTAAAACACTGATATTTTAATAGGTTCTTATCCTTTAAGAAAAATGTTATTTCTGATAGAGACTTCGATTAATATTTATGATTCATTTCCAGAGTTTAGAAGCCAGATTTTTAAATATAAGCCTCGTAAGGTTTCCACGTGATTGTTGCTTGGTCATTGCCAGGGGATTGGGATTTGGGGAAGGAAGCAAAGTCTGATGCCTGTGTGCTGGATTTGCATCATCAAATGAAACCAATACAGTTCATAGTTTGAGTATAAGTGACACACTGTCTGCCCTTCAACAGAGATAAATAACAGGTAAACAAAGAAGGAATCCTAATTCTAAAACAAAATGATACAGCTGGTATTAGAGAGGCAGTCAACAGTCCTTAGCATTTGAATGGTTGTAGCTCACCTCAGGAGGTATAAATTAAGGAGCTCTCTTTGGTGTGAAGTAGCAAGCCTACACAAAGCCTTAAGGATAAGTTAATTTTCTTCACTATGAGCCAAAAAAAAGGGTTGTAAGCACAAGAGCTGGGAGAGTCTGCCTCCAGTAAGCTTTCTGATGCTTGAGATTGCAGAATCTGCAGTTGCTAGAGGGAAGCGGCTGGGAGTTTCATAAATAATCAATTCCTGTAATCCCATGAGGTCATCATAAAAATATGCATAAGAATCATGGAAAGAATATAATGGGTCACAACCTCAATAGATTCTAGAGCTGATAACAAACAGTGAGCTTGATAAAAATGTATTACAGCCAGAAACCTCAGTCAGAGGTATCTTCAAAATTATATTAGACAAAATTATTACTTTGGGAAAGAGACAAATGTTATTACCAAAAAGCCAAAAATAAGTACACGTGGGAAACTGTAATTCATGTGGAAAAGGACTAAATCAACATCAGTTAGCCTTTTCAATTTAGAAAGAGCCAGGGCCTCCAAAATTTGTGTCTCACATGGAAACGTTCTTGTAGACTAAACATTGTTACTGATGTTCTTCAGGCAACAGTGACTAGGTTTAGTTATTATATTTCCCCTTAAAAAAAAAGCTAGATTTGAGTTATAAAAAAATCTGATAGATGCAACACCTAGAGGCAAAGTATGAAGATCCAGAATAACACCTGGCTTGCCAGAAAAATAAGAAGATGGATTATTTTGAGTATTCCATTGATCTAAAGAAGCACCATCAATAATATAAAGATCATTTGAACGCATGATACAGACTAAAGGAAAATGGGTTGACATACACCTGCAGGGGTATATACGGCATCTGAATGCCAAAACCTAATATGAAGCTTGATTGAAATGTACCACGTAAGCTGTAAACTGGAAATATCATATACAGTGTGACAATTTCTTTCCAATTACTTTTGGTAAAAGTGGAAATCGAGGTCTTTAAAAGAACAAAAGTATCTCCACTGTCAGAAAGCTGCTTTGAGAAAAAGAGAAGTTAATGATGCTGTTGATAGCTAGAAGTAGCACACGTTAAGCAGCTTCATAGGCTGGCAGTTTAAGCTCCAATTCAGAAAAATGCCTCTTTCATTTAAGGCTTACAGATATTCCCACTGGAAGTAATGGGGCTGTTCATGCTGGATCAGGGACCTAGCGCATAGCAGGTTTGAAGCAAAGCCACTTGGTGGTTACTAAGGGAAATCTGAGAGACCATCTGACAGTCCAACATACTATGTGGTTGTCAAAACAACATCTTGTAATACAATAGGAATCTCCAATATAGAGGGAATAGTGCAAATATGGTGCTATTACCACATCAGGGTGCAAATGCTTTGCTTTGGAGAGGGACCCTATGGTGCCAGGCTTGATATAAGTATATATGGCTAATTCCTGTTTCTACATCAGCTGAGCTTTAGACAGGCTAGCTGGGATCCCCTGAGCAGTCCAGCTGCCACGGCTTGGAGCACCCAACATGTTAATGGAGCTGAAATTGAGAAGCTTCCCTGTGCTCTGGCTAGAAGGCTGCTGGCCTTGGGTTCAGGTGTGTCTGCTTTGTCCTGGAGCTTGGTGTGTAAATCACCTGGCTTCAGACGACAGGCGAGCCCCTGGTCCGCCTGCTCATGCTTGTCAGACAAATGCTACAGAACAGCAAGAAAAACATGTTGCAAAGAGCTTAACTCCCTTTAGTCTTGCCTCTGAGAGATTTTTGGTTGAACCCCTGCCTCTTTGGGAGCCCTGCTGAAATCAAGGTGGTTTTGCCTCTTCTTGGCTGTTTCTCCTGTGGGATTGAAGGTCAGTTTAAAGGTGATATGAAACTGTGTGGTGGAAGGAGGGAGGTCTAACAAATACATCGTTGTGTAGAGTGCCTAGGTAGTTTTAAGTTGATGGATTTGATCTTTTAAAACAAATTACAGAGAATAAATAAGCAACAAAATACACTTGGTTAACTGCAGTTTCTAGCAGCATGCTACCTAGCTGTTTTCAGCAATACCCCCTAGGCAACATGGTAGAAATGGGTCAGTGTGTAAGTGTTTTCTCTCCTCTATTAGCATTGCAGCAAATTCTGTACTTCATATGCCCCCAATTTCAAGAGCTACTTTGCTGACTACTCCAGCCTTTCTGCTCTGCCTCCAGTAGCTTGGGATCTATTGTTCAGCAAAGATAGCTTGAGGTGAATGGAGACCATCACTGGAGAAAACAAAACTGCAGGCTGGGGAAAAGAGGATGTCAGATGGGAAACATTGGGGGTGGGGAGGGGGGACAGAAGAAAAGGGGAGTTTCTGCTTCTGTTGGCACGTGGCACGCAGCTTGCATGCTTGTGTGATATTAACTTCCTTCTCGTTACAGCATGGAAGCCTCTGGCATCCTGACCCTCGCAAATACAAACAGATGTCCCCAGGCAGACCAGCCCACTGCTGCTCCCTACAGCATCAACATCTTTTACACACAGGGTTCTTTATCACAAATGGCTTTTTTACCATTTACGTGTTTCAATTATCTTAAACTCTCTTTTTTTTTTCTTCCCCCCGCCTCTTCAACTCAGTCTCAGAGGAAGGGACAGAATGCATTTAATGCACTTACCAGTTGAGCTTGGTGCTATAGATAATCACCTAAAGGCCAAGTTTTGCAGGTTTTGTTTACAGCTTTGGAGTAGTTGGAGTGATATGCCAAAGCACTGGGCATCCAGCAGCTGCCTTGGAAAAGAATGGTAGCTGTTCTGGTGCTTCTGGCTTTTGGAAAGCACAGCACTTACTCAGGTAGTCACATATGGATTTAGGAAGTGTAATTGTTGGCTCCAGTTTCCGAAATGGTTGGCCCAAATTCCCCAAACCAATACAAATATGACAGTGTACAGCCATACTAACAGCATTGAGGAAAAATAGTCAATTATAGCATCAGTAGCGGAAAGGGAGTTTAAAAGCCCTGAGCTATTTAGAAGCCTTAGTCAAAAATGAAAATGGAATTTTAGTGCCTAAATCAAATAGGAAACTCATAAGAATCAGGCTCTTTTGAAAATGTTACCCAGTAATCTCTGTGTTAGTAAAAAGTCTTACCACTTTTCCACCACTGTATGTCAAGAAGAATATTAAAATGCTTGTCAAGTTCCTTCAACAAATAGTTTGCTAACCTACAGATGTATTTGACTGAGGGCTACCAGCTCTAACTTGGAAAACAGGAGCCAAATCACAGAGAATTTCTTTTGGCAAGTGGTAGAGTCACCTGAAAATGTTGTTTGAAAGAATCCCAAACGATGATCTAAATTTGGCTCAAATTCACAAACCCTTCTGGCTGTTAGAAAAGATCCTTGTTTTTCTAGAAAAATCTATTTTTTTCTCCAAGAACCATAAATAAATAAAATACACCTAAAACAAATAAAAACCAGGTATCTCTGTTCTACCCTCTTGTCAAGAGAAAGAGGAAGAGAGTAATGAGGAACTGAGTTGCCTTATGAGGTCTCTCGAGGACTGTGAGAGCACACTTCTTCAGGTTCCAGGAACGGTCTTTGGAAGCTGCAATGGTCTGAAAATAAGACATTCCTCTTTCCAAGTATTTGAAGGGAAAAGAGCAGGCATTGACTGAAGGGGAAATGGGAGAGGTGGTAATCCTGTTGAGCAATCCAGCGATACACCCTTTCCTCACAGTTCCTTCCTACTTGGGTGAGATAACTGACATTGGAAGTTAGTGACTAAGACCAACAAAATAGGGTGGTGCCTTTAAGAGAGGTGGGTGTCCCCATCTTGAGATTAATTAATGTTTAATCTATTTGGAACATTTGTATATTTTGTCTCAGCATGTTCCCAAGCATATTCGTGGACCTTTTGGAGCTTAGAAACAAAGTCATTTCCATAGCCAGTTGGCTGGCAGTCTCCTCTGGAGAGGAGCAGACGGACAGGCACCCGTGGCATTCCCATGGGGCTTTTTCTAGTAAGCAGAGAACTGGAGCAGAGAACTGGAGATATTTTAAGTGCCTTCCTAAACAGTAGCATACTGCTTTGTAAATCCTTCTTTTCTATGTGGTATAGTAGCTTTTCTGTTTTGACAGTAGAGATTTCATTTGCATAGACTTTAAACACAATTATGGTGTTTGGTACCTATTGTTTAATACATGCAAAGATCAATTTTCTTGCTGTTGGTGATATCACAGTATTTCTGCTTCCCTTTTGCTTTGGTGGTTAAGTACGAGGAGAAAGGGGAACTGTTCCAGCCTGACTGTGCATCTTTGTACTACGAAAGGTAAAAGTGCCCTTTTCCCCTGATAATCTATTACTTTGGATTGTTTTCCAAGTTGACATAATCAGGTCTTTGTCATTTATTCTCTTCTACACGTATGACCTAGTGGATAATCTAAAAATCTCCATGTAGCACTCGATTTTGCTATGCTGCCTTTTGTTGAGTAATACTTTTAAGCAAATATTTTTTCCAACTGGTTTTGATTTGTGGGTACCTAGCTTTCTTCCAGGGAAGGTTTAGTATTTTCCTGTGTATGGATTATTCTAGCACAAGCTTGAACTCGCTTTCTCTGGGCACCTTTCACAAGACTTCTTAGAAATAGCCCACAGGCTAGTTCCCAAAGGCCCACAGAGGAGAGGTTGAAAATCACTTTATTAACAGTACCTCATTTTGTGTGAAGCACAATGTGAGTGCAGAGAGAAGGGGCTGGTCATTAATATACATTAGTATCCAAGAAAACTAGTATTTTATAGTTTCTGTACACTGGAAAAGACTTAATTCAGCTCATATTGCTTACATAATTAGAATGAATAAAATAGGGGGACCACTCAGGAATAAGAAAAGCTGGTTTTAGTCTAGTCAAGGTTAGTCAGTGTTCTTATATATGGAAATGAAAGGATTTTTACTCTTCTGTTAAACAGCTTTGAAAAATTAAGATTTAACTTGCTGCAGGCTGCAAGGAGGTAACAGTAATAGTGATAGAAAATAGCAGATTTTTAATCTTTCCATTAGTATTTTTCAATAGAAGAGGAAAATTTTGTGCTGGACATAAGTAATTTTCCTAAAAACTTAGTGTCATTCCTGATAAACAGAGATACTCACTGAAAAGTTGTTTTATTATACGTGCTATTAACTCCTGTAAAGAGTCATTAAGAAAATTCTCATTACTACGGCTTGCTCTGCTTTTGCTTCAAGAGAATTGCTGTTAGAGCTGACTGGAAACCAGGAAAAGTGGCTCTCTCATATTGCAAGAACATTCACAAAATATGTATTTCTCTTTTGGCCTAGGTTTGGGAAATTCCCTAGGGACTCTCATGAAATCTGTGAGTAATAAGTAGTCCACCAGTGGTAAATGTGGTAGGGTGAATAATAAAGGGTCAGTTTTCCATCATCTGCCAGATCTTTGAAAGACCAGATTTATTCAGTCACCATGATTATGTTGTGATTGTACATGTCATGAAATCCCACTTAGGACTGTGAAATTTCATGAGAACTAAGCCAGCGCTGAGTCCGGCCTCTTCTTGTAGAACGGCTGTTGCGAAATCGCTCTCTCCCAAGCAGTTTTTGAACTTCAAGTGATAATGCAGTTGATGGTTAATGTTGCATACCTCCATAAGCAGATGGACTGAAAGAATTTTAATAACTCTCTGGATCTAAATGATCATTCCTTCCACATTCTTTGTGGCTTCATAGTGTTTATGATAATTCTTGCTCGGGATCCAATCTACACGGTTTATCCAGCTGTGCCTTTGATGTCTGTACTGTGGTCTCAAGAGAGAGAAGTTGTGAACGAGCGGTTAGTGAGCGACACCCAAGGGGTTATGACATCTTTAACATAAACTCATCAGCATAAGGTTTTTCCTCTGAAATAGATTAAGCAATTTATTTAGCTATAAAACCCAGAAAACTAGTTAAGTGAATTTTACTGGGGAATCAATAAAGTAATAATTGTGTGGTAATATAACTGGGGCTGAGGTAACCAGCTTTGGTTGTCTTTTCTTTGTTAATCCATTCCCCCTATCCTTTTTATCCCAGTATTTTTTGAATAGCCACAAGTTATTCTGATGAGAGAACTGAAAAAGCATATTGAGAAATCTTTGAGCACATTAACTTTTGTACTGTGAAATCTTTCTTTCTTGCCTTTGCAATAGATGCAAAAAAGAACCCATCCAGAATTCATTAACTAAAATTTTATCTCAAACTCGTATTTTTGTATTCTGTTAAATTTTCTCCATTTATATTTCATAGAATGGCTTCCTAATCCTATCTGAGACATGCCTGTAAGCTAAAGATAAATATGTAAAACTTACCTTTGAATTGAATAGTGTCTAACTATTGCTGCTTTTAAAAAAATAATAGCAAGCCCCTTGACATTATCCTCTGCAGTGCTTCAGAATTTGCACTTAGGCTGCAATTATTACAGTTATGTAGGAAGTTTTTCCTTCTGATAATTACAAACAAATTACTTTAAAAGAATCTTCATTTGTTAGGCTGTTATAAATATTAAGACATGATAAATTGTTAGAAGAAAACAGAGCTTCATACACTATTTATTTCACACTTGCATTTTAGAGTAGATTAGCTAGGTTTAGCAATGTGCACATTTAAGGGCTTAAATGATTTTCAAAGGTCTTTTTCTCTAAAAATTTATGAAAAAAACCCCTCATCAGTTGTGTGCTGTGAGTTGTTTTTCACAGAAGTGTCCTCTCTGCAGCATTAAAAAAATGCCAGATCAATGGTATTATCAATGTATGTGCATTTAGGTATTCTGTTCACGTGTGTGAACAGAACACGCATCTGAACTACAGGAAAGTTAAAAAGGGTAGGACTGACAGTCTTTTTAAAGATAAATTTCCTTCCTTTTTCTGCAGTCTTAAAGTCTCCAGGAATCAAATCTGTAGTCAGCAGGAATGAGACTGAAATTATATGTTGAATGATAAAAATGACCACAGTAGTAGTAACATGAATTGGAGTGAGTCCATGCCCTTTGTGAAAAGTAAGCTAGCTGGCAGTATCCAGGAGGAGCGAGTAAATGGTGATAAACATGAATACTGGGCTAGTATCTGGATCTGCTTATTTTGAGAGTGGTCTGTCCTCACACCAAGGTAGTTTTGGACCATAGAAATTTAATAAGGGGAAAACAAAAGGCTGTGGGCATCCTGAAGAAACTGGTCATATGGGAAAAATTAGAGCTGGCTGGAGAAAGTGGATGTATTTTTCCATCAAAAACATCGACGATAATGAAATATAACTTTAACTTTTTCTATGGAGAATTTCAATTTACTGTCAGAAAGTTTAAAAAACAACCAAACAACCAAAAAAAAAACCCCAAACCCAAGCACAACCACCCTCAAACCTCTGAAACTTTTTTGAAACAGAAGTATTTCAGCTAAAACAGAAGATCTGTCTTCAGAAAAGTTGTTTTACTGTTTTGTGGTGGCTGTAGCTTTCAGTTCCTTGTACTTTTCTCCATTACTGGTGTCCGTGGACTACATCTGGGTGGCTCTTGGGAGCTGAGGAGGCAGTTGCTTGGCGGGGTCATTTCAGGATCTCAGGAGTCCCTATCAGAGCTTGCTTAGCTCTTGGCTGGAGGTGGACGGGTACTTATGGTACAGCAAATCAGTGGGGGACCCAGACTGAATGAACTTATTAGAAAGGATCAAGAAACACGCAGCTCTGAGATGTTATTTTGTTATGTATTATGAGACATTTTTCATTTTCAGCACTCAGGTAAGTCCTTGCCCCTGGAAGGTTGCCTGGCATATCTCTGTGATAGGTAAGACAGGGACTTTGGATAGTATCCTTGACTATTTAGCTTTCTGCATGTGAAAGAGAACCTTATTTACACAGGGCCAAACAGCAGCATAACAACCTATACACCAGCTAAAGTAGTAGAAGATACAACCTGGCTCTTGTATTTCTTTCTTCCCCAAAAGTGTAAGACACTGCCTAGGGCCAAATCGCCATCTATCTATTTATTTATTTATTTATATATTGTTTTCCTTTGGAGAAATGCAGAGAGGAGGCAGAAGCAGTTTTGCGGGGCTCAAAGCAAGGAAGCGAACCGCAGGCCCAGCAAATTATAGCACCAGTATTAGCAAGTTGCCAGCTGGAGCCTTTCAATGGAACGTGCTCCCAGGGGAAATGCTGGCCACCTAATGTGCCAAGAGCCCCCATGTATGTAAATACTTCAGGGCTTGGTTCTGCATGCGTTTATCCTTGAAAAGGGGAGCAGCTTGTGCATAGCTTCATCAGCTCTGAAAGCCATGGCTGGATCCAAGGGTCTAACGTGTCTGTTGTTCAGATAGCCTGAAAGGACTTGATTTCCCTCAAGGTGGAAGCTTTCTGTCCTGCGTGTCAGTAGCGTGTAGAAGTGCCACCACAGACAAGTGTTGCTGTGACCTGTTTTATGAGTGCAAGATGCTCCACATCCTTGTTGGAATAAACAAGGCAGAGGAGCCTCCTCAGAGGTATGGTCCCTTGGGAGCTGGCTGCCTAGCTGTGACAGCCAGCCAGCTTGTACATCTGAATGTAAAATTCCACACTCGGGGACGTCATGTGGATTTCGTGCTCTTCTCTGGGGAATTCCAGGTCTATAAAACAATGAATGGATTATACAGTACTCATCCATATATGTAGTTTTTCATCTGTGACAGATGTGATATTGATAATATCCTCCATTCAATAAGTCCTCCAACTATAATTTAGTGCCAAGTTACTAATCTCTGATTTAACTGTTTCAGAGCCCACTATATGAAAGGCTGGCAGTAGAGAGCAATGGGGAGGAAGACCATGCTCATGGATCAGGCGCAAGGCTGGGAGTTAAGAAGCTGGGTCTGTACGTAGCTCTGCTGCAGACTTTGGGACTAATTGTTCCCAAGCTCCTTTAATTTGAGTGTAAATCTGCTAGTTCTCATTTCCCGGCCGATTCCTTGTATTTTTGATGTGGCTGGTTAGCTCAGAAACCTCACATCCTGTTCCCCCGCAGGGATACTGCATGGATTTTGTGCTGTTATCTGAGTCTGAAAAATGATGAGCTGAAAGGCAGCTTAAACTCTTTGTGTATAACTGTGGAAGATTTGTCTGAACCTCCCATTTCTCTTGTGTACTGTGCAAGCTGTGCTTTCCCACTGCTTTGAACGTTCATTGGTCTGAGAAGCCCATCCTAGATTGGACTTTTACCTCAAAGCTCTATACAGATAGAAAAAAAATTAAAATGCTGTGAGGGCACTTGATATGAATGATCTCAGGCATAGCCTTGTGACTAAGGGAAACGTGTAGCCCTGACATGGCTGATCATGGGGAAAGGATGGTTGTGCAGTTAGGAGAGAGGCCTGTGACACTGAGCAAACAAAAGTCCCATTTCTCACTCACTGGTGCACATGTTTTTGATGCTTAGTGTGTAATAACCAAATACACAGTAGGAAAACAGAGGGGAGCATTACATTTGCAAATGCCGGTTTCTGTTTCATCTCCTCACGTGACTTAACCGAAGAGTAGGTAAAGAGTGGCCCAAAGAGGGGAGAGTCTAAACTGATGAGAAAATGTTACTGCTCCATGGGCATTTGCTTGTGCGATTTCACTGATGTCAGCAGAAAGGTGCTAATGGAGCATCTGCGCTGTACCAGTTGAGGATTTGGCACAAGGTATCCAAGTGAACTCATTCACAGGGGCACTCTTTCATGCAGCACTTCTAGGGGTTGATAGCAAACTGCCTGAGACATTTAAGATTGTCCTGTTTTGCCTTATTTCCACAGAAAATGCTCCGTGTCAAAAATGGGGTTTGTAATGTGAGACTGTATGATTTAAGCTGTACAAGAGGCCTGAATGGAAACAGCCTTGCCCGAACCATTCATTTTGCTGTTTTTCCTTTTTTGTCCTTATGATTTAAGATTTTTTAAAATCTCTTAGTATAATTTCAGTATTTTAAAAGTGCCTGAAACTTTAAGTCATGTCTTTATAAATTATGTACCTAATTTGGGGAAGGAGAGCAGGTGAGAAATGCTCATTCCTTTATTGGCTGGAGGATGCTCAAATGAGATGGCAGCAGAATCAAGACTGTCAAAACAATAAAAGGAAGTGTTAACACTGATAATTTTATTATTCAAACAATTTGAAATCCTTGGAGGGTGCATTTTTAATGATGCATTGTAAAACAAATTGTGTTTCATAGCTTGGGAGAGTTGTAAAACAATAAACTAATTAAGACACCTTTTGTCTGTCTGCTCCTGTCTGCCTACATGTGTGGTCTAAGGGAGTTTTGTGAGTATAAACGGGGTATGCTTACATCCTATTTCTGGTAATTATTGCCACTGTCAGTGTGTTTTAAAGACTTGACTATTCCCAATCCAATTAAAAAAACCCAATCTGAACCACAGCGTAGTTGTGCTGCTGCCCCAACGGCTTGGTAGACCTCATCCCTTCAGATTTGCTCTCCCGTCCCCAAAATGAGGCTACAACACCGTCTTAAATGGGCGCTGGATTTGAGACTTTTGGTGAGGGAGAGTCCCAGCCAGTGTTAGTTGGCTCGAAGTTGAGATGTGTTTTGTCTCTGTGCATAGAAAGTAATTGAATACAAGAGCTGCAGGTTGTAACTAGTTCGATGATTGTCTCTTCCAGTGTCCTACTAAATGTGGCTACAGTGTAAAATATTAGACTGGGCTAAGAGGTGATAACTTTGTGCACAAGAAGCATTAAAAGTGCATGCCTCTTTACAGGGAGGCTTTTGGACTAGTTCTGAGATGTTTTGCTTTGCCAAAAAGTGAATTGGATTTTGGTGGTTCTCTCAATTTTTATGCCAAATAAGGTTTTGGTTCCGAGGACTGGATTCTGTTCTCTTTCCCACTGCAGGCTTTTCCCTCTCCTTGCTGTGCCTCTGTTTCTTTCAATGGGATTGCTCCCATGTAAGCGCAGCATAAAAGTGAGCTCTGTGTTAGAGTTGCCCAATGCTGCAAGGAAGAAGGCGGCTGTGTTTCTAGAATTACTGGAAATAGGACAGGCAGGTAACATCAGGGAATAAATCCTGGCAACCATCCTCATGTACAGTGGATCTATTTAAGAGAATACATAGCAAGTAGAATATGGTCCCAAATTATAGCAGTATGTGGCTGCTGATACTGAGAGAGTATCATTTCAGCCTTCAGACAAATCCCATTTTCTGAAATTAACCTTACAGCTACTCTTTGAGCCAAATAACCTCTATCTTTTTCCCACTGGAAAAGTGGGAAAGAGGTCATTTTTCTGCTATGTTGCTGTGTTTGTCTGCAGTCTGTCTGGGTCTTCTCAATTAAAGCTTCTTTAAAAAGATGGGGACCTTCACTTTTTATGAACACCTGTGTACCCGCTAGGGATGGAACTGTATGGATTAGGGTTATGGGAATCTCTAGGAAAGTATCTTTGTTCTGGGATCAACCAGTAATAGGGTTTTATGTAGAAGGAACAGCAAAATTCCTAGGGGATTTATTCCAATTATATCCCCAATTAGGACAAAAGAGTTTTAGTTTAGTTTGGTAGGGTTTCTGCATCCTTAGCAGTTATAAACATTTGTTCCTTTATATGAAGGTGTTAATTAACATTGTTAAAATTGACTACAGGCTCTTGCATTCCCAGACAAAGAGAGATCATTACCCACTTGCAATTAATAAAGGGAAAAAAGTATTTTTCAAAAGATATTTGAGCTTTTAAAGAATCAGTCTTAATATCAGAATTGGATAAGAAATGTGGGTCGATGCCTAACCATTTACTTTTTACAGAATTAGTTATCATTTACAGAGATCCATTTTGAGTTTACACTAAATATTGTGTGTCCCTTCTGTCTTTATATTGAGCTAAAACACGCTGCTGAGTTAGCTATGGGGATATTGTATTGGTCTTCATTAACTCTTCACTGAAGAAGAGCCTGATATTGCTGCTCAGAGCTAAGAAATTCTCTCATAAGACCTCAACATCATTTTTATCACTGTTCAAAATAATACAGTGCTCTGTTGCCCTTGTAACTTTGACAGATGATTAATTATAAATTTAAGGTACTGTGGTTCCGATAGAAACCTAATTGGGTATTTGTGATTTGTGAACGAAAGTGTTGAATGCAGGTCCATGCTTCGGTGCCACTTCGATATCTCTTTTCTCTTTTCAAATCCTCTGTTTTGAAATATATGAATACACACCGTCTGTTTCTCTCTAGTGGATGTATATATTTCCAGGCAAAAACATAATTCACTGTTCAAAATAATACAGTGCTCTGTTGCCCTTGTAACTTTGACAGATGATTAATTATAAATTTAAGGTACTGTGGTTCCGATAGAAACCTAATTGGGTATTTGTGAACCAAATGTGAAAGTGTTGAATGCAGGTCCATGCTTCGGTGCCACTTCGATATCTCTTTTCGGAGGTTAAATCCTCTGTTTTGAAATATATGAATACACACCGTCTGTTTCTCTCTAGTGGATGTATATATTTCCAGGCAAAAACATAATTCAGCTTCGCATGAGTTGATAAAGCTTTACCAGTAACTGTGGGGTAAAGAATATTTAAAAGAACATATGCACTCTCTTTAAAAAAGCTGCGTATTAAAAATCCTGGATTCTTAGGGAAGACCTTTCTTAAGGTCTTAAGAAAGGTCTTTCTTAAACTTTAGAAAAAAAGGAAATTCACAGGTAGAATGTTCTGAACAACGGCAGGTCTGCTTTGCATCTCTGAGCTTCCCTTCTGTGTTGCTGTGAATAACGCATTGATAGAAGAGAGGGTGTCTGAAGCACTTTGGGGCTGATAAGTGCCTTGAGAATCTTACAGCCTGGTACCAGCTCTTTGTTTGCAGATTGCTTGAGCTAGCCTCTGGTCCTCATTTCATTGTATGGGTGAATCTGGTAGCTTAGTTGTATTAATTTAATTTTATTTGTAGAGTTTGCCCACAGACCAAAAATTAAGCAGATGCTTAAAGGTTTTGTTAAGGTAGACCCTGACTTGTGAAGCTGTGGAGGTGTTCTTGTAAATCTCACTGTGGGTTCTGACACCAAATTGTTCACTTCAAACCATGTCTTAGTGATAGTGACTGCTGTGAAAGATGAATGTTGAAATTCCTACCGAGGTGGGATTGAAACCAAAGTGATATTAAATCCATCATCCAAGAGAAACATGGAGTTGAAAATAATTCCACGTAGAGGAAATACAGAACTTCATTTTTAGATGAAGAATTGTGGGATATTGAAAGCCAAGAAACTACTGGACTTTTAGAGGATGAGATCAAACAATTAAGGTCTTTTCCTGCTTTTATTGCTATGTGCAGGTTTGTGTGAAGCACATCCCTGACTCAAGGTCTGATGAGTGTGGTTGATCAGAGCACTGAGGTGGGTATTTTGTTTAAGATTCCTGTACATCTGACTAAGGACCAAGTCTGTAGAAACTATTTAATGCCACTGAATTAAGTAAAATGTGGGCCTTTGTGCTTCCATGCAGAGAAATGGATAATCTGATCCCAATCAGTTATTCCCTGCTTCAGTCATATCTTTCCCCTTTTTTTTCTTTGTACATAGCTCAGAGGATCATGAGTTACAAGTGGGGCAATGAACATGAATCTCTGCCACAGCCATATTTATTTCTATCGTCTCATCCTCATGCCCAAAGTCCATCTTCCCCTTGCTTTTGGTGGTGGGGAAAGTCTCAGGAGTCAGATGCCTTTGTCCTTAAAGGAGTATCATGGCCTAAAGAATAATACAGAACACGTAATGCTGTTTTCAGTTCATTATATTCATACTATTCCTGTATTTAGAGGACAATGGGGTGAAGATTTCTGTGACTTCACAAATACATTGCCAAATGGTGTACCACAATTCACTCGCTGAAGAAAAACAGCCAGGACCCAAACTCTACAAAACCTGCACCTCCATTTTGTTCATTAGGTGTTCTTGATTTATTTCTTTCCCCTGAGGGAAAGCAGTAAAACAATTGTTATGTAGGGTTATTTTGAAAACGTGTTTCTAGTTTTCTAGAAGAAATCCCAACTCTCTCCTTTGTAGTGAAGTATTTAAATATTCAAAGGAGAGGAAAAAGAAAACGCAGTTCTGAGATGTCATTCCTTCAGAGATCTTTCACCATGTCAGTGTTTAGCTTGCATTTTTTGAAGTTCCAGTGTAAGGAGAGAATATCAGAGCCAAATCTGAGGCAAGCTACCTTCAGCCATCGATGCCTCTGAGCATGTCAGTCATGCACTGAAGCTGCTGGCACAGCTGGTACTCTGTACACAACAGGGAGTATTTTTAACACTAAAAATACGAGCGTGACAGGTGCACATTTTATTAGAACTTTTTTTTGTTGTGCATTAGTGGAGAGAAGAAAGCTAGCAGCACTTTTTAACAAGTCTTCAAGTAAGTGGGAAAACAAATGAAGGTCTACGGTATATATTGACTTTTGTTAGCCAAATATGGGTAGTTCACAGCAGCCTAGTCTTTTCTCTGTTTCAAAAAAA
The DNA here is from genome assembly GCF_000699145.1 of Aptenodytes forsteri. Taxonomy (NCBI): domain Eukaryota; kingdom Metazoa; phylum Chordata; class Aves; order Sphenisciformes; family Spheniscidae; genus Aptenodytes; species Aptenodytes forsteri. The sequence continues at coordinate 18,035,801 of NW_008795405.1, forward strand.
ACCTAGATGAATTTTGAGCAGCTTGCTCAGCCAGAACCACTCATTCTTTTTTATGAGCTTCATTTGCATTTATACTCTTCCCTGCTGTTGTTGAGTACGTCCCTTTCACTTGTCCTAAATCTACAACTGCACTGGGTGCACTTAAGTAGCTGTTTCCTACTGATATATTGATTATCACACTAATTACATCCGGGGTCTGTATATGGGCTAAAAGAACCAATTTATTTGAATTTTTTATAGGGGGAAAACTCTCAACAACTAGTTAATTCTACAGGGATGGGTCTAACTCTTATCTTTTCTCTCTTTTTTCTTCCTTCATCGAAGTTTTTGATAGGTAAAGCTTGTGCTAAAACCACAAAATGCGTGGGGACAAAATGCGTGATGATTTTGTCTAGTAAATTTTCATATCCTTCTCTTTTGATAGGATTTTTTTTTTTTTTAAATCTGCTTTCTGCCTGACAGGATGCTTCTTTTTTTCTGATGCGGTGTCATACAGTGGGCCCTGGTTCTGCAATCAACTCCGTGTGTGCAGCCTGCTGTGCCTATTGAGGTCAGAGAGGTTGGCTACTTACCTGGAGCACACTGCAGAAATGGGCCATGGATATTAACTCATCAATTTATAGCTGGAGCAAGAATCTTTTTTTACAGCCTTCTCTGCAGGATTATAGGTCTGTGTTTCATTCAATTTGACATAGAATTGGATACCTTCAATAATTTTAAGTATGTAACGTGGATGAACCTTTCAATCGGGCTTTCTTTAAATTGTGAAAAGTTCCAGATGCCTTTCTGACTAACTTTATCTGCAATTACCTAGTCTCAAATCTCAGGCATCTGTATGATGCAACTCCTTTGACAGGTACTTCACAGACTTTTTTGCAGTGGATTAAAAGATGTTTTAAAATGGCAATGAAATGGAGATTCGAGTACAAGCTATCATGGGAAACGGGATAGTGCCTGGTGATAGATTTGCAGTGTAATGAGACTCCTGGCCTTTTACATCTAGACCTTCTCTTCGAATCCAGGGTGTGTAGAGTTGGAAAGCTATTACCACTGGTTGGTGACTCTTTTGTGGTTTCTCTAAATTGATCTATTGGTCTCAGCTCTTGTGAAAATGTCCATTGCCAATGGATTTCGATAACATCTGCAATGGTAACTGTAGTACAGAAGTCAAAGGACTGCGTATTACCATCATAGCCTTAATGAGGACCATACCTCTCACACTATGATAGGTCCTAGGAGAGGTATTGATCTGGGGAATGTCCATTTTCTTTTTGGGGTGTTATTAATCCTAAGCCAGGATGCTAGCATTCCCATTTGTTAAGACTGTTGCTTCCATGAATGCAGAATTTGACTTAGAAAAAAAAGTCAGGTGCGACTCTACTCACTTACCTTGAAATTTTTTTCAGTGGTGTCTTGGAACAAGCAAACCTGCTTGAAAAAGCATTTGAGAGCACAGGGCAAGCCCAGAGGTTTTCTTTTCCTGATCAAATTTGTCAGGAAAATGAAAGTTATAAAGATGTTTAAATATCACAAAGAGAATTTAAAAATGGACATAAAAATTAAGGCAATTTAATGAGTGCAACACAGGAAAAAGAGTTCAGTGAGCATGAGCCAAGCTCAGTGAGAGGTTTTGCAGCAGCATTCTGGACACTGTGATCCATAATTTAAACTTGAGCATTTTAGAAAGAATTACGTTAGTTTAGACTGGAAGGCATTAGAGTATAAATCAGAGAGTCTCCATTTTAGGGAAGCTTAAACAGCTCCAAAGGTTAAGTGGGAGATATAAAACTGTTATGATATGTTTGTTATAAGCCTTCAAAGAAAGTGGTGAAGCAAGCAGGATGGCAAGGTTACTTCAATACTGGGGGAAAAGATCCCAGGCAGACTGGGCTCAACTCATGGGACGTGGGGCTGGGCAGCATGGGTGGGAGTATCCCAGAAGCATTTAGAAAATTATCCTGAGATCTATACATGAAAGTAAAGCAGTTTTAAAGCTCTCTGTTCGGCATATACTTATTGCTGATATAGAGAACAAAAACAGATGTCTGCAGGAATCTTGAAAAACTACCTAAAGTAAAAAAATTGTGAAACTGATTTCAGTTATACGGGTGGTTGGCTGCAGTGCCAGAAAAGGACAGACATGGTGGCTTTTGGCTTTTGTAAGGGAAAATCTAGTAAGAGTAGAACAGACAGACCGGGAAGGCTGTTTTTCTGAGGAGACTGCTGCAGATGTGAATCTCGACTCCTTCCCATGGGGAGCAAGAATTCACAAAAACTGGAATTTAATATCTGGCCTTACTGTATAATTCCTGTGTAACTTTGAGCAAGGCATTTAGTCTTTGATTTTTGAAGGCAGCTAGTGAAGGGAGGAGTTCATATGGACTCCTTTGAAAATCCCACCTTTAATTTCTGTGCACCTCACTTCTCATGGCAGTCAGAGTACATCTGTCCTCTGCTCCTGTCCATCTGCCGGCTGTGAGCTCCTCGGAGCAGGACCCACCTCACTTCGTGGGTGTGGAAAATGTATTGTGTAGGGGTCCAGGAACAAGCTGGAGCCAATAACAAACGTGGTGATGGTTAGGTAACAAGTGTTACTGATTAAGGGCTCCTTTGCTTTTTAATGATGACACTTCAAGATGTGACCATATCCCTGTCCATCCAGAATACACACTGCTCCATCTACACCTGAAGCAAATTGGAGGCATCCAGAATTATGGAGCAGTGTGTATTCTGGATGGACAGGGATGTGGTCGCACAATTTTCACTGAGGTCTTGGGAATCATGGTCAAATCTTGAGGTGTCATCCTTGAAAATTAATCAATCCATGCAAGCTCTTCCTTTAGGGACAGATTCTGCCATCTCACACTAAATTAAGGTTTAACATTTACAGCAGCCCTCCTCCATCTATGTTTCTTTCTTCGTGCATAGTTTTAGAGTTTCTCAGTTTAGAAGAACTGAGAGTTCTTCACAAATATCTCTCCCAGCACTATTTTCCTTTCACTCTTGGGGTTGAAACAGGCTGTTTGAAAACATTCATCTCCTTTTGGAGTAAGAAATTACACTCTGAGGAGCAATCCTATGAGGAAGGAGAGAAGCAGGAATAGTCAGCAAATACATGGTCAGAAAAGTCAAAGCTGTGTGTGGGATGGTGTGATTTATGATGTTACCAAAGTAGAACTGGAGACAGAGAAAAAGCCAAGAAAGATGTTGAAGTATAGAGAAAAAAGAGAATGTGGGATAGATGGAGGGATAGAAGCAAAGGAAGAAGCTATAAAACCTATTTTTTAAAAAATAAAGAAGGTGAAAATTGTTTATTCTTGTGTACTTAGATAGTGATTCTTGTGGTTCCTTGAGGGCAGTTTGAGGATTCTGTTATGTTGAGTGTCCAGTACAAACAGCAAGAATATTCTTGTTGGCTGATGGACCTTGCAACTGGAGATGATACTCCTAAATCTTGAATTACATTTCTCTAGTTAAAGGAACTGTCGTGACCGCTCATAGCTGCAAAATGGGAAGTCAGTTTGCAATGGACTTCAAAACGATGAAACCTGCTTTTGTGATCAATTGTAGTGAAGGCTGAAAAACGAAATTAATCAACATTTTCCACAGAAGAACATTCGGCCAGAAAAAAATGCCTCTCTTTCATTCAGATAGGTAGAAAACTTTCCTTCCACAGACACAATACTTCATTTCATTTTCACTATATATAAAGATGCAAATTTTTAAAGTGTAAGTAATAATATATAATGCATCCTTCCATAGACAATGACATGAAAACCTTAAATGTGTCTTTCCAATACATTGTGTCTTTTCTTTTACCTGGGTTGCAATCTTACTTCCGTCCTTCTTTCAAAGCAAAACTCTAGTATTTAATTTTTGCTGGAATTGCATAGTCTGAGTAACACGCAGTTCTCTGACCAGCTCCGTCTGGGATGATGTGATCACTGCAGTTCATAGAGAATAAAAAGAGCTTCCATCATAAAATCAGAGGGACAGAGAAAAAGCTTTGATGATTTATGTTGGCTGAGATTTTGACCCAGAAGCTTTGAACATGCAGTAGCTGTTATTTACTCTATGTCACCATCAATCCTAGGCATGGAGCCTTCTCTTTGCAGGGCTGGCGTTCTTTCACACAGTTCCCACCGCCCCATCTTTATTCCCTGCCTTAGCTGCTTTAAACAAAAATGCTCTCCTGTGCTGAAATGGATGTCCTGTGTAGCAGGGCTTTTTAAATTATCTTGAGTGCATAAGGAATCTGGGAAATTTCTATTTTATGAGTTAGGTCCTACTGCAGTTTTATGACAAGATGAGTTAAACAGTAAAATATTCTTTGGATCATCTGTACACATCACTATTTTTTACTGTAACGGCTTAACAGCTTTCTGGTATGTATTGCTTTTTCTACGGCCTGAGAAATTGGTGTTCAATAGCTGTCTGTGCGGGCTGGTCTATAAGACAGGCTGCTTTGACAAACTCCAAGCTCAGGGAGTCATGCTGGCATCTGATTTTTGAGAGAAGGAAAGGCTAAAGCAAAAATACATTTGACTTTGTGGGGCTGTTACCGTGCAAAGTGTGCTGGTCTTGCTTGTGTTACACATTTGCACCAGGAGAGTGACTGGTGGCTGCTGTAGGTGAGGGCTTTTTCTATGGGGAAGGGTGGGTGCACGCAGCTGCCTGAAAGAGGTCCTGGGTAGAGGTGGAGGTAGTTAGATGTCCAGAAATCCCAGGCAGTTGTGCTGTAGTGAGTGGATGGAGCCAAGGGGAGTGTTAAAGCTTTCTTGCCTCCCACCCTCTCCTAGGAAATACCTGCCTGGTGATACCAGATGTAATAGGGAATGAGAAGTGATAGGAGGTGAGATTTGGATAGCAAGGCAGCATGAGCCATAGCTGGTTTTTGAAGGTTCAGCGTGATTTGTGCATTTTATGGTGAAACCCTAGGCTTTCACACCTTGACATTTGCTGAAGTGGAGTGGCTCCTGCCCAATTAAAGAGAATGGAAACTGCTTGTTATCCCAGTCAAATTCCTCCCTGTTAAACCTGGCAGGTTAAGGAAATAAAGCCTCTGCATTTTAGGGAAACACTGTTTGTATTTGGTTTTATGGTGATTGAGGGTCCCTTCTGCAGAGCAAATTGATTTCTGAAACATTTGTTACAATGAAAAATGAATAATGCTTCAACTAACAAAGACAGAAATCTTATGAAAGGAGCATTCCCAGATTACAGGAAAGAAACAAACACAGGACTTTTATTTCCGCTATATTTTGCTTGTCATTTCTGCTAATTCTTGAAGGAATTTTATGTTTAAACAAGGACCTTCTCCCTCAAACTACCTCTCCTGTTGTAGACGGCTGAATCCCAGTTCAGGGAGCATCAGCACTGAAATCAAGGGCTGCGCTTAGCCATTCAATAAAGGGAAAGAAATGTTCCTTTTCCTTTTGCAAATGACAGTAAAAATGAATAACACTTAGGTTTCCTGCACCAACCACTTATTTTTTTTAATTTTGGCAACACAAGTGATGTCTCATCACCGAAGGCTACTGAAGGACAAAGACATCTGCCTGCTCTTAAAACCTAGGTACAGCTGTTGCTGTAAAATTAGTACTGTAACTTCTTAGGGATTCAGTGAACTCTGGAGATTCCTTTCCTGATCAGAGAGAAAGAAGATCCAGGGTGGCATTATTAGCTCTTGAACTATCATTCATCATTAAGGTTCTTTTGATTTCATAAAAGGGATTTGCTGCCTGTGGAGATCATCCAATAAAAGTAGGACTTAGTGGGAAAGAGATCAACTGTGGTTTGCTACCAAGGGGTTGTTGAAGAATTAGCAATGAACTGAAAGTGGGAATAGGTTTTACGACCTTAAGTGTATCCCTTAAGGGTTTTTTTTTATCCCTTAAGACCAGGTGTTTTTTTGATCTTGGATGCCTAAGCTGGCAGGAACACCAGATCTCTCAGAGAAAGAAGTGGATGCTGTCGTTTATGGCTGCACAGAGGGGCCCAAAGCAGAGCGATCTGGCAAACCTCTCTTTCTGCTTATTCACAAGCAGAAGAACTGCTTGTTTTGAGTCTACTCTTGGTAGTCACTGAAATCTTTACCCAGTGTCTCCCTACCATTTCAGTGGAGGACTTCTAGGGAAAGACAGCTGTGAAGGACCAGCCTGCCCTTGTCAGTTCTCCCATCCAGTCCTATGAAGGAACAACATTACTTGCCCTTAATATGTAATCGGCTAGAAACCATCGTCTTTACCTCAAACTGTGTATATTTCAGCGCAGAGGCCAATACTGATTTTTCATACTGTTTTCCAGTGGCATGTAAGGGCCATAAATGCTCTGCAGATTAGCTGAGCAAAAAATGGGAGATGCATAAGATTTTACACAGGAAATAGCATAATTCCAGTATTTTAGGCTTCCTTCTATGGAGAAGGGATGAATGGACTGGAGGGCCAGGAAAGACTACAGTTAAAGAGGCTTCTTGAGAACTCAGGACAGAAATAGTAACCTGCCCTGTACTGCACCTTCCTGAAACACACAATCAGTCCCATTTGCAAAGATAATTTTTGCTTTGTTATTTTGTTGTATACTGCTTGGGAATTGAAAACTCTGTTTTTGCATAGCACTCAGTGGTATGTATTTTTTGATGCGCTATCAGCCTTATGGTGAGCTTGAAGTGGTCCATGGTATTATTTGAGTATTTGAGTCAAATTCATTTGCTGCTATAATCCTTGTGCAAACCATAGGCCAAGAGCCAAAACCATTTGGCAAAGCAATGGAAATAGTATTTACCATTATAACAGAAATACTCACTGTGATGATAAATCTTTTGCAAAACTGCAAAAGTTAAGTAAAGGTAAGAAATTATATTTCATGCCTTTTTCTGAAGGATTTAAACCTTGAAAGTCTGGTTATGACTTAATTCTTCTTGGAACAGAGGTTTAGGAGACTACTGAGGTGCCAGGTTACAGCACATTCTGCTGGAGTCACATTTCTATTAACTACAAATCAGAGATGATAGGATTCTTATCTCTGTAACTCGAGGCAAATGTCTATCTGCTTGTATGTATTTGGAAATAAATATTTCTATGACTGTACACAGATTGATGAAAGCTTTGCAACTGACTTCAGTGGATTAAACCTGTTTTTAAGACATATCTCTGCTTTGGTAATCTTTCAGGCTTTAGGCAGCGGCTCAGGTAGAGATAGTAAAACTTTTCTGCAAGTTTGTTTTTTTTTTGATGTTGTTGACAGTTTTTATCAACATTTCTAACTTGCACAAATGGAATGAGGAACATGGACAAACCATGAAAACCGCGAAATATTTCCAACTGGTTTTGGTGACTGATGATGAAAACCCTGTGCTGAGATGCAGGAGATTGCACTGTTTGCTTTGCTTCCTGCATCTAATTTGGTTGCAGTTCAGAGGACCAGAGTTAGGAGCTTATGATCGTGGTTAAATATTAGACAGCAGTGCTGTGTAAGCTGGTTTTAGCAGTCTCTGCCCAGTGCCTCTCCACTCTATTGTATCAGCACAGCTTTTGCGTTGCTGTGCAGTGAAATGCATCAGGGCACTGATTCAGTTGAAAGATAACTTTGCAAAAAATAAAAGGAAAAATGATGAAAGAATAGGTTATATTTCAGCTGGATCAGTTCCTGATGCAGTTCACAGTGTTACCCTGTAGGAAGCTGAGCTGGCACGATCAAGAGAGCAACCTAGGGGCAGGAGATAGCTGGTTCTGCAACTGGAGAAAAAAAGTTTGTGTGCTGAGGTCTCGGTATAGTTTCTAGGAGAAGAGGTATGTCTGGAGAGGGCCAACCAGTGCACCTAAATGAGGGGTCTATTGGAACACCCCTCTTCCCCTGAGGATGTTAAGCCAGACACGTGTGTAAGTCTCTGCAGGACATGAAGCACAATTTCTCTCATTTCCATTCTTGAGCTAAAATACTGTAAGAATATCTGATGTACCACAAGGAACAAAAGGATGTATGCCTGCTTTGGTGAGATTTGCTGTCCATTTTTACAGATTCAGCTTGTTTAGATAGCTGTGATAAGATTGTGTAAAACTCTTAATGTTTTCAGTGCTTCTGACTACAAGTGAATCTGAGCCCTTTTTGTCTGTGTGGGTGAGAAAGAAAATAACTCAGGGTGGAAAGAAGGGCTTTGGAAGAAGGGGGTGTGGTGTGGGGAGAAGAATAAAACATTTTTGGCATGTCTTTTAATACTTGAGAATCTGTACGTGATCTCTGTTGTGCTTATGTTTCTGGAATTAAATTTGAATGTTCTTAAACATTGACAAATATTCAATGTAAATTTGAGGTGTTAATGAGAAACTTAAAAGCAGACCTTTGAAAAGCAGAAGTGTCATCTATATTTTCCTAGTCTGACCTGAATGGCTCTGATGATTTTATGTTGGGTTTCCTGTTGTGGAGAGAATTATTGTCCCAAACGATGATAGCACTTCCGCCCCTCATCGGGGCATCTTGGGGAGAAACGCATTTAAGCTGTGAGGCTCTAAAATGCTGCGGTAATGGGAACCATGGAAGTACAATAGACAGACAGAGCTTGGTCCTTGCAGACATCCGTCTCCTGCTGCTTTCTTCAGAGAGGGGAATGTTTGCTCTCATTAAGAGATGCCTGTCTCAGAGGAAGTGCTTCTTTGTGTTTTCAGCAGTCTCGGTGACTCCCATACTTGGAGTGGTTTGAGTTTCTCTAGGACAGACCTCAGTAAAAGTTTTTTAGGTTTGTTATGCACCAGGGCCCCGGTGACTGACTGTGTGAATGGCATCTTTATAGACTCCTTTATAGTGGGAGTTTCCTGGGTGGATGGCACTCAGGCTGCAAGTTTCCCAGAGTTCAGACTTCTGTATGGCTTAGATCTGGTCATTAAATCACAGATGTTTCTTAGAAAAAGCTGAGTGTGCACGAAGTCACTCCTTTCAACATAGCATGTCTAACGACTTGTGGAAAGCATAGACTGAATGGAACAGCTATTTGATTTAAGTGTGTGTTTGGTCATTTAATATACAAAAGACCTGGCATGTGGCTGTGTTCCTGAAGACAAAGAGAATGATGCATAGTGTTTGCAGATATTTATGTAAATATTTTTTCATTTGCATCTCTACCTTTAATAAATAACTGCTGAATCCACAGCGTTCTTAATAATAAATGTGTGCTGGGCTAACTAGCAAGTATAGATCTGAACATCAAAACAATTAAAAGTGCTAAATGTACAAAAATGCCATGTGTATGTCTTTGTATGTACATCTGTGTGTACATAAAGATCATTATATTTTCAAAACGGCACACAGTGCGATTTGCCTAATCTCAAATTGGGGATAGGAGTGGACAATCTGCTCTCAATCAAAATAAAATGATTTCTGTACAAGCAATGTATATGGAAGATTTTTTTTATACATGCAGGAAGATTTTGTTTTTATACATGCATTTTTTTTTTCCATTTTAAGCACTTAAATGCCTGATTTCTAGGCATTTTAGAGCTAGCTCAGGAAGGGTGAGAAACTGTACTCATGATAGCTGCAGATAGGAACTAAAACAATTTCCCTGTCACCAAAAACATATAAAATTGCTCTTCAGGTAAAATCTTCACCAAAGCAACGTGAACTTTTCCTTGCTTTCTTCCTTCCTGTGCTATTGTAGTGAAAACTGAACTGCCCTCTTGTGTAGGTTATCATTTCCAGACCTCTACAATGCTTATCTAGCAGAGCAACCAGACAAATAACACAGCACTCAGCAGGATGAGGCACTGTATTTTAATATGGTGAAGGCAACCATTCGAAAGAAGAGCAAAGTCAAATAATTTAAAACCATAGAAACAGCTTGTGGATCACTGAAAAGCAACACATTTGGAACACAGATGGCTGGTTTTTCTCCCCAAAAACAACAAATGAAAAAACCCCTCCCTTTGTTACTTTTATTTTTTATGCAGTATTTATACTGACTAGCTATTCAGAGCTCCTTATGGACAAACACAAATGAGGTCTTTTTGCTGATGAGCACCCGGTCTTAATTATTTTTAACAGAATAAGAGATGATGGTCAGGAAACTTTTGGAAAGCAGTTGTGTTTTTATTTCCTCTACTCTGATTAAATTTCTTCTTGTTAACAAAAATAATTCACTTAAATTCTGAAATATGAAAAATGGTGTGCTGCTCCATTAGGGACCCTCTGGTATCAGCTAATGCTGAGAGCAATAGGCTGCCTTCCTAATTAAGTCAGTGGCCAGCCAGGGGAACAGGCCAAGGATTTGCAACTGCACATGCTTGGATAAGAGCAATCACTTCTTCAAGACATATGTCAGCCACTGACTACATCAGGTCTGTCCCATTCCTGAAGCCTGGCGTCAATAGCAAGCCCAGGACTTGGGCAGACCTCTCAACCTACTGTTGTCTTAATGCATAAGACCTCCACTCTCCACGTCATGAAAACATGTCAGGGAGTGGGTTACATTACAGCCATGGGTCTTTGTCTGGGATCGTGTCTTGGGCAGGGGCCATGATGTGAGCCCGTGACTCTGGACTGAGACCTCCTTGGATGTGGGGCACTGTTAGGAGTCATACACTCAATTAGGAAGTATTTAATCCAGCACAGTAGTCTCTACCTTCCTAGGACGTCCTAGGAGTGAGGTCATGCCATTGCCCTGCAAATGGCCCTTGTCTTGGGCTTGGTGTGTGGGACTGGCAGGGTTGGGTTAAGGGTGGATGTGGGCTGGTGGTTGCATGCTGGCCTTACGCACACTTCAGGAGACCAAGTAAGAATTTCATCAGTCTTCTCCTGCTGTGTACAACAGCCTACAATGAACGACTGATATTTTCCTCCTTTAAAACACCAAATAGTAATCCCCATTAGATGCAGGGTTCCTGAGATAACTAACATTGGAGAGTCTCCGGGAAACAAGTTATTTTACAAATGAGGAAATAATTAAATCTGCATAGAATTGTCTGCCTCAAAATCAAATAAGGGTGTAAAATTTCCACCCCCACCACATCCCCTCCCAAACAGTATCAGCAAAAATATCCATGGTGTCTACTTCATCTGCTGGGCTTGTTTTACAGTGCGTGGTTACCTCTGATGGCCATGTGTTGCACTATGTGGCACAAGAGCACAGCACTGGGGAGATGCTGTTAGCAGTCATCGCTCCAGCAGAAGCTGGAAAAAAAGATTGAACTTTTTTGCTCTCCCTTTCTTTTCTCTACACCAGAGTGACTGCTTTAAAGAGTATTTAAATGAGGAATAAAAAAGGAAAGATAAGGACTTTTAGAAAATGAGTTATTCTTGGCTTGCTTATGTTCCAGCATATTTCCTATTACACTGTAATGAAGGATTTTCTTTTTCCAAATGGTATTTTTGGAGTGATACACCTAGTCAGTACATGCTCAACAGTCTTCCCATCTTGTACCTAGTGAAAAGGTCACGCAGCGTCTGACAGCAAACAGCATTTGCTCAGCAGTGGCTTTTTTCCTCCAATGCTGCCTGCAATTCACGTAGCCTTGTTTCCTGAACCCCTCTGGTGTGCGTACCTGTTTCACTGGCAGTTGTGCTATTGCGCATCCGTGGCTCAACATGGTATCTGCAACTGTGTCCTTTTTTTCCGAAAAACAGCCTGCTTTCAGAAGGCTCGTGGCTGGGCAGCTCAGGGTGAGTTGGAAGAGGAGTTAAGGCTGATGTTCTGCTCGTGAAAGGTCCGACCAGTCTCCAACAGACCGGACTGCCCGTCTTCCAGCGCTGTGTCACTACTGCAGTGCGTGGGAAGCTCAACGCCTATTTCCATTTACAAGTTCTCCCACGCAGAAGCTGAGTGCGTTTGAAAGGGGAACGGGTCGATTTGCAATTAGAACTGTGCAAATAGATGCTTTATGTTTGGCAGTGCTACGTAAAATGAGGGTGAGGAGAATATCAAATAGAAGAGTATTAATAGCACAGTGTTAATTTGTAGGAACATGTTTCCAGGTAAAGAGGCTAGAAGCAGGATGTGCAGTGCTGTGGTAAAATAGCTACGTGAGATAATGTGAAGCAACCATGTCTTAGAAAGGTGTGTAAAGTAGCTTTTCTGAGGTTGCTCAATCAGATAAAAAAAGTATGATGGGAGACATAACACCGTGGCTTCCATCTCCTTTTAGAAGCCTTTAATTACGTTTTATGTATATTTAAGTTTATGTGAAGCTATTATGAGTAAGACAAGTATTTCTTTGTTTGCCTTTAACTTTTTTTATTAGCAGTTGTCAAGACAGTCCTAAGCCAAACCCCTGCATCTGACAACTTTGATCTTCAGAAAAGTTCATACCGGCTTTAAGTTTTGTCTTATCCTTCATCAGTTTGATGCATCTAGATCTCCTACTTTTATAATATTAAAGGAAAAGAAAATATTAAGACTGGTTGAACTTATTCAGATAAAATAAGAGCCTGTGGAAATCTTGAATCAAATCTGAGCACTTTTGCAGGTTGCAAAATGTTTTGACGAACTCACTACAAGAAAAAAAAGTCAGGTTTGCCAACAGCTTAGCAATTCCTCACTTCAGCTGGAACTGGAAGCAGAAACACCAGAATACTGTGAAGAAAGATTTTTTTTTTTATGTCCTCCAGAAACTGAGGACATTGTAAAATGAATAAAAAATATATAGTTTTCTTTAAAACAAATATTTGGATGTCTCAGGTTCTGGTACTGTTTCTGGTTGGATGACTTAATTTTGCAGCTTCTTATTCCTTCTTGAAGTTATTTTCTCAATAAACAGTGGATAGGACATTTTTTTCTGCAGGATCTGTGGGAGCCCAGAGGTGACCACTGAGGGCAATAATGCTTAAGATCCAAATGGGCAAGGTTAAAGTGCTGATTTTTCCAGTCTCGCTTCAATCAGTGAAGTGACTAGCAGTGCTGTAATGATGAGATGAGTAGATGCTCCCAAAGATAGGAGAATATTAAAGGTTGAAAATCCTCAGGGAATCACATGCCCTTCTTGTGAACTGCTGGAAATATGCTTCATCATCAACTGCATACTATGGGTAGCTGCCAATTATATGAAAGCCCGTCTCTCTAGATCTGTTAGTGTTATTTCAGTGCTTGGGGGCTGGAGCTTAATACAATATGCTCTTTTCTTCTCTGACTAGTAAAGCAGCACAAAATAGAATTATTAGTATAAATACACGTTGCCTACAAAATGTAAATCCATCAATTAGACTTTTCCCTGGTGGTGCGCTCTAATGAGTGTTACCATATTCTTTGTGTTGCTGTAGGGAAGCAGTGGGTGTAGCAGTGGGGCTTGGCTAATTTACGGGGGAATCCTCAGGATACAAAATTTTTCCTTGATAAGAGGAGAAACAGCTTGTATTCCAAGCAACATTTATCTCAGGCAAGCTTGCCTCCCAAAAGTACAGCACTGGGAGCATCACCATTTACAGCTTATGGTATGATTTCTGAGGCCTTCTGACATGTGTGAGCTGGTGAGAACCTTTATGGAAGGAGATATTTAATCCTCTTTAGTCCTGAGAAACATTGTGTAGGTGTAGGGAAAGCTCTGATAAACAAGAGGTGGCCGGGGAGGGTTATTGGACCCTTTGAGAAGTTTGCCATTCCCCTTTTGGGTTGAAAAATAAATTTGCCATTTCTCCTTTATGCACTGAGTTAGGTGTGTAAGACTGTTGATATTTTATGCCTTCATTTTTGTAATTTATGGCCCTGTGTTGTGTGCCCTGGTTTGTATGTGGTGTAATGACTGTATTCTAATTATAGATGGTGAAACTTTTGGTAAAGCTGCAGTGGAAAATGCTTCTAATCTGAAAGGAAAATGCTGGGATTGTCTTGTCAAGACAGCATCTTATACGGTTGCGTGACCTTTCTAGAAAAAACCTGACCCATGGTAACCTAATTATTGTTTGTTGTGATGGGCAGATAACAAAGTAAATATTGGAGCGGACTGATTGCCGTCTCCACTTTAGGAGAGGGATCTTGACAGCGTTATTTCACTGAGCCCAGCTGCTACTACTTTTTTTTTTCTTCTGTCTGATGAGTTAGTACTTTGTGTTGTTGGAGTAACTCTAGGGCAGCTGATAGTAACCCTGAATCAGATCTTGGGAGTGCTGAGTGATAACTGTTCCCTGTCTGCCTGAGGTTTTTTTCACTCTCAAAGCTCTCTCTATTGTTGGGAGACCCTGGCAAAATAGAAACTGATGGGGAATGTGGGTGCTTAGTGCCCCTGAAAATCAGGCTTGATGATGAGGGTTTGAGATTAGGGTCCACAAATGCAAGCAACCTCACATACGAACATTTATTAATAAATTTATATGGTACTTAAGTAATGACAGAAGATGTGAATGACATCAGGGTGAATATATGTGCTAAATAAGCTTGAATGCTTTGGTTCATCATCAAATTTCTCTGTGATTTTCATTATATATTCCTGAGGGTGCATCCAAGGAGTTTTCTGCAGGCAGGCAGAAACTCATTTTTCTTCTACCTTAAGCTGACCAAAAGTTGTGCAACCATGTTAGATCTAAACCTAGCTCTACAGAAGGATACACCTTTAGTGGTGACATAATGTACCCTGGTGATTAAACCTATCAGCGTGGGACATTTTCTTTGTGTGTTGTGAGACAGCCATGTAGTACAAAGTATGGTTGCTGAGATAGATCCATTCGTTATGATAATGTTATAAAATTCAGCTCATCTTTCAGAAAAGAGCACAGCAATGGGGAATCTGAGCTTTAAGCAAGCCCACACCAAGTTTTGAAGCAGCTCAAGCAAAGGTATTAAAAAACTTTTAATACCTTTGGAGTATTAAAAGTAAATTAAGTAAAAACTTTTTGGAGCCTAGGTCAAATGCTTGGCAAACATGAATCTAGGTGCAAGTGAAGTCAGGAGGTCTCAAGTGCAGGAAATCTGAAAGTTTTTTCCATGGTAATTTTGGATTCTTTCAGAATTCATGCGGTAAGACTAAAGGAGTCTGTGATAACGTCTAGTCCTGCCCTGATGAAGTCAGGGGTAACTTTAGTCTGAGTATCATGGGAGATGGTTGGCTTTCAGGGCTTGTATCGGAGATGGAGCAGATGGTAATTTCTTCATAGAATTGTGTTTCTGATACACAAAAGCCAAGGATGGACTAAAATGGGACTTTCTTCTAACTAGAAAAAGTTTTTTTCCCCCCAATATATTTGTTCATTTGAGAAAATGTTGGGACATTTTCAGCATTAAAAAAACCCCATCAACATTTCCTTGCTTAAAGAACATTTTATTGTTAAATATAAGCTAATTATACATAACTGAAAAACAGGTCAAAATAAAAATTAAACATTACAACATTAACAGAAGAAAATGCTGTAACTGACCCAAACTGATTTTTTTTTTTTCATCTGGACTTTTACTTATGAAAATGACTTTGCTTTTGACATTTTAAATTCATTTGAACAAAAAATATGGTCTCTTAGATATTTTTGCAAGTTAAAAAGCCATTTTCTGCCCATTTCAGCTTTAGGTCTGGATCTTATCTGAACTGCCAGCTGAAAACGTGCTTGATGAGCCAAATTTAATCAGTAACTCCAAACAGTCCTAACTTTAGTGATATTTAGAGTGCAGCCTGATTTTGGTATCTATTCTGATTCCAGAATTCCCTTTGAGATCTGAACCCCATGGTGAACTTTTGTCCATTACAAAGCTATAAAGAGATTAAGGTATCTTGTTCCAGGGCATTAATCCAGATTTTTGTTTGGGCATCTCTGAGACCAAAACTAAAGGGTTTGCATCACCTCTTTTAAAACCTCTCAGTATTCTTCTGAAGCCTTTTCTTTTCCAAATTTTTCTGCCTAAGCTCCTGTAGATACTCAGGTAATAGCAAAGATCCCCTACATCTTTCAGTGGCTAAGTGATCAAGAACTGTAGATGCACAGGAGTGTTAACAGCATTCAAAGACTTAATTTGCAGGAGCTACAGAGGAAGGGAAGAAAGAAAAAATGAACAGCAAACATTAACGAGGTAGGACGGGCTGCAGTTGAGACGGCACTGGTGCTCTGCTCTTTTGGGCTCTGATTTTGAACCAGTGGGTGTCTGAACTTGGCTGGATAGCGGGCAAATGCTGGTGATGATGCATTCCCCAATTAAAAATTGTGTTGTGCAGTTGAGCTGTAAAGAGCAAACACCAGGAGAATTTGGACCCTTTCTCTATCTATCTTTCCACCCTCTCTCTTGATTTCTGGAGCCCTGCAATAAGCAGGAACGTAGCAGGCAAATTCGAGTTAGTGCTTTGCTTTTAGAGAACGGTACCCTGGTGGGAACAGAAGCTGCTGAAATATTTTGGGCTGTCTCCCACAGTAGCTGCAGTCTTTTGCCTACCTTGTGGCAACTACCCACCCTGATGATACTTTTAATCAGTAAAAACAAAATGAAGTTGATCTGCATTTACCTTGCAGTGAATACCTACCGGGTTGGGAGACTGGGAGAGACATGAGAGGGATAGTATTCATTATTTATAGCCATTCCTATAGTGCTTATCACCACAGTGTCTATAAGTGAGCACCATCGACAAGGCTCTAAATGTGAGATAAAATTTAATAACGCATTAATGATAATGTGCACTTGTCTGTGGCGGCAGCAGTTGTGAATGAGACGACTTAAAATGGGAAGAAAAGAGAACTGCCACAGCTCAGTGAAGGTGGAAATCTGCCGCTGCAGAGGAGAAGGAGAAGGAGGAGGAGGAGGCAGGGGAGCTGTGGAGAGCCAGCGGGCTCGGCAAAGGGAGAAGCCAGCCCAGAGGCGCCGGGGTCTGCCCAGGAGTCAGGGCAACAAAAGACACTGGTGGGGGTTCTGCAGCTTTGCAAAAATGAGTGCATTTAAACAGCGTATTCAGGAGTAAACAGGAATGTACTTGAACGTAATTATTATAGGCTTCCCAGGCCGCCCTGCCATATACGTATGAACACATGCAGAGGCCTGCATGGATCCTGTTCTGAGGTAATGACAGAAGGTGACCAAGCCTGGAGTTTGCCTTGCTAAAAGGTTACAGTTCAAAGCTGGCACCCCGTCTAACAAAACCTCTCTCTCCCCTGACTTGTTTTATTATGCTATCCTTCTCTCTTGCCCAGCTCTGTTCCCTTTTCCTGCCTCTAATCTGGAAAAAGGGAGTTCATATCCCCCTCTGTTAGCACTGGGGAGAAGAGCTGTGGAAAGCGGCTTTAACCTCCTGCTGATGAAGTAGGGTGAAGAAAGGAGGACAGCCACAAGCGGAGCCAGAAGCAGGTGCACCTGAAGCAGTGCTGTTTTCAGCCAGACCTGCATCCAGATTAATTCATTTTGCATTCATCACTTCAGGAAGAGAAAAGATGTTTTCCATTGCTACTACCTGCCCGTCGCTTATCATGTGGTTGCGTGACCTCCTATTGAAAAACACTGCAGTAGCAGGTGCAGCTTTGGCAATACAGGTTGAAAGGAATGAAAGGAGTTGAGAAACAAGGGAGCTGTTTCTTCAGATACAGGTCAAGAGGTCTTTTTTTCTGTCGTGGTTTAACCTCAGCCAGCAACTGAGCACCACACAGCCAC
>NW_008795405.1:18053554-18065893 GCF_000699145.1 Aptenodytes forsteri
CCCCAGTTTATGTACTGAGCATGACGTCCCATGGTATGGAATGTCCCTTTGGCCAGTTTGGGTCAGCTGTCCTGGCTGTGCCCCCTCCCAGCTTCTTGTGCACCTCCAGCCTTCTCAGTCGGTAGAGCACGGGAAGCTGAAAAGTCCTTGACTAGTGTAAGCACCGCTTAGCAACAACTAAAACATCGGTGTGTTATCAACAGTATTTTCATCCTAAATCCAAAACACAGCATTGTACCAGCTACTAGGAAGAAAATTAACTCTATTCCAGCCGAAACCAGGACATTTTCAGAGGCAAAACTGCAGTTTGTAGAGATGGATCGTATCCCTGTGGCAGGGCAGGTTGTGTGTTACTGGCCACAGTGCTCCTGTGGCTCCTGCCATCTCTCTCCTCACGTGCAGACTTGATTAAGTGTTCTGCATAAAAAATCCATGTTTAAACCCATTTTCTAGCTGGAGTACCTACTTCATAAGTACCTTCAGCAGTTTCAGTTCAAATATTCATGAAAGAGTTCAAATATTCATTTGTTGTAATAACCACATAAGAAATGCTTCTACAGAGACTTGGCTTCTGTTTCTTTCCTCTAGTGCTTTGCTGTCACCCTTAGACAACATCTGCTTCCTAATACCCTCTGCTTTACCTCCTCACCAGGTCCTCCTCTACATGCTCATTTTCCATGAAGAGACCAGAACACCTAACAGCCCTATCAGTTAAAAAAGATCCTGAAGTCAATACAATATGCACATTTACTGAGGGTGTTTAAGAGGAACAATGGACACACTCAGTTGTCCCACCCAGAGGAAAACACTGCTAGACCTGTACATAAAGATGACATGTCTGAGTAAACACAAAAAATTCAGGTGCCAGGAACTGAGAATCACGTCTGCTAAGTAGCCTATCGCTCTTCTGTGCCAATTGATGTTATTCTAGTTGTACTGAGTCTTTCCCCTGGAAAGGTCCATGATTGGGAGAATCCAGCATCTTCCTAGAGCAGGTGATAGTCTTTAGAGAGGACTTGTCTGACATTATGAATCTCGCTAGTCAGGTATTGCATATTTGTCATCTTCCCATTTCTGGACACATATTATGGGACTCCATTTCACCGAAGGTGTCCAGGATGTGACAAATCAGTAGCAGCAAAATCCTAGGGTGTTGAAAGCAAAATTTACTGTGATGAATTCACACTCAAACTACTGTAGGTTTTACAAATAGACTTTGCAGTCTATAAATCCCCAAGCTTTAAGGGAACAGATAAGCTGATGCAATACATCCATAGTAGCTTTAGAGTGACTGATGGTTTGGTGGTCAGAGCAGACAAGGTTTAGTCAGTGTGATGGTGTGTTGCAGCTACAGATGCTTTCTGAAACTATTAAGGCTGGAGTTTTCTTCCACTGAATGTCTCAGTTTAATGTTAGAGCGGTACCTGAAGTCCATAGGTAAAGCTGTCAGGATCCATAACTCCTTCAGAGGATGAATATATTTGTTTATAGTGGAGATTATTGAATTATATTCTATTTCCCTGATTTCTGATATTTTAACCTAAAAAACCAAATGAAAATAGTGCTGTCCCTAATTGTAAGAATGACCCTCTCAGTGGCTTCATGTGAGCATGTGTGTTTTTATTTCTTTCTTTGGCTCAGGAAGCACAAGGAGTCTGACATCTGGCTGTAAGGAACTCACAATGAATTCCTCTAGAGCAGGTGGCTCTCAGTTGGTATAGAACCATTTGAGCCATCTCTTGTGCCAGCCATCACATGTTGGCATAGGCTTTACAGGGAAGGGTGATGTGGAAGCAAGAGAGCAACAGATACAGCATCATGCGCTCACCAGCCTGCTGAGTTTCAAGTAGAGGTTTGTTTTTTGTTTGGGTTTTTTTGTTTGTTTGTTTCAAGTCTAGGTAGACTTGTATGAAGTTATAGCTTCCCTGTG
The DNA here is from genome assembly GCF_000699145.1 of Aptenodytes forsteri. Lineage (NCBI taxonomy): Eukaryota > Metazoa > Chordata > Aves > Sphenisciformes > Spheniscidae > Aptenodytes > Aptenodytes forsteri. The sequence goes on from NW_008795405.1 coordinate 18,055,485, forward strand.
AATATGAAGTTTCATGCAAAAATCTGCAGGGTCAGCCCCAGCTGTGAGCACAGAGGCAGGAACATATGAACCTTTTCTTCACGCTCAACTTCCTTTTTTCTCCTGGTCTGAGCAGTCCTTGCAGCATGCTGACATGTGGCAGAAAAATTTTTTTCCAAAAGTTCTTGCTTTATTGGCCGGTGCCACGCACAGAGCAGAGGATGTGTTCCAGTGGGAGAAGCACAAGAATTCCCAGGCTGCCCCCTGGAAAAACAGAAAAAAAGAAAAAGAATGAGTAAGAGCTACAGTAACAGAGGCAGGGCAATGTCCACAGTGCACTTTGGTAGCTGGTGTGGGCAAGTCTAGGTAGACTTGTATGAAGTTATAGCTTCCCTGTGAATATGAAGTTTCATGCAAAAATCTGCAGGGTCAGCCCCAGCTGTGAGCACAGAGGCAGGAACATATGAACCTTTTCTTCACGCTCAACTTCCTTTTTTCTCCTGGTCTGAGCAGTCCTTGCAGCATGCTGACATGTGGCAGAAAAATTTTTTTCCAAAAGTTCTTGCTTTATTGGCCGGTGACCACGCACAGAGCAGAGGATGTGTTCCAGTGGGAGAAGCACAAGAATTCCAAGGCTGCCCCCTGGAAAAACAGAAAAAAAGAAAAAGAATGAGTAAGAGCTACAGTAACAGAGGCAGGGCAATGTCCACAGTGCACTTTGGTAGCTGGTGTGGGAGGGAAGTGCACAATTTGTGATTCCAAGCAACTGGCTCACCTTTTAGGTATTTTATAAGATGAGCTCAGCAGGATGATGCAAGCATTGGCAGCAAAAGATAATGTTTCATTTCTGTTGGCTCCATCCTATTGTCTGATTTTGCTAATTGCAATAGCTTTGGCCATCAGAGACAAATTACAGAGACTATCTGCAAATGCTGGGGAGGGAGCTTGAATATTTTTCACACACAAATGCTTTAAAAGTGGAATTTCATAAATAAAACTTTTACTTCTGTATACATACTGAGAAGGACATAAAGATCAGATGTCTGCATTTTGGATTAAATTCCAAAAGGCATTAAGCTTTAGAATTGAGATCATTAGAGCTGTTTTTTGAACACTGTGTCTATATGATCCAATAGAGGGTAAAAGTCAGATGGGCAGAAAGGCTAAATGGCTTTGGCTTGAGCCCTCATGTGCTTTAGCAAGGAAGAGAAGTGCCAATACCAGCAGTAGAGTTTTTTGGCAGCTTCTCTTTTCTCATAGCCGCCCCTACCCTTTCCAAAACAAATTAAAGGTTCTGGCTAGCTTGATAACAAAGACAGCATTAAGCACCTGTGTTCCAAACAGGCACATGTGTGTATGTGTGTGCGCCACTGCTGATCCATCTGTGAAACATGGCAAATGCCAGTGGGGGCATGCACAGGAGGTATGCAAAGCACGTGGCACATGCCCAGTCATAAAAAGCTTGAGCAAACAGTGCTACATGCCATGAAGTGACAAGAAGAGATTCAAGAGCTGGCTTTTATCCTCTCAGGTTTTCCAAGAGTAAACACCACTGAGAAGCGTATGCCTGACCTAGGGCAAATCCCTCCTTCTCCCAGGTGTTACAACTGCTTATCCAGGTCCTTCTCTTCTCCAACTGGAGTCAAGCATGGCAGGGATGGAACTCTCATTCCCTTGGTTTAAAATAGAGTTGGTACTTTACGAACTACGAAGAGAGGAGTTCTCCTAAGCTAACACTGTGCAGGCAGATAGGAAAATATGTTAGAGGATCATTGGAAGATGATGGTAAGAGAAAGTGGGAATGTGTCTGAAATAGGCATGACATTGCAGTTAATTCCCTTTTGACGTGAGATATCAAATGCAAAAGGGCAGCAAAGCTAAGATGGGACAATGAATTGGAGTTGTCAGGAGCCAGGCCATTTAGGGTTTCATAGACTAAACTTAGCCATCACTTGGCTGTTGCCTCAGCATTGGTTCATTTATTAGTGCAGGTTAATAGGGTCTCCTAAATGGCTTGCAGCAATCAACTAATGTGCTGCTATACCCCCCACAAACCAGTATGTTCATGACATTGCGTGGTAGTGCAGTGCTGGTCAAATAGTTTTCGCTATTAGTTCCCTTGTGCTTGGGGGAAGCATTGGCCGGGTGCAGGTCCTCCAGGCTGCCTCCCACCTTCAGACCTGGGGGCTGTCCCACATGCCTCTGTTGTGCAAAGGGTATGGGTGGCAACTTTCCCTATCCAAAAGATGCAGAACTCTAAGCACAGCACCCTGGTTACAACTATGGAAGGCAGTATGTACTCATCCATGGGACTGTGGGAGACATCACATGTCTGGGAATTTGGAAAGGTTTGAGTTTTGTTTGCCATGCTAAAAACCATGATCTAGTTTGAGACAGGAGTCTGTCATTTCAGTAGCCCTACTCAGGTGATTAGGTTAATAGTCTAGGATTTAGAGACATGGATTCACTTTTCTTCTCTTTCACAGGTCACTAACATGTGACTCAGCCTCTCCATACTCAAGTACTCATCTGTCCAGGACTGGTCCTGGGTGTGTTGGAAGGATAAATAAGTTGAGAGATGAGATGTTCAGATTTATACTGGGGAAGTCAGTGGTGGCGTAATATCATAGCTAGATACTCCTTAAGTGCAGTTCTAAGTAGGGTGCACTACAGAATGTGTATTAATAAAATATGAGATGTTAAAAGTCTGTTTTCACTGATCCTGGGTGGTTTTCTTTCCTGGAATCCCTTTGAAATAGCAAGAATGCAGTCATTTTAGCCTCTTCATTAAGTGTATTATTTAATCCCACACACTGTAGTTCCTTAAGCATAGAAACAATCTACATTACACTCAGTGGGAACAATGAGATGCCCCAGAGCATATTTAAAACAGAACTCCCAGACACAATTACTTGGCTTAAAAGGGCTACATTTATTGTTATGGAAAAGCTCACCAAAATATGCAAACAAATGCTAGTCATTTCTATTCAATTTCCCATCCTTTCTTAGAACCTGAATAATATGACTAAACACTAGAAAAACTTGAATTCTTTTTATGATGACTAAAATCTGTCTCTCTTCCTCATGTATAACAAGTCAGCTCTAAGCCCGTTTTTCTCTCTTAACTTTTTTCCCCCTACTTTTCCCAAGTGTCTATTCAGTAGTGTTTGCTGACTGGATTTGGCTGTCATTTTCTTAACATTGTTATTTGAAATTATGTACATTATATTTAGAATGAGAGTGACATTACACACACATACAAATATACAGTATATATTGTGTATAGTCTGCTTATACATACCATGCACAGACACAAATACATGCATCTTATGTGCCCACATTTGCAGATATGCTAAAGCTGTTCATATTGCATATATACTATATGTGCATTATTTAAAATACTACAATTTCAAAGAAAATTTATTGTAGAGAGCAGTAGTTTCAGTAATGTTTGCTGAGTGGAAAGCAATAGACTGTTAAAATGTAAAAGACTTGCAAATGAAATGCTGTCTCACTGCATTTGTCTTTTCTAAAATCTCTGTGTCTCAACTGAGAATGTATTTTTCATGCCTGGATTTAAAGAGAGACCTCTCAGGAGAGTTAAACAGAAACCAAATAAAACCACAGCATCTTTGTTTGAAAAAGTCTCTGGGAAAGATTATGCAGTGCTTAAACCCTGCTCTGCTTGTAGCAGGTTTTGTGGATGTCAGGTTGATGTGTTTAAATATTTTTTTTCTAAAAAAGACTCAACAGTGAAATATTATTTTACCTGTAATAAAGTACAAAAATTTTAAGGTAAGAAAGATAACTCTGCTACTTTTTTTTTGTGTGTGTCTCAGTGCCTGGTGTTAAAGTGATGTCTTAAAATATATGAAGCTAATACAGTTAGAATGGTTCAAAATCTGCTCTGTGTGGGGAAAAGGCACAAGGGCTGGCAGATGAGCTTGAAAAACCCTGAGACCCTTTGGTTAGAGGTAGGAAACAGCTGTGATATCCACAAGGACCTGTCAACATGGAGGTGTGGTCGTGGTGGAGGGGCAGCAGCAAGAGAAAAGTTGCCTCTTACAGTCTCTTGTCAAGTCCGTGGATTTTCAGTGTAGAAGGACAACTTCTCGTCTTCTGAGCAATCCAGTTTTAAAAATTGTGTTGGGGGCTGTCCTGTAATTTCACACTGTCAGGAAGTTATCCTTAGAGAAAAAGGGGATGAAGAGCTGAACGTGGGGAGAGCTTTCTGGTAGTGACGTGCCTGGGGTCATGCGATGGGAGAGTGGCTCTCACCCCTCATCACACCCGTGACCGCGCTCAGCCTTCTCTCCTGCTGTTTAACCTAAATTTTCCTGTTCTTAACATCACGCTGTCGCTACTAATGATACCTCTGAGCTATGTACTAAATTATTCTCTGTCTGACTTTCAGTTCTTCCTTTCAAATACATGAGGAGTTTCTAGCAATGCTTTTAGCATAGATGGGCTGGACTTACAACCAATTACTGTATTTAACTGAATCCCAAATGATCTTAAATCTGAGAGAACTTCACAAGTTCTTAGGGCTAGCTGAAGGAAAATGTTTTAAATTAGTTTTATCAATAATTTCAATGCTTTTCCTCATTTTAACAGTTATATTCTATTGTAATTTGGAGAAAAGAAAGCTTTATTTTTTTGTTAGAAATTTTTGATGATATGCTCACAAAGAAAACCTGTACTGAAGGAAAACAATACTAGGGAAAAATACAAAAAGGAAATGACAATGTGATTTCCCTTAGTAAAAATGAAATGAGATATTTTGGAAAAAAAGTTGCAAAAAGAAATTACACAAATAACATACCTTCTCACTGAAAAAAAAGCCCTGCTGGGTGAGAAGTCAGTTTGCATTAAAAGAATAAGGAAAAGAAAAACATCAGCCAGCTGTACCATAGACAACGATTGTTCACATGTACGTGAGGAATCTGGTCAATAAGCTCAGCACCAACTGAGAGCACTGTGCTATCCTCAGTGAAGGCAGTGAGGATGACTGAGGTCTCTGAGGAAGAAGCTACCACTGGAATCGCTTGTGTCAAGGATCCTGCCCCTTGCAGGCAGGACTGCCTCAGAAACTCACTTTTCTGCCACCCGACGATGGATGGAGCTATGCTGAGGCTCAGGGACTCCCAGTATTCATGAGTGATCATGAGTATCCACAAGTAATGTAATTTTTGTCTTAAAAGAGATCAGCAAGCAGGGGGATTATATGTTTCCTTCACTAACCAGCAGTATTGTGTTTTTACTGCTACTTTGACAGAACTGTAAAGTCAACAAAACCTAGCTCTGTAATACATAGTATTGCAATCATTCTAATAAGAATTGTCCCATAATTGTTTCATTACTTTGTAAGGGACAGAACTTGGATTTGGGGCTGTTTTGGTATCTCTGAGAGTTACAGATTCACCCTTCCAATGCTGTATGGGGATTGGAGAGCCCATGTGTGTTTTTAACAGTCAGAGGCTGGTCCTTGCCAGACTCTCCTTTTAGACTGAGACTTTTAATACATAGTGCATTCCCTTTCACTTTTGTGGATACATCATCTCAGATGTCTATGACTTTTCACAAATAAATTCAACAACTGAGTCTCTTATCTCCCTCTGGTCTAGTAGATTTCTGTATCAGCTATTCAGTTTGTGTCTTAAAGCCTCCCTTATTCACCTTGATCCTTTCTACTAGCAGTAACCGGTTAACTTGTCCCTGGGAGCTTTAGCAGTGTACATGCAGTTCTGCTTGACTGTCTAATGCTTTTCTAATCTAGATTTTCTTTTCCCTTCCAGTCCTTAAGCAGCAGGAGCCATGTTCCCCTTACTTGCCTGCATTGTCCTATTCCAGTCCTAAAGATAATAACATCTTGTAGGATTCTTATTTCTTCTAAATTGATTGGTTTCATTGTGCCTGTTTTATAGGCCAGATTATGGTCCTCAGGTGACTCCTTCCAGAGGTGTAAGGGGTTATTTAACACCAACATGTTGAGGAATTTAGCTGTTTCTTTCCCAGTAAGCAGAGGGAGGTTGTACGTTTGAGAAGAAAGACACATTTTTCACTTCCACAGTGGTCACTGAATCCAGCTGTGTTAGATGGCAGCCCAGTTCCTCACTGCCATGGTATGACCTGAGGAGAGGTTTGGGGATGGGAGGAGGGTTGTGTGCAAGCTACAGAGAGCATATGCAACTGAGTAACATATTACTGCATGCACTGCTTCCTTCCTTCTGCTTCTGCCATGGCAAGATCATAGACAATTGGATTTTACTGTCAGTGGGTGCTTCAGTGAATCAAGCACTGGTCAGAATGGAAAAAGGGACTGATAGCTGGGGAGGGAAATAACTACTCTGGGATGTACCCTGTTCCTCGGGCATATGGATGAAAAGAAAATGCTGCTCTGCAAAATGGATCATTGATATATTTGCCCTTCCTCTTTCAGTGACGGAAAGTGGTTTTGCACAAGGAGAATGTACATGTGTGAGCATGTTAATCCACAGGCATACACATACAGCTTCTAAGTCAGAGCCAGAGGGTGCACGCCTAATACTGAAGGTATAGTGCTGCGTGTACATAATTGCTGACGTGCTTCATTCATGTTTCTTTTGAAACCGCATTATTCTTTCTCACTTGTGGTGCTCTATAGTTGTGAGCACTGCTAGATACAGAACAAAGAAATGGTCCTTTCCTCTCAAATGTAGCTATATTCCCCTTAATTTTTTTTTTATTTTATTGCTAGTACTGAATCATATAAAATAAAATAAAGAAAATAATGGCTCAGACAGACTGTGAGTGGATGCTAGCTCTTTTGCTAATTTTAAGCTCTGAATATCCTTTCAAATATGTCTGAAAGTAAATTTTACTACCTCATCTTATTAGGATGAATCTGTTGGTTTTAGGATTTATGTTTTGCTTCAGTTTTCATCATGTCTGTTCTATTCTTCCAGTTTTGGAAGTCCCTGAACTGAAACAGCTGAAGGTGGGAGACTCTTACGAAGGAGTGTTCCATCCACCTATCTTGTTCTTATTCTTACTTGGGCTTATGGCTACTGCTGGACACAGACTATGTCTAGGCATACCTTTGGTGTGACCCAGTGTAGCCACTCTTATGTTCATATTTCATTTGACAGTGGTTTGAATTTACAGGAAATAATCCTATAATAATTTCCTCTTTTCAGTGAAAGACATATTTGGCAACAACTTAAAAGTGGTTTAGGCTTGTGAGTCCTTCACTTCTCATTTCTTATGAGCTCTCCTAATGATGGGAAGGAGAAAACTCAAGTGGTTTATCCAAAATAGACTCACAGGCTGCTCACATGGCTTGCATTTGCAAAGTACAGGGATGCTTTGTGGGCTCCGATGTTTAAGGCAGTAAGAGAGCAAGGCTCCATTTCTAGGAAGGAAAAATAAGAAAGGAACATATGCCCAAGCAGTCTGTGGAAATAGTGCTGCAGCTCCTGAGAGCCAGAGACCACTGAGCTGTGTGGGTATAGCGGATGGGCACCGGAGGGACCAGGCACAGCAGCTCTGTGAGTGTTCATGTGGGAACTCCTCTACCAGATTTGTGACCACAGGGTACTGAGCTCAGCGGGAAGTGCTCTATCAGATTTGTGACTACAGGGTACTGAGCTGAGAGGCAAGAGACTTGATACTCAGCATGCTTGATATCTGACTACTCTGGTGCTATTTCTTATTCTTCCTTTACCTTTGGTGGGCATCCCAGGGTAGGGAGTGTAATTTGTCCATAGGAAGTCCCTGTCATTGCTGCTTGTGAGGGAGGAGGCAAAATGACTTGCCAATAGTCGGCTGAGTGGCCCAGGAGACCAGTAGTGAAGTTAGAAAAGAAGCCTCAATGTCTTCAGTCTCAGGGCACATCTCCACAGCCAGCCATGGAAAGGTAAAATCTGTTGCCCTTTCTTCTCCCCTCCCACTAGCTGAGGGTGAGCCAGCTCTGATTGTGCAGCCCTGCAGCTATCACTGAGCCCAGACTAATGGGCAAGTCTGGGAAAGCGGGATATTAAAGTGTCTGCATAGCTTTGGGACCTGATCTGGGTTATGCCCTACCAGGCAGGCAGAGGTAGGCTGCCACTGCTGGATGTGCCCATGTCAATGTGCCCTCAGCCCAGCGTGATACTCAGGACATCACTGAAGCTTTTGAATCCCCAACCTCCACTAAAGCCTCTGGGCACTACTGTAATACAGATAACAACCGGGCAATTTGTTCACACGGAGAAGGATTCATTGGCTCAGTCACTGTGTTTATGTGCAAATAAAGTATTACACTGCACTGGAAAGGCCTTTCACAGATTCTCAATTCCTAAGATAGGCACTGGAGTGTACAATGTCCTACTGACCACAGGAGTGAGTCAAACTTTAATACAGGACTTTTAATCTTTCTTTTTTTAATATATCTTCCATTTCCATCCCTATCTTACTTGATAGTCTTGCGATGGCTTGGAGTCAGTGACGAAGATGAAGTCAGTTAAGTGGTTACCTCATAGCTGTTTCCAGCACTCTCGCGTGGCTGGTCGGTAAGGACTAGTCTGCACAAGGTCTACAAGTGTCTGTTACCTCGTGAGGAATGTAGTGCTTATGTAGGTACTAAGAAAGCAAGAAAATATGTTTCCTGGAGACCTGTGGTGACATGATGGCTCCTCTGTCATCTAATCAATCAGCTCCATTATGTGTCAGCTGAGATTCTTCTGAACTCCTATTTGGTATTTATTGTTGCCTTTGACAAAATCATGTAAAAGTATTCCTCTTTTCCAGGACTGGGTAAGAATTCCAAGATTTGTGACTAAGAATGAGAAACCCAAGAACTTCTGAAATGACACACATTTAAATCTTGTTTAATTCTTTCCATCAGCTTCAACAGGTGAAAATTTTCCTCCTCCTTCTCAGAAGTAAATTCTGGACAAAATTCCCTTTTACATCAGTTGAGCTCTGTCTATCTAAGTGCTCTGGTTGGATCCACAGCCCATTAAAATCACTGCAAATCTTTCATAGACCCCCTTTATGAGACTGGCACAAGCCAAAACCAAAGTATGATGCTCTCTGATTTTCATGTAATCTCTGTTACACCTGAAAGATGAGATTAAGGGACTTAAAATTGTGATAGAGGCATGAATTTGGATAATTCATTTTAATGATGTGATATCCTTCTAACCTCATTCTGTGGCACATGCTGGTGCTGGAAGCAGCTCTGGCTTTGTTTTGAGTAGTGTTATGAGGACTCTAAACCTTTGACCTTCTTTTTCCTTTCTGCATGTAGAAAGTCCTGGAAAATTCCCTAATGGCACAAATTATAGGAGGCACCAGACTTGACTCTGGGAACTCTTGTACACACTCCCTCTCTCCCTCTGCTTTTTTTCCCTACTGCACTTGTCAGATTGTGAGGAGAAGATAATCTTCATTTTACACAGGGGAAATTGGATGCAGTGGAAATGTATCACAGCAGTGAAAAAAGAATCGACAAATAACCCCCCTCAACATGGTGTTCAGAGGTAAGGATTTTTTATTCCCTCCCCTCAGTCTTTGCTCAGTCCTTGCTGTTCTTGTTTCTGAGCAATGATGAGAGGAATAACACTACCTCTTCTATCTCAGAGCAGGAAATCAGCAAGTATAATACATGCGTATGCATAAAATTCAGCAACAGGAGCTATTGCCAATTTAAACCATTGTTCTCCTAATTTGGAGAAAAAAGGCTGTCTTACTCTATAGTAAAAGCCTCAAACAGATTAGGTCAAGTCTCTGCAGACAAAGTAATTCTGTGGTGCTTAAAATGATAGGAACTAATCTCCATGAAAGCTGAGTCCAGGCGTATAGGCTATTAAAGATATCTATATGCTATAGGCAGAGGAGAAGATAAGAGGTCCAGCTCATAATGAGAAACGATAACTCTACACACTTTGTTTACAGTTTACCCCAAAGACCACAGATTAACACAAATCTCAGAGCATCTTTATTATGGCACTGCATTGGAGAGGGGGCTGCCAACAGAGGATGGAATTGCTAAGTAGGCTGGGACCATCTGTCCTCTCAGGGAGGTGAAAACGTGCATGATTGAGTGACACCTGCTTGTCAAGTATGGCCTGCTGGGAAATTTTCTCTTGGATCACTGAGCTCAGAGTACATTACCTGCATTAAAATCAGACAAACAATCTCATCAGCATTATGCATTTAAGCAACTCATGGAAATACCAAAATAAAACCATATATTCAAGATCTCCAGATCTTGCAAGATTAGGAGCTCATGTTTTGTTTTCCATCTTGGCAAGCTTAGTTTCTGGTGGAAATTGAGCATTTAAAAAAGACATTTTCTGTTATTTTAAGGATCACTGGAGACAAACCAACAGGCAATACAAGCTGGCTTTTTCCTTTTTTTTTTTTTTTTTTTTTAAAAAATTTTGTTCTCTCTCTAAAAAAAAAGTTTT
>NW_008795405.1:18065933-18102035 GCF_000699145.1 Aptenodytes forsteri
CAAACCGGGTTTTTCCCTTTTTTTTTTTTTTTTGCTTGAAAAGCATTGAGTTCACTATAAAACAAGTCTTTGCAGACTTTGTATGGATAAAAGCATTGTCCCTCTGAAATGGAATAATTTTGATTGCACTCTGCCTTTTGATTGCACTCTGCCTGATGCAAGGAATTGCCCCTTTTTAAATATTTTGAGTTCTCACTATAAAACAAGTCTTTGCAGACTTTGTATGGATAAAAGCATTGTCCCTCTGAAATGGAATAATTTTGATTGCACTCTGCCTTTTGATTGCACTCTGCCTGATGCAAGGAATTGCCCCTTTTTAAATATTTAACCACCTTGGAACATATTTAAGCAATGTTTAATAAAACTATGTAAAGAAGGACAGGAAAATATGGGATGACACTTCTGTCTGAACTCATGCTGTCGAGAAGAAAGCTACTCCTTCCCCTCCCTTTCAAAAAGCACCACAGCATGAGTTAAGGTCAGAGTGTCAGCTTGAATTTCCAGTACAGGTCCTGATTTTCCTCTCTTGTGTGGTTATCAGCTTGATCATTAGACCTAAATCTGAATACCTGAAAAATACTGAAAATCACAGGTGGTTTTATCAGTGGCTGTAATGAAGGGGAGTTTGTGTCAGGATTTGACCTTTAATGTGATTTATATTTCATTTTTTTCAAATTAAGGCTCATCTGCTTTTTATTAAACAGGAAAAATTCTTATGCTTATCATTAAAATCTCAGTATCTGATTCTAACTAGTGTTTTCACTTGTTGAATTCCAGAGTTATAGGCACAAAAAAATCTATTGAAAACAAATATAAAAATAACAGAAGAGGAGGAAAAGAGAAAAAGAAAGTGGTTAGCAGTAAATGTGTATCCTGAGTAAAAAGCACTATCAGTCCTATTGCAAAATAGCTTGTAGTTTTGTCACTGATTTAATAAAGAAGTAATTCTATGAACCTGGATTATTAAAGCTTATTAAAGACAATGAAAAAAACTTCAGTGGATATTGAATCAGGTCCTTGCAGTATTAAGAGGGCTGGTATGCTTCAGTTTTCCATTTTCCAGTCAATAAATAACATGTTTCTTCTGGGCAGTACAACGGAGACTGTGTACATTACTTTAACTGCTGTGAGTACTGAAAGAGCCTGCTAGCGCTGTGATACAAGTGTAAGTATATGTGCCCTTCTCTCTGACGAAGGGCACAGCAGAAATGCACGTAAGAAGTGTAGGATCCACTGTTTTCCTGCATAGTCCGTCATTCTGTTGGTGTCAATGAGAGTTGTATCTGTCTATAAACAGATCAAATTTAGCTGAGAGCGCTCTGGGATCACATCTTGCTGCTCCTAGGAGGTCCACCTGAATCAGTTCCTCTGTCCTACAAAGACCTCTTCTAATTCCCCATGCCGTTGGTCCTGCTGGCTGTGGGGTGGTAGAGTACCTGCAGGCAGGAGGCTGCCCCGGGAGCAGCGGGTGCTACCCCAGCACTGCAGAGGCATAAAGCTTGGTCTGGCAGTGCTGCAATAGCGTCTTCCAGTGCGGTGTGGGTGCTGGAGACCAAGGTAGGAAGGGCCAACCCTATCTTTGTGACCATGGATGGTATAACTGATGCTGATCTGGAGCTGTTGGAGATCAGGGACTGGATCAACCAGATGCTCCTTCCTCTTGGCAGCTGTGATTGGGGAATGTGATAGAGCCTTCTTTCTCCTGGATGCACACTTCTTCAGTCACCGATAATGATGGTATAGATTTTATTTGGTCTTGGCATCACTGGGCTCCTGTCTGTCTCTAGAAATTTCCTTCAAACAATGCCAGAGAAATCAGCTGAGCTATGTTAGTGCAAAACAAGCAGAAATGAAGAGAAGACTGAGGTCCCTTGCTCTTAAACAAACATCTTGCCTCTCCGGTGTGCGGCCTTGCTGGCAAGACATGCTGTATTTCAAAGGGACGAAATGATTGCATTAACCTAAACATTTCTTCAGTGACCTCACTCTGGCTGTTGCCATGCTTACCTGCAGATACAAAAACAAACAGATGGGCTGGTGCTCAGCCAGGGAGTCAAGAAAGGTCTCTTTGGGGGGAGGAATGTTCACACAGTAACTCTTCTTTTTAATTTTTTTTTTTTTTTAATTTGTGCTAGGTTGTTTAGACTGGAGTGCTGGAAAACCAACTGCAAAGCATCTTCTGCTTTTGAGGGGCTAATGCGTGACATCTCAGATACTGTGCTGTGGCTTCTGACATCCTTGTTGGTAACCCAAACACAGCCTGCAGATATGGGTTGACACTGATAATGCTCCTTTTTGGCTGCTAGGGTGAGATGAGAAAGTGTTTGTTATGGGAATGCTATTAAAGGTGATGCTAGCTATGTTCTGCTCTGTTCTCAAGAGCTTTAATTGTGGGCTTTAGGTAATTTTTCAAAGCAGATTGCAGGTGTGGCATTACTGCTCTTCTTTGAGCAGCATTTTGTCATTCCTGAACATACCTTTATTTTTTCTTTCCAGATGACTGACTTCAGAATATTAACTTACAATTCGTTGATGAAAGAGCGACTAATAATTATAAAAAAAATTAGGGAGACATGCTAGAGGGTTTTCTTGTGTGAAAAACACAGTTGAAAACAATTAATTTTATTCTGTATCAATTCTTCTGCCATCTCATCTCCAGCACACCTGGTGCTTGTGTATTAAGTGATGTGATTAATATCTGTCAGATATGGTTTGTTTTCTCACTAATTCTGTAGCAGTGTGGGAATCCTGTGAAAGAAATGCATTTTCAGTAGTGTGTATTCCTGTTTTCAGGTGTATCTGATGCTGTGTGTTTGCTGAAGATAGCTGCGTGTCTTGAGGTGAGTGAAATTTGGGCTCAACTGCGTGTTTTCCAAGAGAGTCCTTCCCTCCCAGAAAATTCCTGTTTGTCAAATCCAAAATAATCTATGGAGATGGAGGAGCACAGGAAGAGTTTTGATGACTTTTCTTTTCCTGCTAGCTTGCCTGCCCAGCAGGTGCGAGGAGACTGTGGGAGCCAGCTCCTTAGCTCCCATATTTAACCGATAGCGGATCATGACTGTCTCAGAGAGAGGCTCCTAAAAGATTTGGGAGCCTGAAAGCCCAGACTGCTAGCTACTGATCCTGTAGCCCCTGGTGCAGCTGGGCTTCCAGCCTCCTTTCAGGCTGTCTTGTTTCTAGTTAAGAAATCATTAAAGCTCTGGGAATTTCCCAAGTTAATAGATCTTATCAGCTTTTTAGACAGATTGTCGTGAGTTGCATTTCCTAGGATTCACACGGCTCCTAGTTTTGAATTGGCTTCCCTGAGAGACCATCTCAGAGTAGAAGTTCCCAGTGGTTGGAACCTCTGGTGCTGGTGCAGGGCTCCCAGCATATGACTGCCAGCCACGCAGATAGTCTGGGGTCCATCGTGTCTGCGGCTCTTGTGTAGCCAGAGAAGTGCTCTCACCGCTGCTGGAGTCGGTGGTGCTCAGGCAGCTGGTGGGACTGACTGACTCGGATTACACATTTGGAACTTGTCTATTTTCTAGAAGGTTTGAAGGTTTTGTTCCAAAGTGAGATGAAATCCTCTTTTAAACGGAGTCACCTCTGCCCAAACAGATATAGAAGTGAAGCTGGTGTGTTCCTTATTTCCTGTAGAGCCTGTTGCTTGCTGTATGACCAGCACCTGAAAAACCTAAACCTCCTGTAAAGCTAAGCTGCAAACTGGAAGATCATCTGGAAGATTTTATTTAAAACCATCTGGTTTTACAAACTGGTCATTACTAGCTATTAGCGTGGTCATTGCATTCTTCTGCTTTCAGAACTTAAGATCTGATTTCTGTCGACATGAAGGCTACTTTATGCCACTCTCACTGTTCAAAGTGGTCATTCAGTAGGTGTAAATATAGTTTGCTGCTACCTTGAGGTCCGTTTGCATCACCAGAAATGTTTACAGTTGGCTTTGTTTAAATGGGAATCAGGGTTTTGAACTGCAAATACATTTAGTATGGTAAAGAAACACAAAGACACCTTGGGCCTATTCTTGGTTCATTAACAGATGAAGATACCATGACTTCAGTGTCTTTATTCTCAGTCTACAGAAGTGTAACTGAGAGGTCCTTTGTCTGTGTTTTCAGTCCCGATACAGCCAACAGAGAAAAAAATACAATTTCCTTGGTCACATTTAACAGCTTCCTTCTATTGTCTCCCACTTGCATTTCGTTTTTGTTCTTGTTTTCATATGTTTTCATTTCTTTGAATAAATGGACTTTTTTTTTTTTGAAAAAAAAGCAAGCAGCATTCAAGCAAATGACTCTTGTTTGAAACATAGAAAATGAATAGGGCCCTGCAACTAAACAGGCTGTAACATGCTTTCAAAGCTGATTGTCTGAAATGCTGGGGCTCTACTCCGCCCCCTCTGTTCTGCAGTTGTGGGCTTGAAAGCACCTCGGGTAAGAGACTGTTGGAGCAATGAGAGCTCTGAAATTTTTGTTTGCATAAATTCATAATTAAATACTCTGGTGTGAAAGAGAAGGGGAAAAAAATGTTTTCCCTGCTGCTTAGCAATTTTAAAGTGGTTGGTTCTTTCTGTTGGTGGGGGCAGCGCAATACTGTCAAACCTAAAAATACTTCTTTTTATCTGGGAATGCAGCGATGCTTTTGCTCTTGTTTTACATGTAGAGAATATACATTCAGAGAAGCAATGAGGGAGTGTATCATTCAGAGAATGGAAATCATAGAGCAATTAATAATTCAGGTCTGTTGTATCCTGACATACACAATAGTAGGGCATCAATCTTGAAATTGTACATAGGGATGTATAGTCCATCAATCACTTTGTTTTTCCATCCAATTTTGAGTAATTGTTTATTTCTATTTTTCTGATTTGCTCTGGAAAACCAACTTTTTCAAGCTCTCAGTGGAGTATTTTCCCTTGAGAAAGCATAGCTCAAGTAAAATCTTTTCTCCCATAGTCTTAGTTGATGTAGAACAATGCAAAATCTCAGAATATATTCAGTGTATGAATTAGAATATCTTTAGTAATTGCTCCTAGGTTTTTTCCTAACAGTGCTGGGATGTAACTGTTTCTAGGAATAGCATACTTGAGATTTTATAGTTAAGATTTTCTATATGCAAATCTTTAGAAGATTTAAGCAAAAATGTGATGGTGTTGAAGTATTTGTTTTCACATTGCAGGTTGTCAGTAGAGTTGGTAGTGTTTGTAAAGTTGTATTTGCATGTGGCAGGAGTACTGAGAACACAAGTAGATCCAGGATTAGGCCCTGGACCAAGCTACAACCAAGTTTTAAATTCTAGATTACTCTTAAACTGACACAGTAGGGACCTGAACTTGGGCATGACAGATCCAAGATTTTATCTGGCCATCCCATGCATCATCCCCAGGTGTTGTCCCCTCTCTGAAATTTTCCTGACAGTATTTGTCCACCTCCATTTATTGCTGTCTGCTTGTGTTGGAAATACCTTTCCTAGGACATACCTTTCTGTGACAAAACCAATTGGTAACATTAACAAAATAGACTGTTGCTTTTAGAAGCACAGGTCAGGATGGCATCCCCTGTTGCAGGCACCTGCATAACTGCCCACAGGGACACTGGTGGCCCAGGGACCACAGCAGCAGACTGGAAACCATGAGATTTGGGTTGTGCTTGCAGTCTTGCCACTAATCAGTTGTAATTTGCAGCAAGTCTTCCTACTTCTCCATGCCTTTGCTTGCTTTCTCATTCTGTTTCTGTGTTGTCAGCTGCAGATTATTAAGGGGAAAGAAAAGAAAGGCAAAGAAGTTGTAGCCCGGTTCCTCCCTGTCTCCTGGGCACTGCCCAGGGTGGTACATGGTTGGACTGTGTGGCAAAAGAGAAACCCGAGATCTTTTCCTGCTACCAGTCACTCTCTTACATTCAGATCACATCGTACCTGCTCTGTTCATCTAAGAACAGTAAGCCTTTTGGGGCAAAGAAGCAGCTTAATACGGTTTTGTGCAGCTCCTAACACAGTTTTGATCTCCACCTAGATGGGCTAGGAAATTTAAAGGAAATTTAAATAATTATGGTGGGAATTTGAAACTTATTCTTTGGCTGCTTTGGGAAGGGAGGCTCTGTTTCAAATCAGTACCAGTCTGGAATGACAGTCATTGCAGCCTGGACTCTGCATTGGCAAAGCCTTGTGACCTGCCTCTCACTGTTTCCTAGACAAGATGCAGACACTCCAGGAATTTTTTTAACAGGGGCCTAATTGCAGAGGGAGACTTCTTGCAGCCATATACGCAGCGTTTTGGTCTGGAATTAGGCTTGATGGAGGTGCAGCAGCAGCATCCTGCAGGTAAACCAGGTGTGAGAGATTTATGGTTTCAAATGGATGGTCGGTGTGGGGGCAACAGTGCTCTGGTCCAGCTGCTTTGGGTTTATTGCTGCTTACTCCCCTGAGGCATGAAAGAGCACCCAAAAACTTGAGGAAGAGATAGAACAGAAAGAAAGAAAAAAAAAAAAAAGCCAAGGATGTGATTGTGAAGAAATTTCTACCATGAGGATGAAGGCACAGAAAGACAGCTAAAAGCTGTCACATGTCAATCACCTAAAGGGTAGGAAGCATATGCAATGCAGTTAATGCTCTGAACAAAGGGGAAAGAAAAAACAACTGGTCTCTGGGTATTAATTATGTACTGAGCTGCTAATAAGTTGGAGACAGTGTGAGCATCAACTTCTGATATATACCAGCCTTGGAAAACAAATACAATGAAGGATAAGACAATTTAGAGTAGTATAATATTAACCAGGGCGGTCCAGGTAAAGTTAGTAAGGAGTGCTGGCACTGCACCTGTACAAATACTCCTGCCCTTTTCAGGGCACTTGCTGGCAGTGATGCACAATAAAGGTGCATTGATCTCTTTTATCTTCAAACCAGTGGTGAGGTCTGAAATACTGAGTGAACCGAAAGACCTCATTAACTTCAGCTATCAACAACGGTCTAATGTAAAAAAAAAAAAAAGTTAAAAATCCCAAGCATCATCTCAAACAGTCCCTCTCTCATTATCTCAGCCCTTCCTGGAGAAGATCAATAAACAATTTGCATATTTTTTATCAATATTTAATGTAATGCAGCAGGATGCTTTTGATGGCTCGGGTCCTTCTGTGCACTCTTTTAACATGACAGAGACTAAGAGCCCAGCAGGTGCTCAGGTGCTGGGGTCAGTTCCTAGTTAAAAACATTAGGGATTGGTCTGGCTAAATAATCTACAGCTGCCCATCCAAGGGCAGGAGTGAGAGCTCACAGAGCATGGTGATGAATTTTAACGATCCAGGAAGACAAATGAGCCTGAGCTGCCATGCAATTAGTGGGCTGTGGAAAGATGTGTTGGGTCTAAATGAGGGACATGATCTGCTCTTGACTCTCAGTGTGGCAGGAGCCCTCCCTCTGAAGGCCGTAATGAGGAAGGTAGATGAGATCCCAAACAGGTTGACAGAACAATTAAGGGGAAAATGGGAGTTGATTCAAAATGCGGTATCGCCATCGATGGCACAGATACATACAGACCTTCCCCCTTAAGAAGCATACGCCACTATTCAAAAGTGGGTACGTGCTCAGGGAATTCCCTTCACTCCCGCGTACTTAAAAATGTATATTTTAAAAAATTTTATCCCTGAATCAACCTTTACTTAAATAAAAAAGTAGCTTGGAAGAAAAGGCCTGGTTCTGATCTCACTTAGCGAGGTGTAAATCGGGAGTAACTCCTCCAAACTGTCTGCAATGAGAATGAATTCCAGGACGGTGTATCTTGTGAAGATCCATGTTTTGTGCAATAGACAAAAGGCAGTTTCCATCCAGTGATCAGACTATTGTTCGAGTCTGCTTGATTGAGACTTTAAAGCTCTTTGATGAATGGGGGGGCTCAGAAGAGCTGAAGGAGAGGTTCCTGCGGTCTGCCTGAAGAAAACTCTTGAGTTATTCCTCTGCCCCTGAAGAAATAAAAACAAGTGTATTTTTAAATTGTGCCATAAGAAAAGAAGATAGATATTAAAAATAGTTATGTTTATAGAGGAATCAAATTATGATTACTAGCTAGATGCAAGAAGACCGCAGACAAGTTGAGTTTTTACCTACTTAATTAGAAAAAAGGCAGCACTCAGGTACTACAAATAATGCACCAGGCAGGAATAATCTGTTCAATAAATCTAGTCTCACTTTTCTGCCTCAAAAATATAAAAAAGAAGAAAGCAATTTCCTTGAACAATGCTCATTATTTGAACATATTCACTTAGGCTGGTGATAGAAAATTATCATAGATGTGATGTCAGAGCTGCATCAAACAGATCTGGTTTTGTTGGTAGGACAGATTTGGCACTTCTGCTTCATTAGAGGGAGATGACTTGTCACATAGATCACATAGTGTTGTGCCTTTGTTGGGCTGGACAATGTCACAACCAGCATGGATACTTGCATGTGCAAATTGAAAATAGGTTTCTACAAATAGCGTGGCATGTTGTGTTATCTTATTCCATTCATAGTCAGTACTGAGCTGATGAATGATGGCGTGCAGTCAGCTTGGTTTTCATGAGTTTGTGAAATGCAGTGGCTGTAATGTTTGTGGAGGTAAACACAAAATAACAAAATGAACAAGGCCGGAGAGAATTCATGTTCAGAGTCAAGGAAGAAGATACAGAAGGTTTTCACCACATCTTCCCAGGGTTACTGATAAGCCATGAAGAACAAGGAGGGTGAATGTTTTATAATAGCCACACAGAGCAGTAGGGCCCAGCCTGGTTCTTGGGCTAAAACACACTCAAGAGATGCTTATGTTAATGTTCAAGTAGATGGGGAAAATTTAGAAATAAACTGGGGATTGTTCTTCTCCCTGTACTGTCCAGAGAACTGGCTGCAGGTTGGTGGTATTGATACACAGCCTTTTGTAATGACCTGGTACAGCAAGAAAAGGGAAATCCAGGGAAACGGTGCCTTCTGGGAAAACACAGTATTTTCACTGTTTTGTTTTCTTCCATCATTGGCTTTGTTACCCATTGCTCCATACAGAGGACTGAGCTATCTGTAAGCTCTGCTTAAGCCCACAACAGCCATTTAGGCTTCGAGCCATATATTTGTATTGTGAACCACTACTTTGTCATACACGGAGATTTACAGCAGACAAGGACAAAAGTATTGTTTTAGCTTTGCAATGCTTAGTGAAGAAAAAACCCAAACCTGGGAAAACGGAAATGTTTCACATTTCTATACAACTGTGGTAAAAATATAATTTCAACTCTAGATTAATTTTCTAATTAATTTGCTAGAGCTTTTTGTTTAAAAAGTACCTGATTTTGTATCCCAATAAAAAGTTCACTTTAATAAACCTATTTTCTAGCCATCTTTGTTTAGGCCAGCTAGTTAACATAGTACTTTTGAACATAGTAGTCTTATGCATACATGCAGACCTATCTTTTAGAAATTTTCCATTTCCGAACTTTATATTCATGCAGAGTGTTTGAAAATGCTGACAATACTTGGGATATTTAGATACCTGCTTTCATCTAGAAGGGAAAAAAAAAAAAGGAAAAAAAAAAGCACCACAAAACATAAAATTAATGTGTCAGCTTAATTTAATGCACCCCTTGCCTCAGACTGATTAGTGCAAATTAAATTCTGTGCTAATCGACCAAAGCAGTTAGTGTTACACGGAAATCCATGATTTCTGTTTATCCTAGTTATCCATGCAGTTCTGTGCTCTTTGCTCAGTGTGTGAACATGAGAAGGCATTTTTAACTAGGATCAGGAAAAGATGACCATTGACTAAGAATAATACCTTTTCTGCTAGAACTCTGCTTGGAGGCTGGCTGAGACTGGTTTGATGAACTGATCCACTTGGCTTTTTTTTCAACAGTTTCCCTTCATGTTTCTGCCTTTCTGGCTGAATCTGTAAATATTGAACCAAATCCAAGGTAACAGAAACCTTGGCCATTTATTGCCCGTAAAGTTTGCTGCAGAGCAGAGAACAGTGCTTAGAAGACGGAAGTTGCAGAAAAGCTCAGGGCTGTGCACAGCTGAGGTTGGTGGCAAGCTCTGTAACTAGTCAAAATGCCAGGTGATACTAGAGACCTCTGATAACTGGGATGTCCCCTCTACATTACAGGGACTATTGACCCTTTCTGTCAAATTAAGTGAACACAGTACAATTTTTCCTGGGTCAAAGCAGTGCTGTTCAGTTAATGAATCCTTTGGAAGTATGGTCCGGTTCAGGTGGATGAATTCTTAAATAATGGACCTGGCCTTGTCCTTCAGACCCCGTCTTGAAGATTCTGAACCATTCTGTATACCATTAGAATGACAACAGTGAAAAATAGAGATATCCATTGACCTTAATATTAAAGTTCTTCTGCTGTCGATGCACTTGGCCTTATTTTGACATTCACTGAGCTGTTCCATATTGTTCCATCGACAGCCAGATTATATTGCAAACTGTAAGTTTTCTAGTGCTTGGCCAATGGCTGACTATTTAACACCCTCCAGATGCTAGATAGAATAGATCCCTTGCTAGTTAGCAGAACTGAAACTAGCTGGGAGATGTCAGTAGAGGTACTTTTCATTGATCTTGGTGGATTTTGAATGAAGAACTCTCATGCTAATTAGCACTTTTATAATATGTTTTGAGCTCTGCTGATGAAAATTGCTGTATGGAATGGGAAAACAATGAAGATTGCTAGCACTGAATATAGAGGAAATTAGAAAAAGAAGTCTAGTAAAGTTGGTACAACTTCTGAAATTACTTGAACTATGAATTATTGTACTTCTCCAAGATTACTGTTATTAATTGTGGCCTAGGTATGTTTCACCTGGCTTTTCTTTGATCCTTTCCTTGCCATCTTTTTACTATTTCTAAAATGACAATGAAAGGGACTGTTTTACTAATTCTTTGGGTTTTTCCATATGCTACATCACATGTTGTATTTTTTCCTTTAACCACTAGGAGCCAAAGTGTGACTGTTTTGCTGCTGTTAACAGCCAGGTGCTCACCAGAAGAGATCCACTGACGGCATTGAAATGTCCACTGTGGGAGCAGAGAGTTCATCATCTGGCCCTTAAAAATAAAGGTAAACTTTTGTTATTCACAGAGAGACACAGCTGCAGACCAGGACACTGGCTGTAATATATTAGGGTTGTGTTCAGATTCTGCTGTGGATATTGAGTAATTTTAGCCAGCAAGACTCTTTGAAACCAACAGGAATAATTTTGAATAAGCGAGAGGGGTTGTGGAATCCTGATCCTTGAGGATACTGAAAAAATTGACTGGATGATCCCTTGAGCAACCTGATCCAAGCTGGCCCTGCTCTGGTTGGGTCAGATAACCTCCAAAGGTCCCTTGTCAAATTAGCCTGTGATTCTAGGGTGAATAAGAGGCAGCAAGATTGGGCCCTGCAGTACGTATGGACAGACGTTTTAAATACTCAGAGACTCCATGTAGGTTACACAGTCTCTGTGCATTTCATTGCTCAACAATTTTAAAACCTAATAAAATTTCAATGAAATAAAACACGTTCATATTTTCTGTGCATGCATTCTTAGGGGGACATGCACATGTGCTAATAGATTCTGACTAAGAGCTTTGAAGTTGTGCTGGCCCATTAATGTTGTTTTGTTTCTTGAAAATGAGCAATATTTGACATACAATATTTAACATACGACAAATGAGGCCTGGGAGTTACCAGTGACATTAAAGCCATATGCTTGAATATTGCAGCTTCTCCCTGAACCCAGCATAAGATTTTGCCTCTTGTTCACTTTCCTCTCTCTCCGTAAGTTGTGTATCAGATTTGGGTTACTAAAGCTCATAAATGGAAGTGTAGTGCAGAGATCCTAGACCAACTCCAAAATGCTGGCACCTTTACACAGCGTAATGGGCTACCATGCGGCTATTTGGTTGACGGTTGGACTCGATGATCTTAGGGGTCTTTTCCAACCTTAATGATTCTATGATTCTATGATTCTATGACTCTATTTCAGGGTGCTGGAAGGAATGGGGCTGTGTTGGTGGCTCTGCAATGTACTAAGCTTTACCTCTTAGTGAAGCTGATGGGGCTCGCTTTAAATCCAGCTTGTTGCAAGTTGCTCTTTGACCTGTGCCAAAGCAGGAAGCTGAGCAAGAAAAGCTGACCTTAAAACACTAGCTTGTTTCCTAACTTTCTTTAAGAGCAAGAACATGATGCAGCTTCCTCCGCTATGAAAGGGAATTGAGTGGTTTTGTTTGCCGCCTGGAGATGCGCTCGGCTGGCCTTAGCTTGAGTACTTTGTTCGGTTTTGTGCTCTGTGCTACAAGCAAGAAGGGGATAAACTGGAAGAAGTCCAGAGACCAGCAATTAGCAATCTAGACGGTATGATGAAAAATTGAATGAATAGGGATTGTTTAGTCTACAGAAGAAAAGTCTAACGGGAATAGGCTAATAGTCTTCAAATACCTAAAACCCCTTCTGCTGGAGGGAGGAAGGAAATAATCTTTTGTCCTTGTCTGATAGCAATAAACAAGAACTGATGCTCTTGAACTGAAGTAAGGAAGTAAGTAAGGAAAATTCAGGCTACACATTAGAAACAACTTTTGAACAGTAATACTATGACTATTCTAATAAGCTTATGAGGAGGATGTGAATCTAACAAAAATATTCTGTGATCCTTCTGTGGTCCTTTCCATTCTTATAATTATCAGTTTCCACAAGAACTCTGATTTTGAACATGTATCTGCGAAGGAGGAATGCTCTGTGAGAAAGTGAGGAATGTAAAAGGGGTTAAATCCGAGCTTCTCTGCAAACTTCCTGTGTCATCTATGGCAAAACCAAAGAAATTCTAGAGAGTTCCCATTTTCAAAATGAAGATAAAATTTTATTTCCTTTCTCCTTTTGCTTTGTCTAACTGGATGACAAACTACTGGGATAGGATCATGGTCTCTTTGTATAATTCTGAAAAGGTAGAGCTCTGTTCTTGGTCAGGTTTGCAGACAATAATGTTGTAAGTATGATTATGCTATTGACAATTTCACACAGCTCCATTCTGATTTCTCCTCCAGTGTGTTCCTTCCTTTGTACTTCACTCTGGGAAGGTCCCAAGGTCTTCAGCATCTTTTTTTCTATTTTTCTCTGCTTAATAATGATTACTTTTCTTGTCGTGTATCAAAGACTGCATCAACTCCACCTGGAATTAATTTGGCATACTTACCTGCACTATATTTTTTTAGTTCCTTTGGCTTCTCTCTATTTTTTTGAGTAGTTTTAAGTGGCATTTGTTTAATAAAAATTGAGGCTTTAGATGTAGATAAAAATAAACAACTGTTGATTAGCACTGTGGTGGACACAACTTTATAGTTGCTAACTGATCCAGGCCTCACTGGAGTCATTGCAAAGACTTCCACTGACCTCACTGTGTTATTCTAGCTTCTCATATTTGCGCTCATCAATCACATTCCTTCAGCATAGCCCCAAATCTATTTTGTCCTCTGTAATTTTGACATAAAGTGTTGGCACTGCCTCTCTGATAAGGACTCAGCAAAATTCCATATGGGTCTTAATCTCTTTCAAATTCCCCTACGTCCCAGTCCACAACCTTTCCCCCATACATTAACTTTGAAAAACCCGTGGAATTAGCTGTGGATCATACTTTGGCACCATACCAGTGAGCTGAAGCATTTGGCTGTTAATTCACATTTGTTATCTCTAGTAGCTATAGCTGGTGCATCTTATGACTGGCAGGTTTACTGCAGCTCCTGTGAGGTGGATTAGCTAACTCTGGCTTTGCTTTGATTATACACCTTCATGGATGCAGATGCATCCATGCATCATTACTTAAAAATAAATGCTCCTTTTTGGAGAAACAAATCAGATCTGGTTAAAGGGTAGTGGATTGATTGGTGCCAGCCACATTTCTTCAGGCTTTAGACCAGCCTGTGTCATGCCTGCTTGCAGAAATGAAATTGTGATGTTCAAGGGACAGTCACCACGACTGTTTCAGTGGAAAATTACCAGACAGACAGACTCCTCTCTGACCTCCCTTTCCCTAGGAAGAAAATTTTGGAGCCAGTTTTAGGCATTTGATGCTCCTTGTACTGTCAATAAAGAGAAACAACCTTTGCAGGCAGCCTGGTATTTAACGCAGTTACTCAGAAGTAGAAGGCTTCATGTGGTTCATTTGCCAGCATGAAAAGGGCCTTGCCTCCACACAGAGGACTCCATTTACCACTTTATAGACCTGGCTGTGAGGTGGCCAAACTCTGCCCATCCTTTTGAAGCTGTGCAGAAAAGAGTTCAAGAGTGAGAGGAAGCAAGAGAGTCTGTTTCTCTAGGCAGTTTTTGAGGGCATTTTGGTGAGAGGGTTCAGGAAAAGAAGTCGTGTTTTCCAGCCACAGCACCTGAGCCTGTTCACACATTTTGAATGTAAAGGGTCTCCTGAGAAAAAATGAGACAATGTAATCAGTGTTGAGATGCAGAGCTTTGTGTTGAACACAGCACTGCCAACGTTTGCTATGTTCGGTCTAAGCATGCCCAATGGATCAGGACCTTCCAAGGGTTTATCTACTCACCTCCCTACTTTATCTCCGCATTGTGATGCTTATTAGGCTAAACTAAAGCATCTAGAAGCTTGGATCTAGTTTTCTTTCCCAGTGCATAAAAATACCCGTGTTTAGATATGCAGGGAAATCTGTAGTCCAGAATTCAAATGCTTATGCATGCAGGCACAGTCAGAGACATTAGTTCCTAATTTATACTGAAGTCCAAGGTTTAGGGGACTTCTGGTGGCCCAAATCTCACACTATACCCTATTTCTTCATGCTACAGTGCATAGAAACAGCAGCTTTCTGTATGATGGGGATAACTGATTTCCACATTAATTTCATAATTTCATACAGATTGTTATGGTCCATGCGTTTTGAAGAAGGCAAGAGAGTGGTGCCAGGATCCTTTGGCATGATATTGTTGTACCAGGCATCCAAAACCCAAAAAATATTGAATGCAGATGGAGCCCTAACACCGTATCTTCTGACTCCCTTAGAGCTGGAAACAGGTGGCATCCATTAAAGATCTGCCCTGGGTTATAATTCCCATTACCCATTCTCAAACTAGTCTCAGCTGCAGTTTGCCCTCTGTAGGAAAGAGAAGACCCTAGCTATCCTGTAGGCAGAGCTGGAAAAGTAACCAGTGATTAAAGGGGCCTGGTTTTGGTTTTGTTTTTTTTTTCTTTTTCCATTAGTAGATCTACTCCCTTTGCTGATAGCCTTGTAATACATTACAGATATCTTAAAAAACATGTATCTGAGAGGCTCTAGAAAACTGATGCTTTGAATCAGTGATTTCAGATTCTGCTTTTGTGGAGGGAAAGAAGAAATATTTTTGTCTGCCTCTGCAAAATATCCTTTCAAATTAAGAATAGCTGAAAAACTGCCTCTGAGATGTATTCCCCTTCTCAGAGATGAAAAGGACTCTCCTTGCTCTCATTTTTCTTTCCAGGCTGGTGCCAAGCCCACTCCTCACCCCCTGGGTGGAGTCACACAGCCTGGTCCTGAAGGAGTAACAGAGCAGATACAGTAATGGAGGAAGGCTTGCTGAGCTGTCTCACTTATGCAATGACAGCCTTTCTTTAGAACATTTAAATCAGTAATTTCAATGTTTCTTGTGATTAGCAAAGCTTTGGGGAAATATTTCCACTGCACATAAAGAAGGACATGCATCTGTGCCTTTAAAGGATGAGGCAGACTCAAAATATTGCCATGTGGTTTGCAAGTTAAAGACTGCAACTTCTCCCTAGTGTGCTTGTGTTCACCAGATTTATCAAATCTAAAATAAATTATAATTTCCCAGGCTATTGTGTTTAACAAAGCTTTGGAGACATCAGTTGTCTTATTAACATTTATATTCCATTTTTTTTGACTAATATTATCTCAGAGAAATTAAGGAAAGCTTATTAGTATTTGAAATGGTGGAAAGAATATTTTTTGTCTTCTTAGTGCTTAATGAATTCTGTGATGTAGCCAAAGATTTGTATGTGTAATGAAATCACATATTTCCTCATGTTTAAAAAAAAAAAAATTTGGAGGGGGTGAGAGACAGAATGCAGTCTTGGTACTTGGAGAGAAATTTTTTCTTTTATTCTGAGGAAATACCATCAAATCTCCAAGGATCCGGGGGGATACCTGGATTATCTCTATTAACCTTCATCTATAGAATGACATCCACTGACAGATTAACTGTTCTAAAGCAAGATTCATACAATGTACAAGCAAATGCACCTGCCTGAAAAAGTGGAATAGCAAAAATTATTTCCTTTCTTATCACATAGTATGTATGCATCTTTACTTTTCTTCAGGATGGTCTATCCGTTACAAAAGATAATTGATTATTGTGAATCATCACAGTGTCAAGTACTATGTAAGAGTGACCAGAACAAACTTAGAACCCATTCTTTCCTTAGCTCCCTCAGTCCATGGATTTTATTTATTTATTGGTTTAAATTTTTTTTTTTCACTTTGTTGACATTTTTCATTCTACAAGCTGAGTTTTCTCATTTCTGCAGCTCCTGTGGTACGAAGAAGAAGGTGTGGACATGCAAACAGAGCAATTAATATGTTTTTCTTGTGATTAAACCATGCTTTTAAGAAGCTATAGAGTAAATAGACTCTTGTCCAGTTATCACAGGAATATTCTGAATATTCAGTAATATAAACCTGTACTGCCTGTAAGACTTCACAAAAGAACTCTTATTCCTAGAATTACAGCCTGTAATAAAACCATGTTGAATCCCTAAGTGCATCCAAACTACGTAGAGCATTATCAGACGTAGTCCTCGGTGGGAACTTTATGTGCCTGAGAATTTTAGAAAGTAGCTGTTGTACCATAAATTCCTTCATGCAGGGATCATTCTGTCTCTCCTTGGTGATGCTTAGGAACAAATAATTACATTAACTAAATATAATGCATATCGCATGTCATGCAGCAGTAATTGTTTCCAGTGGAGTTGCTATATCCCATAGGTTTTAACATAATACTCTAGATTTCATGGTAAATGAACAAATAAATCATGTTGCCCCCATAAAATTTCTCTCTGACCCTATCTCTGATGCATGATTGTGCATGATGCATGTATGAATTGAGGAGACATAAAAGACAAGAGCACTGCTCTTGCTTTAGACTGGGTTGTGTTACTGGATATTGCTCTATTGCATTTGAGATGAATGCGATAAACATCCTTTCCCTGAGCATGACTTGTATATAGATCACATGGTGTGATCAAAACTCAGCCACTGCAATGTTTACTCTGCATTTTTTTTTTAAATGTAAACAAAGCAGACAAAGCAGAATATTTGTATTCAGTGTGTACTATTCCCATCTGATTGTGCATCTGCAAATTTGTACTTTTTGCCTGCCTTTCCCAGAAGATATGTTGGGATGAACTGCAGCTATTTATACATGGTACAGAAATGTAATCACATTATTTCACTTTGCAAGACGCATATGGGGCTACATAATATTGAGCCTTTTGCAATCACGACCCCATTCGTATCCACCTGTATCTCTGTATTACCCCATGACAGACTGGACTGTTTTGCCTCATGATAAGCTGGATCCTGCCCTGTCAGCTCTGCTCTCTCCCCTTACTGTGGCCCAAAACAGTAGCTGTATGTTGCTTTGCTTAGTGCTGTGTTCAGGAGAAGCTCCTCTTTTGAATCCCCTGCTGCTGGGGAGAAACTGATGCTCCAAGGCATCCAGACTTTGGACTTTTTCTGGACGTTTTCTGAAACTTAGCAATAGCATCACCAGTTTCTCAAACAGCCTAGTGTTTATCCTCAGTCTTGCAATAAGATGCAGTATTTCTTGAGAGGAACGTTAATCCTGGAGCTTTCAGATATTTGTGCTCACTTGACAGAAAATGGATGGGCTCAAAGTTAAGACTTTCCCCATTTACCTGGCAGTCATTTCTTTGTCAGATGCAGTTGAGAAAATCCTTAAGAAAAACAAGGAAACCCTCTCATCTGTGAGAGAAAAGTATGAAGTAGAATATAATCCTGTATTAGTATTTCTTAGCAAAGACTTTCCAAGTCCTTTTGTGCAGAAAGTCCAAATCTCCATTTAAATGGAGCCATTTTGAAAGTACGTTCCGCATGGGCATGCATGGATCAGTTCTCTTTGTAAGAACAATAGGGAAGGCAAAGTTTTATCACGCAGGATGATTGATACAGAGTAAATTAGACATTCAGAGACAGATCATATGGCGAAAGACAGCATAAATCGCTGAATATCCTGATACTCTGCAGGAGTTATGTCTGGTATCTTTGCATGCTGAAACTGAGCTTACTGAATGTCTAGGGCCGGTTCCAGGTTTCAGTCAGTCAAAAGCGGCTGCATGGTAAGACTGAGATATTCTTGCAGGCGAGTGGCTGTGAAGTCAGCCTGTTCCTAGAGCAGCTTGTAAAGTGTTTGGCTTGGCATTACCTCACCTAATGTGCAACCGGCATTAGAACTTCCCCTAAAGCAATACATTTAATTGCATGCTCTACTAGAAGAAAAAGAAGTCTAATTGGTCCCAGATTTATTCTATCAATAAAGACAATTTTTTTTTTTTTTCTGATCTAAATACAAAGTATTTAGAGAGATTTCTAGACAAATCAAAATCTTTGTTGAAAGAGAATACATCTTGTGTTAGTTATGTAAATCTTAACTGCTTATACCAAACAATGGCTTTTAATATGTCTAATCTGTTTTTCACAAGCAAATCTTAGTTAAATATTTTGCATGCTATATTCTAATATGATTAAGTTGTCTGTTTCCGCTATTGCCTTATCTTATTTATTATAATGTACTGTCAGAAGGAGCGCTAAATTTATCTGTAGCACTGTTCATTATCATTTTAGCAAACAATGACAAGATTCTTTAAATTGTGCTATTGTGTTAACTGAGAGGGTGGAGTTTTATTCTCATGGTTCAAGCTTCTAAAGAAAAAAAAAGCAATAAACAAAAAATAACAAACAAAAACCAGCAAGAAAGCTGGGCCCCTTTTCCTTCCCTTTCCATGTTTAAAGACCTATAGCAGCATGAATGAAACATCACCAAACAATCGCATCCCCCCAGTCCCCAGGGAGCTAATGTATTTTATCAGCATTTACAATGAAAAGAACAAATATCAGAATCTCAGTATTACTGTGGCTTCAATTCTCCTCCCCCTGCATTATTACTTTTTTTAACTCATCTTAGGGAGCTGCAGGTTGCAATTCCCAGCTCTGTGCAGGAGAAGCCCTAATAATGGGTCAGAATTCACATGCACACCCAACCCACATACACGTACGCATTTTTTTTTTTCTTTCATGGTGCAGCAAAAGATATTATCTTGGTAATTCTCTATTCACTGTGTTACACCTCTTCCCACTAATCCAATGCAGAACCAGATTACCAACCAAGCCTTTTGAAGCCTTGATGTTATTTTGCTTGATAAATTGGGCGCAAGACTAAAATTGAAAAGAAATCCTGTTTTTATTATTGGAGACAAATCTAGCAAGCAGGAAGCATATGTTGTGCTTTGGACCACATGCTGGGGAGAGGGAGCTAGAGGGCTCTCACACCAATCAGTTACTTCAAACAATACCCGGCGTCCACCTGGGACGGAGCCTGTGCCATTAGTCTTGACTGGAGCAGCCCTCTAATGCCACCAGGCAGCCCCAAGGAGCAGAGAAACCCACCTGACAAAATGTCACAAGGAAAAAAGAAAAAAAAGACTGATACGCTGGATAGCCATTTGCATTATTTTTTTCCTTACAATTTGATACAGGAATATGCTGATCAAATAGGGGGGGAAGAGGCATATTTCAGAAGCTAGTAAAGGGCTTATGTGAAAGCTTTAATGTTAGTGATCCTAATGGAAGGATCACAATAAATGCACGGACCAGCAAGCGCTGTGTTTTTCAAAGGGCAGTGTTGAGTATTGATCTGTATTAGAAATGATAATGAGGTTATTTTGTGCCTCGGTGAAATACCTTAACTGTTTCAGTGCTTCAAATGCATCAGAGTTAAAGTGCTGGAGCCTATGAATTTTTAATGCCTCCCACTCCAGTTCCTAAATTTTTTCTGTCTTTCCAGTAGCTATTTCAGTTTTATATTCCTGGGCTATCGCAGCTACTTCTTTAGACAGTTTCAGCTTCCCATTTCAATGTAACTGCATGTGAAATAGTAGTTACTTAAATCCACCCCCACAGAAAGGAGCTTTTCTTTGCTAACATCTTGCAGAGTCTTTAATGTTTAAAATATTTTAAGTAAACTGAAGGAATGAACCTTTCAACTTTTCCGAATAGAGGTGGAGATCAGTGCTTATGGAGAACGCAGCACATTCTTGGTAATTTATTCTGGAATTACTTTGGCTTGCTTTGTTTTGATCAATACAAAACATTTCCTAATTCTGCATAACCCTTCTGCTGATTTGTGTATATGTAATGGTTGCTTGGTTAGTGAAGCGATGTGAATAAATCATTAATGTGAAGGCCAGATTCTTATTTAGTGCAACAGCCCAACATTTGTAATTGGACTACCTGAGGCTAGCAGCAGCAGCAACATATACCATGACACGGAAAGGAAAGCTTTGCTGTTACACTTTTCTGCTGAAAGGCTAAAAAAAGAATCTTACCGTCTTAGAATCTCTAGTTTCTGGTGGATATCTTTTGTTTTTCAATCTAACTTATTTCCAACAGTTGGTTGGAAAGCAAGATATAAGATAGGAGAGCCATTAAAGTTGATTTCACCTTTGGTGCTGTACATTAAAAGATTTTGCAAAGAGAACAACTTTTTTCTTTTTGTACTGATACTGTTTAAGTATCACAAGCCTATTTGCACAGCTAAAAATATAATCCCTGCCTAGCTTTCCAGAATTCAAACTATCATCATTCCTTTTTCTCTGTAGCTGTTCAAATAATAAAAAAAAATCAACAGAAAACTATAAGCAGTCATTTCTAGGCACTCCAAACTAAAGCCATCTCTCTTCCATTCGAAACTAATAACTGTCAAAAATAGTGTAATCTGATTCAAAAAAATGCGCTAAAGCCAAGACAGGCATGTATAAGAATATATTGCTATCCCTATTATTCTGAATCATGTAGTTAAATTTTACAAACATTCTTTTTTTGATTTAATTAGACTAGAATTATCCCCAGTTTTATAGAATGGCAGAGAAAATGCTTCAAAAACATGATTTTTCCACCATTTTCTGATGCTGTGCACTAGAACTGTAGTGAAGCAATAATGATTTACACTGACTGTTGACCCAGACTTGTGGGTTTAAGTGGGCTGTATTTTCTCTAGGAAGTGTTGTTTCTAAATAACAAGGACTTTATAAATTATATCCCAAGGGCAAGATATTAGAAATGGTTGGTGGGAGCTGATGTTTTTATCACTGATGTAAACAGGAATTAGGCACCAGTAAGTGCTTCTGGGAATCCTCCTGTTAAAATTCTTTCGTTTCTTTTTGCCTATGAAATCAGAAGGCTGTTACCCACTTCTGTTTTTTCTCTTGGTTATAGACCGATATATTTCCCTGCTCCTAATTTAGATTAGTTTTCAGACTGATTGTGAGTTGAATTCTTCTTCTTGGTGCTCTTCCGTCTGCGATTGTACGTGTAGGGGTTGATGTGCAGAACAAACCACATTTTTTTGGTGTTATTCTTGACAAGCCCTGTGACATCTGAGGTCATGCTTAGCTTGTCTTGCCCGGCTACTTTGCTCTTTCTACACTAAAATTAGTGTACATGAAAACTTATTTGTGGCAAGCAGCTGTTCTAGCTTTTCAGTCTCTAGGGCAGAAGGTTGGGAATAGCAGGAGGAGGGCATAAGGGAGGCTGGTGCCTTCAAAGGAGCTTTAGGTATGTGAAAGGAAAGTAAAAAATCAATTGCCTAAAGTGCTAGACAAGAATCACTGTGAAGTATCTGGTTACAAAAGCCCTGCAGAGCACTGCCTTGCCATTGTCAGTGGGATTAGAAAAGAGAAACAAACAATTCTTTGTGATTTAAATAATCAATTCCTCATGCATTGAAAAGCAAACAAACAACCCCCCCAATCTCTAACTTTTCTTATGTTAAGTTTAATCATTGATCAAAGTTAGTTGCGTCCAATTATTGCATCATGTGTGTTGACGTAAAGTTCACACTGTGGTTCATAACATCTCAGCTATGCTTTCCCAAGCAACCATGACACCCCATTTATCACTATCTAGCCAGAGATATTTTGAAATACAGATAAGCTGTTAGCTATTAGAGCAGCAGTGTTCAGGAGCTCCTTTTACTGATTTACAGCCTGTCCCAGTATGACTAGCTATTTGCAGAGGTCTGAGGGTGGGAGCTGGATTTTATGAACCATGATCATGCTTTCCCATTGATTTCACAGGGGGCTTTGGGGGGATGAAAACAGGCAGCAGGAAAGGTCCCAGGTTATTCTTGTCCCAGGCATATGCTGTGGCCTCACAGTCCTGCTCCTTCTTTATTAATAGCTATATTGAACCATAATAGTTTTTCTAATGCTTTGTGGAGTGTCCTGTTATTAACTTCTCTTTATTCTGAGAAAAACCCATTAGTTATAACTCTTTGTTTCCTATTATTTAACTGGGATTTAATCCTTAACACAACATTGCTCTTTATCCTATGGTTATTTGTTCCCTTTGATAATCTCCAGTGAGAGACTCTGTCAAAAGCCCTTTGAAATTGCAAATAATTTACACCCACCACATCCCCTTTACCCACTATTTTATGAACCTTTGCAACATATTCTCGAAGGCGAAGGGGCATGATTAACTCTTACGAGAGCTCTGCTGGTGTCATCCTATCAGTTGATATTTATCTACGTGCAGTATTTCTCTGTTCGAAATTGCTCACTCCCATCTGTTTCCCCACTAGTGAAGTGACCCCTCCAAATTGGCTGTAATATGCTTGCTGTAAAAGCCATTACTGGGGAATATCCAGTCTGGTTTTCAGTAAGGAGAGGAGATCTTGGAAAAGATCTTGACTCAGGTGCTCTGTGTGCAGCAGAAGCGGTAAGTCCTGCCATGCAAAAGGTTATGCGAGTGAAAATATGTGCTGATTTGTAGATCTGCGCTTGTCCAGGAACTGGCACTGCCTCTTGGGGTGTAGTATGGTGATGCCCGTATTGTTTGCCTGTGGTTTTAAATAATGGCTTTCTTTTCATTCCTGCTTTGTGCTCTTTTCTCGATATCCCATAGCTTAGCAAACTAGGAACCTCGCACAGCCACCCTGCCTAGCCTGTAGAGCTGAAATGCAGATGGTTCCCAGTTTGATGGGAAAAGGAGTCACACCGGGGATGATGGATAACCACTACTCAAGCCATACTTCACCCTTTCATTCGTCTATGGCTTGTGGATGGCTCACTCCTCCTGTCCTTCCAGCTCTCTGGGTTGACTCCAGGCTCCTTGACGAGCTCCCCACTCAGCTGGGTGCAGTTGTTCTTACCTACGTCTCTCTCCCCGAGGCCTTTTTTCCAGTCTGATGCTTTTGCTATTTAGTGCCTTTCCTGCCAAATTGTCAGTATTCGCTTCGGCTACCTTTTAACTCAACATTGTCAACACATACTGCCTTCCCTCCTGGTCGTGCTACAGACACATATTCCGTGGTGCCTCTGCAATTTACCTAGTGCCTAAGCTCCTCAGCTTCTGACCCAAGCTTTGGTTACCTGTGGGTGGGCTCTGAGTGATGCTCAGTGACTCAGCTGTCACTCAGTTTACCTGCAACCAGCTTTGAAGTGTTCGTTGGGCTGAAACACCCACCGAGAGATCAGATACTCTTCTGCTGAAGGTCTTCAGCCATATGAAGCCTTTAAAGGGGTATGTTCTGGCACTGAGTAGTATTTTCATAGAGTCATAGAATCATAGAATCATTAAGGTTGGAAAAGACCTCTAAGATCAATTGAGTCCCACCGTTTTGAAGTGATGACAGCAGAGAGGATACTTTAAAATGAGGAGGGCTCTAGCCTGGCATCACTGCTGATCACAGTAACCTTTGGAAAATAATGCTTTCCGCACACCAGAGGAAAACACAGAAAAATATTTTAGCCGGTGAGAGCTCCTAGTCTGGTGTAAAACGAGTCTAACAAGGTTACCTCCAACATAGCTGTAGCAGTTAACACCACATAAGCACTTGGACTTAAAAGTAACTTTTCTCATAATTCTTCAGAGTCGTACACGTGCTGCATTTCCAAAAGGCTTTATGCTATAGATGTATTGTTAATCTCTGAAAGGTTGGAAGATTTCAGGCAAGGATCCTACAGAATTTCCTATAAACATTTGTACTAATTATCTTAAATTCAAATTGTTTCACAAAATCAAAGGGGAATTAAGATTTTAATTTCTTACTCCCCTTTTGTTTTTCTTCATTATTTGACAAAGCCTAGAGACTAATCCCATCTTAAACATGAATATAAAATAGACCTAACAGATGTTCTGTCTGCTACAGAACTTTATTTAAGCAGGCATGGTCTGCATGTAATATGCACTTGAAGGTCAAAGCTTGTGGTATAAAAATATAAAGCCTTGGCACTATTTAATTATTTTTATTTGTAATTTTTTCAAGTGAGTTTAGTGAATGATTAATGGTATTGGCTTAAACAGGCATAGTGCTGGCAAGCACTGCGCAAACATCAACATTGCAAACGTACCTTCGTCCTGACCTGCAGCACCTTTTCTATTCCCATTTCCTATCGTTCTGGAACAGATCCTGCCAGCCCTGTGCCAGATGGACTCCTGTTTTTCCAAAGTACACAGCACCTGGAATGAAGTGGGAAAGGACATTTGGACTCCAAAGCCTGGGATGTTTTGCTTCTGCTACTGTCCAGTGGAAGCAGCCAGATTTTGGGGTATGGCTTTTCTTCAGGTGAATTGTGTTTTACAAGGACTGTGTGTGTTTTACGCATTACCCACCTGGATTTTGCTGCAGTATGAACCTGAATTAGGAGCTGAGGAGACTTGCCTATGCTGTTATTCTGGAAGGGACCTCTTGAGCAGATGGAAAGTAGGAATGGGATATGGACCCCACCTCCACTGTCGTACGAAAGGAAACATGCTTGGGGTTTTTTAATCAAAGGAGTGTTTGCATTTCCCCTCTCCACACCTCCATTAGGGCGGTGAGTGCTGCATCGTACAATGGGGGGACAGACAGGACACTGCAGCAGCAGCCTGTTCCCTGCCCCTCTGAACAGCTCGGCTGCATTAGGCCCTGCAGGCATCTAGACCCGCCGCCCCTTTCCCTCCAGGCTAGCTTGGCTAAGAGCTGTGACCCAATTGCTGAACACTAGCCAAATTTTGAGAGGACTGAAGCTGATTTGTGAAAATGCATGGCAACCATGCAAAGCTCAGTGGCTTTTTGTGAACAGGAAAAGTATGTTGTTTTGAACAGAGTTGGTCTTTTTTCCATTCTTTCTTTTTTTCATTTTTTTTTTTCCCCCCCCCTTTCCTATTTTCCTCTTTAATTTCCTTTGGAAAAAGGAGACAAAGGCTCTGAAAAAAATCTTGCTTTTTAAAAAAGCTATTTCCATGTGGACACTTCTGAAAACTGGTGAGAAAAGTGGAGCAGAGAGAAGGGAGAAAGAACCTCCTAATCACTGTTTTACTACTTCCTGCCTGGAAGACATGTAGAAAGTATTTTGAAAATGTGAAAATATTGTATTTATGTCAACATTTCTCACAGAAAGAGATTCTTATATTTTAACCAGCTGTCCTTTTGTTCTGAACAGTTTGCTGTGTGGCTTCAGGATTTTCAGGTATCAAGAATTTGAAAAGACACTTATGTCAACCTCCTTATAAATTGTGTTGAGTTTCAACTAGCTCAAGTAACAAGTCTGAGTACACACTGGCCACAGAAGTCAGATGCATCCAAATCTAGGTTTCAAACACTCCAGATTCAAGGTTGTTCTTAGGTCTTTTGGTTTTGGCTCTAACTATGAAAATTAAATCCCTTTAATAGGACTTTAAAATCCTGTGTTTCAGGCCATTCAATTGTGTGTCCCTCCTCTTTTTGTGCTAAGCACATCTCAGTGTTGCGTAAGTTATTTTGAAGAATATCCATTGGCTTCCAAGGGTTTTGAACTTGGCCTTTAACTAAACAGTTCTCATCTGTTTCTCTTAACTAAGGTTTTCATTAGAGTTTTATGTTCTTCTGTTTTTCATGTGCATGTAAGTATGTGTGTCCATTAATGGTATAATAATGCATTTCCTTTACTTTTCTGCCTTTTCATTTAGGACAGAGTGGTTGTCAAAGATGTTGTACACTCTTCTAAAACAATTTCAGCTTTTGTTGACTTTTTTTCCTTTTTTTGCCAAATCTTTCTTAGCTGTTTTAAAAATAGCAGGAGAGAGCCTTTCAGACTATGAGGGAATTTGCAATCCGATCATGTACTGTATGTCTTTGAAAAGAAGAAAATACAAAGACAAAGACAGAATGTGATAGAATTTTATTTAATGCATTGGCATGAAGTGTAAATACATACTGCATACAGATACTAAACTTTCCTAGCTCTGATATGAAATAATTACCCTAGGGACCTCTGTGTAAAATAAGTCCTATATAACCATTCAAATATGGATGATGTGATTCAGGTGACCTCTTCTTAATACTGAAGGTCATCCACCAAGTGTAAATGTGAATGTTTACTTAGCAACAGATTTTATTTTACCTTAGGAAAAGAAAAGATTTTTTTTCCCCCCAAAGTTGATACAAATAACTATTATTTTTGTGAAGCACAGAAGATACCACAGTATATATAGTAAAGTCATGTCATTTTTGAGCCTGGCCTTTAATTTGGCTGACTGATTCCAGTCACAGACCTGGTGTCCTCCATGAAATAGGAGTCTCTTGTACAGATCTGTGGCCAACCAATTAGTGTCATCAGAGGACTTAGTTTTCACATTTGGGCATCTAAAAAATAATATACCATTCATGGGTTTCCACTGTACTCCCTGCCCCCATCCTTTCATGGCATTTCTTTACATATGGAGAATGGTAACTAAGACTTGTGCTGTGTGCTCCCGCATCAAGTTTTGCATGCAATCTCTAAAATTTGCAAGGAGTAATTTGTAAAATATTGCTTCTGGCCAACCATTTTCCTGAAAGTGCCCCACAAAATTCAGAAAGACCACATTTTTTGTGGCAGGAGGTGTATTATACACAGTTAAACTAGTTTTTCAGGAACCTGGGATCTTCAGCTGTGATTTTCTCTTTGAAACTTCTGGCATGTAGAGAATCACTTCACCTTTCTGCGTCTTGCTGTCTCCACTGGTAAAAAGAGGATAACAACAGTTAATAGTCTCTAGAGATCATGCATATCAGTATACACTTATTTTTCCCAAAGAGTTTTGAAAGTATAAAATGGGATATTCTGTGAGTGCTGAAGAGCTATTATAAAAAAATGAAGAATTGAGGCATTTTTTCATGATTCAGCAGGAGTTAAACTGTGGCCTTCTGGTATTGAAGCAGAGTTTTATCACCGACTTTGGCGCTAAGCAGATATGGATGGAATGAAAGTGCCATGCAATAGCCATCTGTGCCAGTTATGGCCAGCAGTGTGTTAAGCTGGAAGTGAAATGGATTTGCTGACCACCCTCTCAGAGGCTTATCCTCTCTCCCAAAATGGTGCACTAGAAAATACTATCATCCTTAACAGCAGCTCATTAAATGCCTTCTTCTTCCATTTGTGACACTTGCTGTCTCCATGGCAAGTGGTGGGGGATCCCCTGTCTGTGACCGAGCCAAGCAAGGTTTACTTCTAATCTCTCTGTAGGGTGGCAAACTGCATCTCCAAAATGCTGCACTTCCATGAAGGCTGTCCATGCCAGCTGATTTGCTTTTCACTGTGGCAGCATTGTTTCCAATCTCTTAAGTAATTACCAGTGTGGTGGTAGCAAGTGATAGCACTGTACGTGATGTTTTAACTCAAGAATGGATCTTAAACTACTGGCCTTACTGTAGTCCTCTGAATACTTACATTACTGAAGGCGGGCAAACTTTTTTTATTTTTTAATTTTATTTTTATTTTTCCCCCAGTCAAATCTGCTGGAGATGCCACGTTTTATCCATTTCTAGACACTAAAACATCTCTGATCTCTTCATCCAACTTCTCCAGCTACACAAATTCTCTTTTAATGGAAATACACAGACTAAACTGACTGGGAAAGAGAAATGTTCAGAGGACAACCATGCATGCTTCTGTAATTCAAATTAATTTTTAGGGCTCATTCAAATTCAGCTCAATCTTTGTATTATCTTGTGGTGACTCTGAGATTACATGAGCTTATAGCAATGGTATAAACTTGAAGTTTTGATTAAAAAGGAACATAGGAAACCAGCACAACTTGCAGACACCTTAAACAGGCTATTTCTGTGATTTGAATGAGCTCTAGAAGAAAAAAATCAGTGGGAATGGAAAATTGTTAAAAGATTGTCAGAGATGATAGAAGCAAAAGAAGGAAGGAAGAGAAATAAACTTCAAGGAATTTTGAGGCTTTGCTTCAATTCCGTTCCATCAGGGTCAGCAAAGGGACAGACCAGAAGTAAAATTATAGTACAGAGAGGTCAGAAAAAAAAATCAATGAAAATGTAAGTCTGAAGAGTGGAAATGTCTCTGTGTTTTACAAGGGGGAGAAAAACATGCTAACCTGGCTTGGAATGATAACTGAGACCTTTCTTAGTGCTTTGCAGAGAGATTTGCCTTCCTGGCAGGAAAAAAGGACTAAGAAAGCATTTGGCCAACTTTACTCACCTGTGAGAAACTCACTTACCCCAAACCCTGCAGTTGGCAGGGGAAAAAAACCCACCAAAAGCCAGCATGAACCTCAGTTTCTGTCTGAATTAATAACATGTGAGAGGCAACAGAGAATGGACGATGGAGTCCTAGTGGGCATGTAAAAAGAAAAAGGGCAAATGAATTGATTCCTTTTCGTAGGTGCAGGAAAAAAACAGGGCATGTTAAGTTTGAAGGCTGAAATGTCAGAAGCCTAGGAGCCTATGAGAAATAAAATCAAACAAACACAAATGGTAATGCATAAGGGGCATATTACCGCCTGATGGCACATACGTTAGACTCCGATGGGAAGCATGTGCACAGTCTAAAATGAAAGTATGTGAGTTTCAGATTTCATGGAAAGTGACAGTACCATATGTAGTGGTTAATGAGTTTGTAGTTTGCTAACTACGCCTAAAAAAGCTTATACAGCTGCTTAGTGAGATCAGCTAGAAAAAGCTCTTCCTAATTCTCTTGGCGGGTAACTGGTTCAAAGTGGGAAGCACTTAAAATCTCTGAAGCTATTATTATGTTTATTACTTGCCATAGCATCTAGAAACTTGAGCCTGTGGCCTGTTGTGCTAGGTGTTGTACCTGCACTGAAATGACGGACTGCTCCAAGGAATGAGTTTTCTGAGAGTTTCTTTCTCCGTAACATGCTATTGGGCTGGGTATCGGCTGTAGCTCCACTGCAGAGACCGGTAGGCAAAAAATAACGTATACATTTGTTGCCTTCAGTGGAGTTTAGAAATTCACAGCAGCCAATTATCTCGCTGTATGATTTCAGTAGAGCTACTCATGGCTTCAGTGGAGTCATGTTAGCGTGAGTCAGAAGGGACAGGGATATTAGGCTTTGACAGAGTTGTGAAGGTTCGGTACTTTGGAAATCAGCTCTATTTGTCGTTAGAATCTGTGGTCTTTGCTTTTCACATTAGCGAGATTGTTG
The DNA here is from genome assembly GCF_000699145.1 of Aptenodytes forsteri. Classification (NCBI taxonomy): domain Eukaryota; kingdom Metazoa; phylum Chordata; class Aves; order Sphenisciformes; family Spheniscidae; genus Aptenodytes; species Aptenodytes forsteri. The sequence goes on from NW_008795405.1 coordinate 18,095,650, forward strand.
TGACCTCCCTGTAAATATTCATTGCAAAAATCAAGTTCTCTGAAAATGGAAATGTGATCAGAAGAGCTTTCTGCAGAATATGACATCAAATTGCTGAAACAGCTGCAAGAAAGAGCAGAGAAATGTGTGATGTATTTGGATTGCAGGGAATTAACAAACAAGGTTTTGATTATCATAGGCAGGTGCAAGAGATGTTCTTTTTCACAGTTACTCTTCAACATATATATTGACCACATGGTGCATGAAAGAGGATCAAGTAAACTGCAGCAGCAGCGTAAAAAACACATAATGACTGTACAGAAGGAACAATCTAAGCGGGGAAGAATAGATTAAGGCAGTCTTATTTGCACGTAATTTGTTCCTTTGTGAAAATGCTGAAGATCTTAAAAGCCTTCGTAAATGCCTTTAAGGGAATATGACAAAGAAAGGACCAAAAAAAATCAATAGTCTTGATTCTTTTTCTCCTAGTTTGCATTAGTGTAACCTACTGGCTGAGTCTGTGTAATTTGGATGTCATCTAAATTTGCAGTTCAGACAGACTGCTAAATGTAGCTCAACAAGACAGAGCCTTGTCTGTCTGATTGTGACTAATGTAGAGAAAATGAGGTGTCTGATAGGGAGCTCAAAACTGCCATTCCTCATGTAAACTGGAGATTTCAATTTTTCATTCCTTTTCAGTTAGAATTTACATCAGGAAACAAAGCACACATGGAAAATGCACAGGAAATCTGGCTTTTGCATTGGCCGTTTTTTGCAAATGCTGCAGCCTTCTTTGATGTCATAAAAGATTAACCAATTAGTGAATTAAAGAAAAAAATGATTTTTTGGGGTGTCATTAATCAAGATTATTTCCTTTACCCTGGGGGGAAGAAATACCATAGGCAACAAGCTGTAATAATGGTCAACAAGCTCTAATTTATTTGAACTCCTTTCCCGGCAGAAGCTGTGGAACTTCTTACTGAGCGCATTCACAGGACTGCTCTTTAAGCCGCTTAGGCCTGGCCAAAGAAATTGTAGAGGAAATTAGTTTCTGCCCCTTTAATGGCTGGGGTGGGAGATGAGAAAGCATGTCTTTAAGGCAGTGATGAAGAAATGGGTTGACACAATGACAGCCTCTTACACATCTCTTTTTACTCAATACAGGAAGACATAAGATCCTTTTAATTGCTCATTTTCTACCTGCCATAGAGAACAACAGGAGGAACAAAAGAAAAAGAAACAACACTTGTCAAATGATCCTAAGGATCCAATTCTCACAGAAGCTTGTCCAAAGGGACTTTGTAGTTCTCTGACATGTTATACTACAGACCCATCTTGCCTGCTGAACGTTAGAAGAAGATGAGGAAATTCTAATTCTTCAGACTGCTGTCTCACTATAAATGGAGACTCTGATCTGAAAACATGTAGGGATACGCTTAACTTACACGGGCGGGCTCGCCAAAGTCAATAGTTAAGTGAAACCAAAATGGTAGGGCGATTGTTTGATTAATCTCTGACATGAATTTGGAAAAGTAACTGACTGAATACTGGATTCTGTTTTAAATATTCTGAAACATTGGCTCAGTAGCTGGAAGAACAGTTTATTCTGTATGTAATTAAAATGGCCACAAGAAAGGAAAGCTTATTGTAATGGAAAATGTGGTGTCACGTCTCAGAGCAAACCGAAGTGTTGCATTGACGACAGCATAGCTATGCTTGGAGACTGCTCCAAAATCAAACGGTGCAAAGACTTTCCTTGGTTTTAATAAGCATTGCAGGAGGCACACAGAAAGCATCGGAGTATGCAGTGTGTACCAATGAACTGGGAGCAAGAAGGGGAGTTCACACTAGTCTGAAATTGGCTGAGGCGAAGAGGAGATTTCCTGGCTTTGGAAACACCTGGTTATTCTTTAAGATGTTTTACTTGCTTTTCCCTTGGAATCCATTACTTGGACAAGTTTTGGAGATTCGTCCTCCTTCTTTTCTTCCTTTCTTTTTTGTTACTTCCCAAGATGATGCAGGGTTTCTTTCCATCCTTCTTTACTGTCTTTTTCATTCTGGCACAAATCCCTTTGTTGATATGTTGGGGTTTTTTATGTTTGATTGTTTTTAATGTCAGTTCATTGCTTATTGGAAAGCAGTGGTTCTAGAAAGCATCCTATTTTAAAAGTATTTTTGGATAAATTTTCCAAATTCGCAAGATTACTCTAGTATGATGCTTTTTGAAAAGAAAACATTTATGATTTTACTTTGAAATAACTTTTTGCTTTGATATGTAAATCAAACATAGTATTTTAAAGAAATATTTAAGTCAGAATATTGCAAAAGTTTAAAAAATCCCAAAAAAGAGAATGCTCTGATCATTGTGGTGAGACAAAATACATAAAAAGAGTTAATATCTTAAGTTAGACCAACTTACATTTGTGACCCATCTTACTTACCTGAACAACCCAGCCAATCTGCCTAGTTGGTCTGAAGTAAACCCTGAAAAAGCAATTACAAGATGATCCAAAGACCAAAAGACCAAACTTACGTAGCTGAAGAAAACAGCCAATCTGCCTAGTTGGTCTGAAGTAGGTGTAGCAACCCTGAAAAAGCAATTACAAGATGATCCAAAGACCAAATCCTTGGACATACTTTGACATTTTTAATTTGAAATTTCAACTTTTTGCTCTCTTTATGATTCTTTTTGTGTAAATCTTTTCCCCAGGGTGAGAAAATTCTCCTCCCCTCATCCTCCTCCACTGTATCCACATGTCCATGTAGAAATTTCAGCTTGCTTCTGACAGGTGAGGTGATGGATGTCACTTCAGCCTTAGGCAGAACGTGGTACTGCCTTCCAGTTGGTCTTCAAGTAACAAAGCACGACAAACTGTGGGCTTGTTCCTTTAGGTTCAAGCAACTAAGGGTAGAAAAAGAAGGTCTGGCAGCTAGACAGAGGGAAAATTCAGTCAGAAGGGATTAGCACCAACACATAGGGCTTGATTGTGACAGAACCCAGAGCAAAAGCAGAATCAGCTCTGGTGCTGCAGCACGCAGGGAGATGCTGAGGCTGACATCTCTGACTCGGTGTCACCACTCTTTCCTCCTTGGTCCCTGCAGGCAGGAATTTCCCCCAACCACCCTGTTCTCCTTCCAGTCAGTGCCACTGGGCACAGCTGAGGACTGGAGCCAAGGGTCTGTTTGTTTCTTATACCAACAGTGTCCTTCTGTCCCAGTGGTCCCTAAAGATGAGGAAGTGGCTTGTGTGGTGACAAGCTGTGGCCTGGAACCTATAAGAAGAGAAAGGTGAAAAGGGCTTTTATTCCTCTGTAGTATTATTTCATATTAAAGCCACAAAGAATCTTGCAGCTGACTTGAAACAAAGGAGCTATTAAAATATCAGTCATTTCAAGAGTGTTTTTGCTTTCTGGAAATGCATGCCGTGGTTAGCTCATGTTTCCAAAAGTTTCTTTCCAATTGGGAGTGTGAAAAAGTTATTTAAAGCATTTCACATTCTTAGTGAAACACAGGTAGGAGTGTGATTATGAGAAGAAAACACCCCCAAAATATTGCAACAGTTAAGATAAAATGGCTAGATTTTGCAACATTAATTCTAAGACTAAACTCCATGCCCTAAGACATTTTGCTTTGCGCTGAAGCTGAAAATGTTAAATGCAGGGACATGATTTCAGCCACCATCCATCTTCACACGCCTCTGTTTACCGAGACCCAGTGTCACATGTGGCATGTGTGGCACTCTGTCCCATGCTCTGATTTTATGTTCACAATCGCTTCCTCTCCTCGTTGTATGAAACCTAAGACACACTCAGAGGCTGAAAAGTTATGGTCTCTTGCTGTAGCTACACTGGACATGCAGAGCTGACAGTGTTACAGCCCTTCTAAGGCCTCCTCCAAAAGGGCTTTAAAGGCAAGAGAAAAAGTCTTGTTGAATTCACTGCCTTTTGGACAGGACCTTGGGGATACCATGCACAAGTTCTTATCCAGACACAGTAATGTGTCTTTTTCTTTTGTTTCTTTGTGTACATATCTTGATGCAGCTTTAGAGCAATGATTTCATTTGAGGATTAGCTGAATTGGGCATCCGAGTATCAAACAGAAAGAAGGAGAAAGTGGGAGGTAGAAAAGGCAAAGCAGAGATGAACCTTAGCTGAAATCCTGCTCCTGATGCAGCCAGTGGGAGGTTTATTTTATATGTGGGACTTCATCTAATATAAAAGCCACCCAGTCCTGTCAGCCTCCTGCAGTTTTTGAAGGCTTCTTCATTTTCTCATACATAATAAAACAGGCTTGTCCTTTAGGGAGAAAAAAAATGATTAAAAAAATGACCTCATCCGTGAAGAAGACTATGGCTGTCTAATTCAGGGGGGGAAAGCTCAGAAATCCAGACTAGCTCTGTGACAGTAAGGAACAGTTGGAAAAACCCATCTGTCCTCAGCATTGAGCCCTTGAGTGAAGCAAAGACGAATGAGAACTACCTGTGCCCAAAGTTAAATGCCTGGAATTCAGTTTCCTTGCGGGAGAGGGCAAGCGAGAAAGCAGACTTAGATTCTACTCATTCCATGGTATTGGTATTTTTCTTTATTTCTTTTTTCTTCTTGAGTGGGACTAGGGCTTAGCTCATGACCAGCCTGAAGCTAGAAAGCATTAAGTCATTTCCACTTTTGGGTGGGATCATTTTCACATAGAGCGGCTGGTGGTTGTCCCTCTCCCTTTCAGATAAGAGTTTGTGTAAGAATGATATCCTCTTGGTGAGTCCCAGCCAAAGGCAAGCTGGCGGCAGCTGGACTGGGACTTGTTAGCAAAAAGTCCCATTTTTCTCACTACTGCAAGACACTGGCAAGTCTCCTCGCTGCCTAATGCCTCAGTTTGCCAATGAAAACCAACATGAATAATATTCTTACTGCCTCTAGTGCAGGACTTGCATGTTGGAGAAACACGGTATTTTCTGGGCATGCTGCTTGTAATTTGACTTCTGTTCCTTTTTAAAACTTGCTAGCTGTCTTTTTTTTTCCCACTGATTTTGAGATTTTTAATGTTGAATTCTTTTGGAGGTGGGAGTGTTGTCAGCCTTAATATAGTGCTTTGCACTCTGTGTCTTCTCCTATCTTATTCAAACCAGATTTTCTTCCTTTTTTCCCTCCTTAGTGCTTTATATCTGATTCTGAGTTCGGTTCTCTCATTCTTCTTATCTCCAATTTATTATATCTATTTTCCTGTACATTTTCTCAGTATTTTGACTTTCCTGTATTTTCCCTACTTTTATTTTTCAGTTTTAGCTTTTTTCCTCTGCCACTTGTTTTATCACCGTCTCTTCTCTTTCAAAGCTCCATTTCATCGCTAACTGTACTGAGAGAAGTAAAGAGTTTACATCAAACTCAGCCGAGTTTGTCTAAGAACTTGTTTCACTGTAATAGTTATGCTCATTATGCATCTGTAAACTCTTTGCAGTGGAGGCTGGGACAATTTTTTGCTTGCTTTATCTTTTTCCAATGAGTTTAAGTGGTCTTTATTCATTTCTCTGTGCACAGATTAGCTCATTGTGTCATTGTTCCTCTGTCCCTGTGTGTCCTTTAATCCATTGGCATATTTATAAATTCTGAGTTAAAATTATTTGACAAAAAACAGTTGAGTGTGTATGAAACAATACCATTTAATCTCTTTTTTTTGGGGGGAGGGGTGAGGGAAGTAAATGGACTCCTCCCTGACATTGCCAAATAGTCTCTGAATGATGAACATCCTTTCCTCAGCTTCTATGTGGGCTTCATATCTCCGCAACAATGCCATTTAAAAGGCTCTGTAATGAATCCTGGAGTGTGAACTTGCTGTAAAAGCTTGACTGGCTCTGCTGCTCTGGCTTTCTTCTGTGGGGCACTGGCTGGTTTTAGAATATACAGAATTCTGAACTAGCTGCTGCTTGGGAAAGGTGTATCTCGAGGAAAGGACCTTGCCATATATCGCTTTTTCCAGCACATTCCTTTGTAACGTTTTTGTTTTAAAGTAGTGAATAATCTGGCACCTCTGAAGTTTAAAATGAAAAGCTTGATGATTCTTTAAAAATGTATTTTAAGAGTGTCCTGGTTTCGGCAGGGATAGAGTTAATTTCCTTCCTAGTAGCTGGTACAGTGCTGTGTTTTGGATTTAGGATGAAAATACTGTTGATAACGCACGGATGTTTTAGTTGTTGCTAAGCAGTGCTTACACTAGTCAAGGACTTTTCAGCTTCCCATGCTCTACTGACTGAGAAGGCTGGAGGTGCACAAGAAGCTGGGAGGGGGCACAGCCAAACTGGCCAAAGGGACATTCCATACCATGGGACGTCATGCTCAGTACATAAACTGGGGGAAAGCTGCCCAGGGGGGCCGCTGCTCAGGGACTGGCTGGGCATCGGTCAGCGGGTGGTGAGC
>NW_008795405.1:18102118-18105373 GCF_000699145.1 Aptenodytes forsteri
GGTGGTGGGAGGAGTGAGCGAGTGGCTGTGTGGTACTCCAGTTGCCGATGAGGTTAAACCACAACAAAGAGTTTTCATTCTGTCTGCTGGCAGTGCAGCTCCCAAGCTGCACTGGGTCCTAGGCAATACACTACAGCATGCTATTATTTTGTTCAAGCCACCCCTTGCTAGCCGTTTTGCTCATTCCTTATTGTGGGTCACCTATAGCCAGCTCCTCTCTTGCACACTCAGTGATCAGGGGTTTTTCCTGATTTGGGCTTTTCCTACACTCCAGCTCCTCTGACCTCCTCAATGACACCACCACCACCACCAAATCAACTATTTTCTTCCTTTCTCTGTCTCCTTCAAATCCCCTCTATGATCATAGAATCATAGAATCATTAAGGTTGGAAAAGACCTCTAAGATCATCGAGTCCAACTGTCGACCCAACACCACCATGCCCACTAAACCATGTCCCTAAGTGCCTCATCTACACGTCTTTTAAATACTTCCAGGGATGGTGACTCAACCACTTCCCTGGGTAGCCTGTTCCAGTGTTTAACCGCTCAATGATGGTAGTTTCCCCAGAGCATCTGCACCCACAGGAGAGGCAATGCTTGGAGCCCAGTGCCGTCCCATACGATATTCTTAAAGAAACTCCCGGGTGCAGCCCTTTCTCCCGGCCGTTCATCTTTCATGACCAGGCATTTGCCAGACAAAAAAATGGCTTCATTACCAGAGTCTTAATTTCATATTAATTTTGACCTGGAATTTTCACCTTCTGAAAACTGATGAGCAAAACAGTGTCTTCATTTTTTGGAGGCTACTTAAACATGTAGGCACATACTCATTCAGCTCTTTCCTTTTAAGTTCTACTCTTTTGACAAGCTACTTTAGGAAGGTCTGACTGTACATGATAAGGCCATAAATTTGATGCACAGATGGTCCAATCGTCTTTGTAATTATTGTATTGTGCCATTAGGTACACGAGGGTTTCATTTGTTTAAGATATATTTTGCTTGTAATTGGAATCTGTCATGGCAGGTTGGCTTGTCTGTTTGCTGGTGGACAAAATGTTTGTGTAACAGGTTTACTGGGACAGGTTGAGCTCAGTGCGAGGATATTTTTCCCCATCTTCCAATAAAGAATAAGTCATGTGTAATATATGGTACTGTTGGCTGACCTAGCTTTGTCATAAAGATAATAAGTCCGTTGAGAGAAGCATTCTGTGTGAGGTTAGTGATTTGTTTTTAGAATGAGTTTCCTATTAACATTAAATAGAGAAATAGTAATTATTTGTAAACTGTTCATTTAAATCCACAATAAAACATTCCTGCTTGCTCGGGGTAGAAAATAGCATGGCTTCTACAAAAAGATGATAAAAAAAGTACCGCTTAATCATTTGGCTAAAGAAAAACCCATATCCATTTTTGTCAATTCCTGAGATTTAATTAAAACACAGAGGTTGATTCCAAACCAAACCAAACCAACGCCTAATTATCACAAGTGTTAATTACAAGTCTGGCTTTAACTGAATGACTAATAGAACAGAATGGCAAACGCCTTCCCAACAGCAAACAGCTTTACTGACAAATGAAGCAGGATGCAAATTGAGGGCATCTTCTAGCCTTTGAAATCCTGCCTTACCTCTGCAGTGAATAATAAGTGGGAATTGTTTTAGCCCATTTTGGGGTTTGTTTATCATGAAATTCTGCTTTCTGTTTGAGGCCATGAAAATAGAAAATGAAAATAGGATAAATACCTTAATCCATGAATCCCTTTCTCTCCAGTGGCATATTTTAAATATGTGAATACAGAATAAAGCAGGAAGTCAGTCTGCTGGGTGTATACTTCCAGACAGCTACTGGAATCAATTTGAAGGTAAAATACGGGTTTCAAATGTGAGTACTCACAGAAGACAGACATTTATAAAGAACTTATAACTGGAAGTGGTTTTGGACAGCTGTTAATGCCAAAACAGTGCCTGTTGTCAGAAACCATGTTCTCTTCACACTCAGGGAAACTCACTAAATTGCCACCACAGTAATGACAAATGTTATAGCTTTTCATTTTTGAACTATAAAGATGAGGGTTTCTGTTTCCATTCTTCCTGTTGGCTATATAGAAAGCCGACCTACCGTTTTGCTTCATTTCTGGGATTTGATGTGAAACATGGCATAAAATTTCAAATCATCCAGGAAACTTTACATTAATTTAGGGACAAAGGAATCCAAACATGGAAATACTCTTATGATAGCTGAGACATTTATTTGCAAAGGTATGAAGGAATAAGGATGCTCAGAGACTGAAGAGGATTTTAGTGGGTAGTGGTTTCATACACTCAGTCCCCAGACTTGCAAATGTTAACTGTCTACTTAATTTTGTGTTCTTGGCATATTCTGTGAAGGTAACAGAACTGTGACAACCAGAAAGTCAATCGCAAACAAAGCAGTTTTGTAAGGTTGGAGGTTATGATCCAAAGATCCTTTCTACTTCCCTAATTTGATTCATCTATGCATCTCTATTTGTACCTATTTGTCTTTTCATCCATTTATTTTTGTTTCCTGTCCCAGATGATCAGAATATATTGCAAGTTCTAAGTTATCCAAGTTTGTTACAATTATTTTAATTTGAAATTACTCCCTACATATTCACATAGTTATTTCTATAGTATAGAATAAGGAAGAATTCTTGTATTTCCCCTTAGAAAAAATACATTTCCACATGAAGTTGGTGAATTTAAAGGTAATAGCCATAGTACAGTGATATTTCACATTCATATTACTGCCTGAATTGCAGCACCTCAGAGAGTTTTGCAAATATTAGTAAATTTAACCTCAAGCTTCCCATGGAGCAGGCATTGTTATCACCATTTTACAGATGCAGTAAGATCATGTCCCTGTACGCCGTACGAAGAACAGGCGGGGAAGACGACCGGCCTGGCTGAACGGGGAGCTCTTGCTGGGACTCAGGAAAAAAAGGAGAGTTTAAAAGGAGAGTTTACCGCTTGTGGAAGAAGGGGCAGGCGACTCAAGAAGAGTACAGGGATCTCGTTAGGTCGTGCAGAGAAGAAATGAGAAAGGCAAAAGCCCAGCTAGAACACAATCTGGCCACTGTCGTTAAAGACAACAAAAAAAGTTTTTACAAATATATTAATGACAAGAAGAGAGCCAAGGAGAATCTCCATCCTTTATTGGATGCAGGGGGGAACATTGTCACCGAGGGTGAGGAAAAGGCTGAGGTACTCAATGCCTTCTTTGCCTCAGTCTTTAACA
>NW_008795405.1:18107775-18158932 GCF_000699145.1 Aptenodytes forsteri
ACCTGTCTAAATCTCCCCCCCTTTAGTTTAAAGCCATTCCCCCTTGTCCTGTCGCAACAGGCCCTGCTAAAAAGTCTGCCGCCATCTTTTTTATAAGCCCCCTTTAAGTACTGGTAGGCTGCAAGAAGGTCTCCCCGAAGCCTTCTCTTCTCTAGGCTGAACAACCCCAACTCTCTCAGCCTTTCTTCACAGGAGAGGTGTTCCATCCCCCTGATCATTTTCGTGGCCCTCTTCTGGACCCGCTCCAACAGCTCCGTGTCTTTCTTATGCTGAGGGCTCCAGAGCTGGACGCAGGACTCCAGGTGGGGTCTCACCAGAGCAGAGTAGAGGGGCACGACCTGCTGGCCACGCTTCTGATGTGTGATGAATGTGATGACTCAAAGTCCAGTTACTCCAGATACAGGCTTTTAGAGCATCCTGTCCTGTGCCGTAAAATCGGTTCTGTTCTTTGCTGTGGTGGACTTGATGGCACAGGTCAAAATGATGGTTTTGCTGGAAGTCAGCTGCCTGACTGTCCACCAAAATCTGGAGGGCTTGTTTTGAAGGAGGGGAAAGGAACATTAGTGGTTTCATTTGCTTTTGATGATTACTAGCAACGACATCAGACCACCCTCACCTTAAGCTTAAAAAAATACAATTCTTCTGAGAAGAACTACCCCGTGATTTGGTCAGGTTTGGGTCTGTGTTGGCTTCCTTGCACTCCTTATTGCTCCTTTGCTGCTGTGAGAAGTAAAACATTGATTCCTTTCTGGGTGTTAACTCACCAGGGGCCTGGTGCTGCGTATAGCGGATCTAGCCAGAGTTGGTCATTTCTATTTCATGACAACTGTTGCAAAGAATAGCTTGCTTTTTCTTTTCTTTTTTATCTTGTGATATTAAGTTCCAGATATTCTATGCTAAACATGCAATTTCAAGTCTTAATCCAAGAGGCACCATTGGGAATTGCAGAGTGCTCTCCTCAATGGAAGTGGGATTGGTACATCAGCCCCCTGGTGTGTTAGAACATTACATCAGCTACTTATCGGCAGCATTTTTGTACTGTTTGTATTCAGATGAGATTAAGTCCCAGTATGATTTTATTCTGGCCTCCTCTAAATTAGATTAGTGCAAATCAATTGAATCTTTCTTTCAAAGAGGTAATTTGCTGCAGGTATCTTGCAGGATCTACTATTGAAACGGGATCAGTTGATATGCATTCAACAAGATTGATCAGCTGTACTGAAGTGGTTTGGTATTCATTAAAAAATGTATTGCTTCTGTGGCTGATGAAATTCCTTTCTGAGTAAAACACTACATCTGACAGGAGTAGTCCAAAGCAACACTTATTATTTACTGGTGTTGGGTATTTGTTTTGGAAAAGAGCTGAGTTGGAAATCATGCAAGCATCTGTTACATAGTTAGATTAGATAATGTAAATGTTTAGAAAATGCAAATGAAGCTCATGATAATTAGTAATGATGCTTTTCTACTTTTATTAATAAGTAAATGCTTCTGGCAATTACATTTAAATTTCATATGAAGGTTCAAATCACTGGAACAATTTCCTGTTTAGAATAGCAGAATTCAGGGTGAACTTGCTTAACGATCTGTACCATGGGTATCTTACAGAATTAGAAACTACTCGTCTCCATTTCTCATCACAGAACCATTGCCTTTTCTTGATACATCTGATTCTGGGAAGAAGGAGAACCATATATAATTGTGAATGATTGTGTTAGAGTTTATACACAAAGGCTGTTGCAATAACATTTTGAAATAAAAGACAGCCCTCTGTGTGTTACTTTTAGGTTAGGCAAACATATAAAGCCGCATCTGTCCCATGTAGGGGGAAAGAACTGAACAACTGTCAATTTAAAGCAACCTTGATATGACATACTTCTTAATTTAAATGTACATTTGTGAAACAACCCCTTTCTCAAATGTCTAGGACCTGCTCAGGGTTGACATCTAAGTCTGTGTTGTTGGCATAAACCAGTCCAAAATCCTGGCAGAGACACAGAAAGGAAAGAACACTGAATGTTAACAAAGGCTTCATTAATATTGATATGCAATTCACATGGCGGCAAAAAGCTGCATTATTAGCCACTATTGTTATGGTTTGGGCATTAATATTCAATGAGGATGTGTGGGTATTGAAATTCCCTGACTTCTGGGTACCCCAATGGTCCAATAATAATAACAAAAACTACTCTAGAATTAGTGGGAGCCTGGTGCTATCTATGTGGTAATCAAGCTCTGCTTTGTTTTATGAAGATTTCTGAGCTCATACTGATGTCTCTTGTGGAATGGAGGGCACCCATACTTTGTTCTGCCTTCAGAAAGCTCCTGCATCTACAGATGAAAGTAGCATCCCTCCTCTACAGCTTCATGCTGGATCTCTGTTGGAGACAACTGTCACAGGAGGTAATTTTATACCTGGTTATCTGAAAACAACCCACCCTCTTTTCTCCTAGGAAATAATTTATGTGCTACCAAATCAAATAGCAGTCCTTGTTTCAACTTCAATTATAAATAAGTTGATTTTTTTAAGGTGTGCCCTAGTGAAAGATCCCATTCACACTAAGCTTTTCTTGAATCAAGTATTTGCTCATCTGAGTTGGCTATCTAAATGTGTGAACAGGGAATCACTTTACCATTTGTATATATAAATGATATTGTGATGCAGTATTTGTGCACATGTGCAGGCTATGATCTATTGAGACACATGGAATATAACTTTATTCATGAAAGTAATTGCATTGACATCAGTGGGACTAACTGCAATGCATAAAGGCAAGTATATACATGAAGTCCTTGCAGGCTGAAGGCCTCAGTGTTTAACTTAAAGGCTCCATTTTTCAAAGACTTAAGTGAGTCTGTATTCTGACTGTATCAATACAGTGCTTTTCCACTGAATTCTCACCATCTTTCTAAAACAGAATTTCATTTAAAAACCAAACAAACAGCTCTATGCATCCTGAAAAGCCAATTGTCCAGGAACAAACCATACATTTCTTGAGATCTTAATTTATTTATGTATTTAATTACAAAATGCAAATCTAAGGCCTTTCAAAGAAATCACGAGGTGCATTGGCCTTACAGCATTCTACAAACAGGTAGATGCAGTCCTAGGTATTTAGTTTTCCCCAAATATCATTGGTAGCTACAGAAATTAAATATATTCTTATTTCAACAATTGATAGAGACAAGGATTTCTTGTTTCCCCCCTGTGGCATTTGCCAACACAAAAGCAGACAGTCCTCTCCCCCTCTTCTCACCACCATTTGCACAGCTGAATGTCAAGCTTAGTGCATTCCAGTGAATCCCAAGGTACAAACCAAACCTCTACTGAAACCACAGTCTCAGAGATGGATTGTGACTATACTGCAACCTGCCTGTCATCTCCCATGCTGGTGGATTTAGATTTCTCTTTTCATCCTTCTCCAAGACCAGTGCTTCAAATTCTGCCAGTGTTTCCTTGCTAGGCCTGTTCCATGGTGCTGGTGGATTTAGATTTCTCTTTTCATCCTTCTCCAAGACCAGTGCTTCAAATTCTGCCAGTGTTTCCTTGCTAGGCCAGTTTGTGTAGGGCAACCCCGAATGGTTCCCTTACTTGTTACTGCAGAATAGTCTAGGGACTCCAGATCTCTCATACCACTTCTACCTACTCCCAGCCACAAGTGGGTGCGATACTAACAAAAAGCTCCAGTGGCATGCAGGCTAACGAGAATGAGAAGTATCAGTCTTTTGGTGTGATGTATTGTCAAGCTAGTGCTTCAGTGAACTGCTCGAGTGCCACGTACACACCCTGCGGTGAGGCATCCGAACCAAACCAGCACTCTGCTGGCCCCTTCCCTCACTTGGGCAGTGTTCAGAGATGAGTCAGCAGCTGGGAATGGGAGAAGAGTTGGGACACATTATCACATGTATTTTGAAAAGATTTCTTTAGTGCTTCCATGCCATTCATAATTCATGTTGAATAATACTTATTTGTACTCTGCCACCAGCTGCTCATTGTTTTATAGCAGTGTCATTAGCTCACTACTAGAAAATGACAATGAACACCAAATACAGCTGGGGTATTAGTGTAGGAACATAATGCACAGAAAGAGGTTGAGATCAAGTGAATATGCAGAAGCACTTGTTCCAGGATATCCTAAACAATTAATGGCATCCTGGAGAGCCTTATTCTACCCTTGACTAATAAAACACTTAAGCCTTGTTGCAAGTTCCGAACATTTAAGAAGACAATCTGCATTTCTTCTCACCTTCAAGACCCTGTGTAGGCATTCAGTACTTTTTTTATCCTGCACCTCAGTCATCACCAACACTTCTTCAGTAACAGGCTTATTTTTCTTTTTTGTCCCAGCTCATATTGGCTGATCAATCTTCCCATGTTGGCTTTCACCACACAGAAGACTTGCTCTTCTGTCTCTGCAGATAATTGATTAAAACCATCTGAAAATGAAAAATGGGCAGATAGTCCATTCACACTAATTATTAGCATGACCATGTCCTTCCTTAGTCTGTTTTGTCCCCAGCTGGTCCTCCACTCTGCTTTAGCCTCTAAGTCTAAGCTCAAACAAAGTATTTTCAGAGTCATGCCAAGACGGGACTCACCATGTCTTCCTGATTTTAGCTTCTCAGTACTGACTACACTTCTCAGTTTCCCATGTGTATTGTTATTTCCCCATAAGCTGTCCTTACTGCTCTATGTCAATGCTACCCTTAGTTTTACATAGAGCACTTCTATTTGCATGAGAGGTGGTTTTTCTTAAAAAAACAATTTTGCAATGCTTTACTGTAAATGATGCAATGTGAGACCATATGCTAACATCTGGGTAGTGGTGTCTCTAGTAGTTTGCTCTGAAACGAATGCTACCCAGCCTGGTAGTTTGTGCAAAATGTAGCTGATGATAAGTACATTTATCCTTTTGTATTACCAGCTGAGATTCTCAATGCCCTCTTTTAATCAGAATTTAAAGTGAGTGACACGCAATCAGGGAGGGTTTTTAGAGAACAGTAAGATGCTTGTCATTTTACTTGTGCACTTAACACGGTTTCATTTTTTCACCAAATAACAATGGCACTCACAAGCATAAGGAGCTACCAGGAAACACTCCGCCAGGCTGTCTAATGTCGAGCAGGACATCTTGCTGGAGCAAATTTGCAGTATTTCTCTATAGTTGCAGATTGACTACAACTTGGTGTAGTCAGCTGGCACTCTGGGGCCAACGAAAGCTCGTTGCTATCCATACGTTCTTTTGTTTCCGGTAGTTAGAAGATTAAAAGTGTTTTACAGGGTAATGGCTACTTCTGTTGCCATCTCACTTTAGGAGTCTGATTTTTAAGGCCTTTTGGTATTTAACGCCAAGAAGTACGTGTGTACTAATACCCTGTATTTGAATGGTGAAAGGAATGTGATCTCTGGGATGGAAAGAAAGGGTTTCAGCACTGTCATGGCAAAGTAACCAACCTTCAGAGATAACCAGCCTTCAGAGCTGCATACCTAAATCCTCTGAAGGCTCATAGGTGCAAAATGCGTGTTACAGAGATCAGAGAGGAAAGGGAAAGGGGAAGTTTGGACAGAGGTTTCAGGAAAGAGATACCAATTACTTGACTGGGGTCTACTCCCATGCTGCATGGGCTCCTTCGTGGTGGTTGAAGGTCAATGAGCAGTGTATCAGCCTTCTTGGTCTCTGTAGGTTTGTTTCATCCCAGAGGGATTCAGGTTACCCAGAAATCCATGTGGTGGACAGGGTGGTCATCCTTGTCCCTGACATGGGAGCTACACGGCACTGGTTGGATAGCCTTAGCTTTGCCACCAGTGTGGTATGCTTGTCCTTGCTGACCTGAAAGCCCCCCTCTTCTGGGAGATGAATAATGTGGATCAGAGACAAAAGCAACAAAACAACAATAAAGGCAAATTTGCAGTAGACAGCACAGCACATATCATCGAGTCTGTCTTGAAAAATGGCAGGCACCCCCTAGACTTTTAAAGATACAGTACACAGTAAGGAAAATCACAGCAATTTCATGCGCCACGTGAACTGGGGTCTGAATTTATGAAAGCAATTGTTATTGTGCTTTCTTCAAAACTTCTTTTAAATGTGTTTCAAGAATACTGTATAATTTTAGTCTATGCAGCTCATTTTCCCCATCGACCAAACTATAGATGTATACAACAGCATATTAGAAGGAATCATACTTAAATCTATCAATATTTCCCAGTGAACCTGTATATTAATTCAAATTAGACTTCCTACTAGTTTAATTCTGTAACCTGAGTAAAACACACTCCCAATACATCATGTATTATAAAAGACATGTGCCAAAGATGCTGTTAAGCTAATCGGTATTATTTTTCATTTGACACACTGCATTTATAGTTTTGATAAGACTTTGTATCATCTGCCTATTTTCTAGAGCTTTGAGAAATACATAAATGAGATACATAATAACTCAGGAATCTATATTTTTCATATATTATTTTAAACTTTTTAAATATTTCAATGTTCTGATTAACTTTCTGTGTCTTTTTGAATCTTGAGATATGTGTGAAGATCTGGTAAGAAGAAAACTAAAATAGTTTACTTAGAATTAATACTTCTCCTTTAGATGTCTGGACACTGAAATTATTTGAAAAATCATGTTTCTTTCCTGGAAAAAAAGACAGTAGAATATATAGTTGCCAATTTCTGTGTATAAAGGAAAAATAGCCCTTTTCCTGATTGGCCAAGTGACTTAGGAGCTTAAAATATAACTTAAGATCAGTCAAATTTAGTTAGTGTTCAACAGGTAGTATATTCCAGATGAGGATTTTCAAAGGGTTTAAGAGGGCTCAGTTAGTATTTGCCTAACTTTAACTCTTCTGCCTATAGGCACGTAAGAACATTGGGATGTCTCACAGCAGCTATTTTTGAAGGACATGTCTCCTCAATACACTTCTGCAGAAACCTTGGCTGCATTGGCTTTATAAGAGTACGAGAGGAACATGATCCAGGTAAGGCCACTCAAGGAAGACAAAATCAGAAAAAAACATATGTACACAATGCTGCAGAAAACTTCCAACATGATTTTTTTCAACATTTTTCCCCCCGGCAAAGTCAAACTTTATCCTCTCTTTTCAATATTTTACCTCCCTAAGCTATTTATCTCCTTGCTCTTTGTGATGTAGAAAACCTTCTTTTCATTTTCTCATGTTTAGAGGTTGGAAATATGCTGAGGATTGAACTGAGATCTCATCAGTCATAAGGCAGTGCCGTACTCTTATAAGGTGAGCTAATGAGCTAGTGAATAGCGTGGCTCTGCGTGAATCTCTGCAAGGATACAGGACAATACCGTCTTGTGTCGTTACACTGTGAGTTGGTGTTACACAACGGGTTCTATTAAACTATATAAAAAAGGTTGTGGCAATGTCAGATTTGTATCACAGATTTTCTAAACCTAATACGGCTTTCTGCCTTTGGATAAAGGAAAGTGGAGGTGCAGGAGGATGAAGGGCCAAATAGGACAAAACAGAAAGTGGATTTGAATTGCAGGCAGGAATTGAAAAGCCCATAAAAGCTGTTTAAAAATCCAAAGACAGAGAGGACAGAAAGTGACAAATTTTTAACAGTAGACAGATTTTATGGCAAAGAAGCAAAGCATTTCTGTGTTTAACTGTGCTTACAATTAATCAACTTTTAATTCTGTTCATTAAGCTTCATTATTATGAAGCAGTGTATTATAGTCACAAAGGAGTGGATTTGATTAAAATTTGAAGTGGAGCAATTCAGAAATAGTACTGCCACCTAACAGAGCTAAGCAAGATTCACACACGGGGGTTCTGCGACATTAAATCCAATAGAAATGCTCCCTCTTTATCAGATCAGAATTTGTCTCTAGTTCCTGGGACTTTCTTATTTGTCTTACATATATGTGTGATATGTGTGTGTGCGTGTGTGTGTGTTTATAAAACTACATAGCACAGTTTCATACACAGCTACAACATTGATTTTCCCTATTGCAAAGCAGCTCAGGTGGCAGTGTGATGGTGTTATGTTGTTGTGGTATATGAACAATTTTAGTTAGCCCAACAAAGACATGTAAAGGGGCAATTGTCTCAAGGTTTATTTCCAGCAGGAAATGTCCTGCTTCAAGGAGTAATTTCTGAAGCATTCCCCTTTAATTAAAGCCAGTCTACATGTGGTTTTTCTTAATGCCTAATTCAATTTTCACTAGATTAAAAAACCCCAAACAAACCTGGACTGAGTGTGTGTGTTGACTTTCCTCACCCAAAGGTGTGACTAGCTAGCTTTGAGCGCCATTTCCAACCTGTAATAAAGAATTTGCTGTAATGTCAAGGCAAGGCAAAGTATTTTATTGATTCTTGATCCTACAATGAAATTGAATCCAAGCCCAGCCAGTACCTCTTTCCATTCCTGTTGGATGTGTTAAGCTCATCGGCCAGCTTTGATGACTTTCACTCTTAATGCCTCTTGACTTGTCTCAGAGTTATCCTACAGACTTGGTTCTTCTCATTGACAATGCCCCGATCATGAAAACACGCAGCAACTGCTTCCCCTTGCAATGCACACATTTATTTGTCTATTGTCCAGATAAAATGGCGTGTGGTAGATCTCCAAAGCTGACCATTCTGGGATTTTCTTTTCTAGCACATGTTCCATGTTGTATAGGATGAGGGACTGGACATTTTTTTAGGACTTGTTTCAAATCCTGTTCACTTCCCGAGGAACTTTATGCCTTTCAAGTGAAAGCCGCAATTAAGAATGCACTTGGATGTATGAAGCCAAACACAGAGTCTGGCCTCAGGAAATCCATGGCTCTCGTTTCCTCTGGATCCCTTGGGAAAATGTGCCTGTTGTGAAATCTTAATGATGTCCTGCCTTCAGGAATTGCTCCTGCTGCCTTTCTCTCACTTACATAATTACATCTTCTCTGTTGCAAACTGTAATGAGCAATATTCAGGACAGGCCAAAACTTGTTTGCCTTATTGACACAAACAGTCTGATGGAAAGCCCTGGGATTATTCATGTGAATGAACTCAGCAGGGTGTAGCCCACTCCCTCACTGCTGTAGCACTTGATTTTGGGGAATATTCACAGTGTTTCACAGATTCGTGTGTGCCTAACTACTGAGGAGCATTCTCTGAGCGCATAGTCATATTTCTCCATGTACTTCTTGACTGAGTTCAGTTTGCTGGCCAGAAGATGCTGTTATTTGCTAAAAAATATTTTCTAAATCAAAACCTGACTTTGTATCATGTTTTCAGATGGTGGTCAGATCTCTGCTCTTCTGAGTTTGGAGTGAAGGCAAGCGTGCATCTCTGCTGGCCCAGGTCAGTGCTGTCACGGCAAGGCAGTGGAGGCAGCTGCTGGCTGTGGACTGCTGGATATTGAGATGTGTAACGAAGTGGACTGGCTCCAGCAAAAGCTCGGGGGGCTGACTACTCCACCTAGTGCAGTCACGCTCCTAACCCAGGGATGTTGCTATTCATATCGTTTTGTTAATTCTTGACTGATTGGGCTATCCTAGTTTTGACTGGACTCTCTTGCCAGAGAATTTTGGTTAGAGTCAAGAAAGTGTGATCAAAACCGGGTCATTTCCAACAAAGAGCAGTTTTTTCTGGAAATGTAGTAGCAAATATGCTATACTATAAGGGATTGCGTGTCTTTTATCCATGTTGGTTGCAATATGGGGCAGCACTATACTGCCAAGATACCTGGAAAGAACTGGTTCTCAGAGAAACTCTTTTTCTTTTTGAACAGCCAGGCAAGTCTTCATGAGGGCTTGGTACATCTAAGGGGCCGAGTGTAATACCTGATATGAGAAATAAGGAATAGTAGGAAGATTTAACAACATGGCTATTAAAAGATCAATACAGTGGGAAATTACCTTTTTTCAACTCAGGTAAGAGGACCTGGAGTTGAATTTGCATGTTAGCACTGATGACTGGTACAAGCTTAGTTTTTCTTTGAACAACAGGTAAAAAAGCATACAAAAATAATGACACAGAAATTATTTTGGGGCTGAATTGTTCGTCAGGATGTATGGGATATTCAGTGTTCATGAAATCTCTTTCCTTAGATTTCTAACATGAAAGTAGAAGCAGGAATGGTAAACTATGAACACCTAGTTTATCCTTTGAGATCAGGGTGGTAAAGTTAGTTAAAGTGTTGTTATGGAACAATTTCTCCCCTCCCTAAATTACAGAAAAAAAAAATAGGAACATGAACACACAAAGAACAAAACATGGAATAACATCCCCCTGTAACTCCTTTCCCTCCTTTCCCCCAGGACAAAAATGAAAACCACTTTAGAGAAAATTCTTATATTTATATAAAATGATTTTTTTTTTCTGTTACTATCTAATTTCCAATGAATAAGAATGACTTTCATGCTATGTCAGAGTGAGATGGAATTTTAGTTGAATTTACCCTGAGCTATATAAGCATTAGAAAGTGAAACCTTTTTTCCATAGATATGAGTCTGTTCATTGCTTGTATATTACAGTTTGCCTTATTACATCTCATGGATTGAAGCCTAAGGCTCTGTAAGTGAGTTGCCCAAAACTGAAGGACCCTTACAAGCTTTGACAACCAACAACCTGTATTAACAAATGATGTGGATATTTCATTTGAAGTGGGAAGAATAAAGAACATTGCTTTAAGTCAGTGAGGAAAATGAAAGACTTAATATAGATTGAGTACAAAAGATGAGTCCAAACCTGATTGCCTTCTGTAAGAATAATTAAAAGGAGGCACTCTAAAAAAGATACACTCTTTAACAAGTTCCTTCTTCAAGTGTTTTTAATTTATTATCTCCATTTCTTCTCCTCTCTCAGCACACACTGATCCACTGACTGCTACCTTCATTAGCGGTTAAATTAATGTGGTCTAGCCAGGACATTTTTGCTGAGAAACAGACCTGGTAGACTGTGAGCTGGTTTTGCACGGTGGTCACTTGGAAAAGTGATGTTCCTGTTTTCACATAAGATATTGGTACAGTGGTAGATGTTCATAAACTATAGCTGTTGAGACATAAGACTTTTAGAGAAGTTTTTGAGCACCTCCATTATTTGGCATGATTTTCACACAAGCTGGGTACCCTGCTACTTGCTTACTTGCGTTCTCTGCGGTCAGCATTTCTGAAAACTGCATGAGATTTTGATGTGTCCAGCTATAATCCTATAGGTCTCATGGTGCAAAACCTGAACCCCATCCTCAGTGACATTTAAAAGGTATGTTAGCTGTCCTTTCAAAGAAGTGTATGATGTACTAATTTCTCAGGGAGAAAGCAGGGAGCTGGAATGTAAGCTTTTGTAAAATACAGTAATTTTGAGGAATGAGGTGTATCAATCATCAGAATGGACCAACACACAAGAAGTAGAAGATGAATAAGGTGCTCCCCTGTGATTACAGAATAATCAGGTTCAGTTCATATACCATGAACTATGAAATGTGGTCGCTGGTTGGCATTATCTGACAATTATTTTGATAAAATAGATGCTTTCTATAAGGAAAAAAGCTACACAGTGGGAAACATACATTAGTCTTATTTCAAGGGATCCCATGATTCTGTTTTATATCAACTCTTTAATCACTCCTGCTGGAATGAACTCCCCTCTGCTAGCATAGCAGAGCTACAAGTCACCAGAGCTACGGAAGAGTTTCTGATTTTTAAGTGGACTGGCAGAGCTCTCTATATACTGATACAAGACACGGTTCTTCATAGCTCTTTGCGACAAAGCTCTACTTTGTCTTTGAGGGGTTTTTTCATGAGAAGCATGAGACATGAGATTCTTCTTGTGTTCCTGGGGAACATAAATAATCGTCAGAAGGTTATATTTAAAAAAAAAAAGAAGCTGACAAACTGCCACAAGCACAACTAGTCTCTAATGCCCAGGCAACTCAAGAGAGGGAGAGTTTTCAGGACAGAAGACTCTCGTCAGGCAGCAGAAGACCTGTTTGTGTTTAGCTATCGTGGCCCACGATATGGAGAACTGTATGTAATGAATGAGTGCCAGGATTATAAGCTACTCTGAACATTCATTTTGAGGTATCATTTAATCCCCCCTTTTTTTATTGGACCAGGTTTTTAAAAGACATTTAGAAATGTGAAGATATAGATAAATGCTGAGGATGATATTCAGAAGCAGCCAGGTGCCAAACTCCTATTGAATATTGTAGGGGCTAAATACTGATGTGCTTTATTTAGGCTCCCAAGAACAACTACAAATCTGACTTTTTGGATTAGGCTCTCCACCAACTGAAGTCAACAACAGCATGGATCCAGAACTGTACCCTCTTTGTTTAATCATAACCAGGTACCAGTGGATGGAAAAAGGCTAGTAGGAAAAAGTAGTGTTTAAGCTTCAATCATGTAATTCCTATGGTTTTTAATGACTCATAAAAGTTTATCCTAGTTTGTAGTATAGGGAGAACCCAAATACCCAACAGCAAAATACATTGCCCTCAGCTCATTCTCTATCATACCCCTGAAAATAGCTTTTGACTCTCAGCATCTCGGGGACCTAGTCCAGTGTTTTTGCATGGTACAACTGCTTCTCATCTCCTGTTCCCTGCCTTTGGAGGATCTTGTGTATCTTCTTCCTATAAACTTTTTTTCTGTCTATATCTTTGATGTCACTGGCTACTGTGATTTCTAGTAGTGCTAATTTCTGTGGCTGAGCACTGGAGGGAGATGGGTTTTGGGATGATTTTGCCTATATGGCTTAGATATGATTAGTTTGTTTTACTTTTAAGAAAAATGGTTTGGAACCAGCTTCTAGAGAAGAAATGCCTTGACACATTTAGGTATGGATCTGAATCTAAAATTAAGAGCTTTTCTCCTGCCTAAATCTGGATGAATTTTTCACTAGATATAAAATATAGCTATTGATACACTTAACATTTTTTTTTTCGCTTTAAAGTGTCACAGCAATGAAAATGTGATTTGTTTATTTTTCAGGATTATTTTGCCAAGTGAGTAGGAAAAGCTTTTAGGCACTAGCTTGCTTTTTGTTCAGATCATATAATAAGTCACCTCAATTATCAACAGTAAAAATGTCTCTTTCTTTAAAAAGACATTTTGATATTTATCAGTTCCCGTTGTGTAGTGTTATTTCCCATTGTACACTGTAGTTTAAAGGTCAATGATGAAGTCATTTGAGATTTAGTCATTCTAATGTTTTGGTACTTTAATTTGACAAAAATGATTACGAGTTTGAAGTTGTTGAAAACTATGAGAAAAAAAATTAGTTCTTGGTCTGTTTCCATGTTTAGAACAGGATTTGGGGTTTGTGTTTGGTTTTTTTGTTTGTTTTGGTTTTCTTTTATGCTTCCTTGTTGGATTTTGAGTGGCAAAAAGAATTTTTGGAGCATTTTGAAAATTCAGAAAATACACTGGTGGGACTTTTTCAAACTATTTTGTGAGCTTATCAGGATTTAACAAAATCAGCCTTTTGAACAGAACTGATATTTCAAAAACAATAAGGAACTAATGAGCTGCTGAAACAATCTAATATTCTGCACTCCTAGTTCCTTTTAGAAAATGCTAGAGTTCTTTTTCAGGCAAAATCATACTGTTGGGGAAAAAAAAATACTCTGAAAACTGGCAATACATGTTATTTCAACCATCTCCTTACATTCCCACTGATGTTCATAGAAGACACAAACCTAAAGTCCAGATTTTTGTATTAATCTTAAGTGTTGTGCCTTTGTTCCCTTAGAACTTGTCCTTAACTATAACCATTTTACAACTGTTCCACAGGAAAACATAGGTAAAGAAAAGATGGCACGGATTAGGGTACAAAATGGAAAGAGAGAAAGTGGACTAACAAGGAAGAGATTTGGACCAACCAGCAAAGTTAATGATGTGTTGCAAGAGGCCAAATGGATAGGACGATTACTGTTAAATTCCTGCCACTGTTGCATTATCACACTGTACCCCAATCTCTTTATTTGGAAAATAGAGAGAGTGTTACATTTTTTTGCATAGCTAAAAAATAGTGTCAATATAGTGCACAGACAGCTCATCTTCAATGACAGTCATCAAAGGGAAGGTACAATAAATGGAAGTTTTTAGGGATGTAGATATTGCTGGTAGGTCTGATGCTATCAAACAGTTCACTCGTAATTTGGGAGTAAATAGGAAAAATCTTGCTTTAGAGTTGTGGGCTACAGAAATTCCATTTTATTTTATAGTAGGAAAAAAATACCTGAATTCTGAAGACCTAACAAAACACAGGTCTTGTTTCCAGTCAGCCCTACTTATAATAATAGATCTTCAAGAGCTGAATCTTATCAGAGTAGGATAAAGATGACTTCATTGCAGTGTATAAGTACCTTCACAAGGAGAAAATGAAGGTACTAAAGAACTCTTTAACCAATCTATGAAAAGCCTGAGAAGAATGAATAGCTGGAAACTGAAGCCAGATGAATTCAGATTAATTTTTTTAACTATCAGTATGATTAAATGTTGAAATATGCTCCCGAGACAGATGAATTCTCCATTTCCCAAGATTTTCAGTCCGAGCTAAAAGATCTTTTGAGAATCTCTGTTTTAGCTGAATATAAGTTATTTCTTAGACAATCACTAGGTGTTTTCAGTAACTGGATAAGATTTAATGGCAGGGATAGTCAAGCCATGTAATGATCTCTTCCAGCCTCAAACACTATGAATCTTGGAAAAAAAAGCACTTTGAGCTGTGCAGATGAAAGCTCCTACATAGGTTAGGACACAGCTAAGTTTACAACTGTCTTTCGATTGTGTCTTACTAACACTGGTAACAGGAGATGCTGCTGCCACATATTGGTCTCAAACAAGCATTTACATTGGTACAGCAACTGTTTTTATATTCTGTACAATGAAAACAAAGCCTTTGGGTTTTTTTTTTCTTTATTTCCAAGGTTTTCTCTCTCTTGTATTTCACTTAGAGGATTTTACCTCACTGTCCTCTGATGTCCCTGATGCTCTGAGTTGTGGTCCCATCACCCATGATGCTGCTGAACTGTTCTCTGCTCTACCCAGCCACCACTGGATCAGTGGTGGGACTTGCAGAGGCTGCCTGCACTATTTCCTTCAACTGCATGTTATCCGAAGGTGTCTTAACAAAACTTCTAGATGTTTCATTAAGCACAGGGCAAACCCCAGAGCCCTACCTCACCTTTCCCAAAGTCTCAGCTATTCCTGGAGTTACCCCAGGTAAGGATGAACAGCGCTAAAATCAGTAAATTTG
The DNA here is from genome assembly GCF_000699145.1 of Aptenodytes forsteri. Taxonomy (NCBI): domain Eukaryota; kingdom Metazoa; phylum Chordata; class Aves; order Sphenisciformes; family Spheniscidae; genus Aptenodytes; species Aptenodytes forsteri. The sequence continues at coordinate 18,122,996 of NW_008795405.1, forward strand.
CCCCAGTTTCTGTGCCCTACCATCCTGCATCGTTTCTGTTCACTTGCCATTGCTTCTTTTTAGGCTGTTACCATCTTCTGTGTTTTTTTGCTGACTGGGGGAATGAATTGCATGTATCCAACAGCAACCTTTTTTTTTCTCATCAGCTAAACATGGGGGAATAAATGAATATATGAGTGAGTTCGAATTTCTTTCCCAAACATTTCTATATCTTATTATACTACTTGGTTTGAAATCACTAAAATAATTGTGAAGGATTACTAGAATGCCATGATTAAGAGAAAGTTAGAAGATTTTTTTTTTCCCTTTACCTTGTTCATCTGTTACTTTAGATAGCTCAGCAGATCTTGTTACCTTAATCAAGTTTCCATGCTACTTTTGTTACTGTAGAGTTGCTGGAGTGCCATGCCCTGGGATAAGAGCAAGTAGCCTTTAGGCTCCACAGTTCTTTTAGCAACCATCTGATATCATTCTGCACTGTTCTGAGAGGCTCATTACACAAAACAACATCACATTTGCTAGGTCAGGTAGGGTAGAAAGCAAACCTTTAATTCTTTCCACATGAGCTGGTAAAGGAGAAAAAAGAGATGACATAATTTACCAAAACTCTGTTGTTTAATTACACTAGTAAGAACAGCCGTGCCATCCTGTTGTGCCATGAAATGAGAATGCTGTCTGCTAGGCAACACTCTTCTCACATGCCAGCCCAGCTTTTGATCTTATTTATGCCAGTCTGCACCCAGAGTACCTTTCTTGGCTTTGTTGATGCTCCCTGAATGAAGAGTAAGAGCTGAATTTGAGCCACTTCTGCATCTAGAAAGTAACTTTCAACCTATGTTTTAAAAGTACAGATCTTTTCTTCTTGAAAAATATTACGGGTATAATTCCTCTTGCCTAACTTCCGTCATTTGCAAGCAAGTGTCTAGCAGAAAATGATTGCTAAGGATCTATTTCCAGACTGAGCTGCAGACACAGCACTCTGCTAACAATTGTACCACCCATTCAGTTTCCCTTATAGTTGTCAATGACTTTTACATCAGCCCATTTTCTCTATTACCAGTGTTAGCTCGCCTGCAATAGAAGGCATTAACATATTCAAAGCATCTCCTTTTATTGTTTTCTAAGATGACCTTAACAAAACCTCCAATCCTAAATAGGAAGCAACGGCTGAAAGAGCATACTGAACAACTAAGGATCATTGCAACAGATACTGCAAATACTTTAATGCACTGTTTAGAGCTATTTTGTTGCCTACAAATGTTTAGTTTCTAACAGTACAATAGGTCTGATTCTCTTCTGTTGATGGTTTTACGTTGATAAACCATAACTGAATACAATTACCAATTTACTGAATGTGGGAGAGCAGAAAGCACAGGTTCTGTATATTTAAAACAGGAGAATTCTTTTCATTGGTAAAGCTAAAATGAGTCTCCTATTTGACATGATTTATAGCAGTGATGGCAGATCTGATAACCACCCAGGTTCAGTCTATAGCTCCTAGAATGGATAGATTATTATCTTCTTTTATTAAATTCATGCATGGCTTGCTGTTGAAGCTGTATATTAAAAGGAAAACAAATACTGTATAGCTATATCCTGCTATCAATTCAATGAATAGACTTCCTACCATGCCTGATCAATGGGGAATTTGGTGTGAAATCAATGTCCAGCTCTGGCCTATAGCAGTCAGTTCTCCTGAGAACAGTATATCCATGTTAATGTCACATTCAAATAAGAGCAAATTCCTATTACCCTGGAAATCAGTGAACCCTTTACTGTTGATTTAAAGGTGGAGTGGCTGTGGGGGGTGAGGCCCTGACACTTTGAGTAGAGTTTAAAAGGCTGTTACTCTCTTTATCCTTAAAGGTATGACAACTTTGGTTTTGCAATTTGACAGAGAGCTGAAAACAGCTGCATCATAGATCTGTTCCTCTATGAAGTCAGTCAAAAGAAACAGACTTTCTACCCTGTTGGTAATTTTCCAGTATCTGCTTTACTTGCTGACTGTAAAAGGTTTTTCCTTTTTAGATCCATACATCTAACATGTTTGCTAGTACCATTTTTTATTGGGGGTTGGAGGGACTCGCAACGTTTACATGTCAATATCTGCTTCATTTCTTTTCTGACCACATGCACCCAGCCTGAATAGAAACCATGGCACCAGATGCAAACTTTCAGCCCTCCATTTGTTTTGACAAGTTGCATCAGTGATAGATACATTACATCATTCTTTAGGCCATTCATTTCCTGCCCGGGAGGAGCAGAGCAGATAGGACTGCAGGGGAACGGCTAATAGTCAGCTGGAATATCTTCTGCACATCTTCTGTTTCAAGTGACACCCTAGGCAGGCTTGTACAGATGTCATTCTTGCGACTGTAACAGTACAGGTCACAGGAATATTGGAAAGGCTGACACGTCAGCAGTGAAAACTTGGCTTTCTAGGCCTTTGGCTATAATATTAAACAGATTTCTTAGGCTCTTAAAATTAGCTAATTAGATATATATGTGTGGCCTTTCCATTATTCCCTAGCACTCTCGAGTTCAAAGCACTATTGTGTGGGTTGAGTTGATTATGGTCCTGTAGATTTTAAATGCTCTGCATGACAATATATTTAAACAGCAGTAATCACGGAACTATGTTCAGTGACTTGGAAATATGAAAACTTCATGGGGGAAAAAAGGAGAGAGACACAATGTTAAACTACTGCCTTGAGGGTGTTGAAAATAACTAACAATCAGCTTTAATGGCAAAAGCTTGAAACCCTGGTGGTATTATTCAATATTCCAGGTAACACAGGAGACAGCAGTGAAGTTTTAATTACCATCACTTAAAAATATAGCCAATATTCAATATATCGTGCTTTCTTTTTTAGCAGTGCAAGCTTAAAGAACCTCCCCAGCAGATTCTCCACCTGTTTCTTTCCCTCTGTTTCTTGACATGTAAATATGAAGGCTTAGGAAGATTGTGACCAAAGCTGGATGTGGTGTTAGGTTGCTTTAGTGCATCTCTGCTTACCTCTGGATGCAGAAGCAGTAGGGATAAAAAGCAGGGTGGGAGTGGTTCAGGCAAAAGAGAACAGAGAAAGAGGAAAAGTAGAAATGCTGAATAGAAATCAGGCTTTGAGTGAAAAATACCCCAAACCAGTAGAATGGACAACAGTGAAATGGCCAGAGAAAAATACAGTACAGGTTTTCAATAAATGTACTTGTGACCTTGGGTCTAGAAAAGGCATACAATGAGACATCCAGTGCCTTTGACATCCCCCCATCCGCACCACGTGCTGCAGTCTCCTGCTAATGAGCCCCATTTTAGGGTGCAATAGGTAGAGCCATTCAAAGCCTCATGCTCGATTAGTCAGTTGCCTTTGACACTGCTGAGCATGAGGTACTGCTGACCTGATGGTGGGGCCGTGCAAAATAATAGGCAGCTGCTCCTCCCTTTCCTCAAGGTCCCTGACACGGGAAATCCCACAGGACTCGCCACTCTTATTTGATGCCTGTGCTCAACAATTAAGGGACACTGAGAGCAAGGGACACAGCAAAGGAAGGGGTCTCTTCCATCATCAAGTCTGGTCCCTTGCTATTGCAGATCTCCTCCTTGCATTATTCCTTTCACAGGCTGATCAAGGACCAGCTTAAAACTACTTGTTTTCCTCCTCCTGCCCCAAACAGAAAGCTCTTCCAGAATCGAACTCTTCTGAAGATTAGCAAGTCCAGCCTGAGGATATTTCTGGTTAGTCTCTGCTCATTAGTTCTTGTGACAATGTTTTCCTTTAGTTTAATTACCTCATCTTCCTCCTCTGACATTTACCTCACTAATACGTTTATAGAGAACAAATTATCTCTCCTCTCAGGCTTTCTTTGGCTGGGCTGACCAACACATACTTTTTTAGTTTCACCTCCTAATTTAGACTCTCCATTCCCTGGTATATCCATTTAAGTTACTTTTTTTGACTAAGATTGGGGAGAGCTGTATCTAGGTCTCACCATTGCTTCACATGGTAGTACTGCATCTTCTGGAAATACTGTCCTTTATACAGGGCTTCATATGTCCTATCACATTTGTGGCTGATATAGTAATCCTCAATCCCAGCTGCTGCATTTTTAACTTCTGTTTTGTTTCTATGTTGTTAGGAAGAACAAGAAAAGTTTGTTTTCCTTTGCATTTCTAGCTCTGACTCAGACTGACTTTGGCAGTTATCACTTCCTCTATAGTGGGATCAAATCAGCACCACAGACTAATGTTCTTATGCCTTTTGAGTTGATTTTTAAGTACATAAGAAATAGGTCTGAGCTGCAGTTCACCTCACGTGAGGCTGTGTCTCCAGCAGTGGAGGTTGGAGATGCTGTTTAGGGTGAGCACTGGAGCTTGCCACCTTCTGCAGTCTGCCCCCTGCTCCCCCTCTTCCAGATTTATTCTATTAGGGATGGTAGAAGGTATGTCCTTACCTAGACATTTTTGTATCCACTCACGGACCTGTCTGTAGTCCATGAATTCTTCTAATCCCTCTCTGACCCTGCTGAGACCTCTGCATCCACAGCCTCCTGTGTAGCAGGTTTAACAAGTTCACTGCCCTGGTGCAAAGACATACTCACTGTCTTTCATCTAATTTATACTGATACCCTGTTTGTTTCACTGAATGTCCCCTAGCCCTCATACAGCAGGTGTGGGTGAACAGGCTCTGCATTCAGCTTATCCACCACCTTCATGACTTTGAAATCCTTGATTATGCCCCCCTCAACCTTCCCCTCCCCAAACCAAAAGTCCCAGCCTTTTTCATCTCTCCCTTGACCATTTACCTGCCTGTCATTACCTTTTCCCTAATTCCATGACACCCTTCTGGAGACACAGGACTACACCAGTTGTAGCACCTGGTACTCAGTACGAGCGCTCACCATGGGTTTCTGTAGTAGCAAAATGACTCCTTTGTCTTGTTCTCAATAACTTGCTTCATGATGCCCAAGATTTGCTTGGTATTTTTGGCTGCTGCTGCACACTGAGCTGATGATTTTGAAGATTAATCTTAAACTGATTCATCCAGTTAAACTGGATCAATCAAGCCTGAATACACCTATACATTTTTTCCTCTCTGCTTTGATTGCCTGTTCCAGGTAGCTTTTGTACCTTTCATATGTTTCCTCAGCCTGCAAATTCTTGAGCTCGCCTGTTTAATTAGTTTCAGTCACTTTTTCCCTTTTTTCCTCAGTGTTAACCCTTTGGAAACTAAGAACCTGGCAGCCTTATTTGGTTTAGCTGTCCATTAATGTAAATTGAATTATATCTTACAGTTATTCATGCACCATTTTGCACTTTCGTTATTTCCAGAGGAGAAAGTACTGCCCCTGTCCATCTGATGGGTGTCTGGTGTTTAGTGTATTTTGTTTCTCTTACAGTTTGGCACTAAATTTCTTCTTGGGCAAAGCTAAGAAGTGCTGAAGACAACCTCAGCATAAGAAAATGTATACCAAGAGAACAAGTACAAATGTACCAGAGCCGAGTACAAAATGAGCATACTACGAGCAAGGAGTTCACCACAACACCCTAAATTTTGGAATACCCAAGGTCAATCGGGAAGCATCCTTCCTATTTGGTACTGTTGACTTCATCCTGCAGAGTAGATTCCTTTTTGGGCATGCAAGGGGATATTCTCAAATACCCTCTCTCTTTCCTCCCACCAGCATCAGATCTCATCCATGTCTTTCCCTTCCCCAGGTCTCGCTCCTGCTTTTGCTACTCCTTCCATCCCCGCTTTCTTCACCAGCAACATGAATACCTGTCAGCATTATTGTTTTCCTACTGCCTTTAATTCTCAGACCCAAGGTAGAGCCATTTGCGTGTTTGGGAGATCTCTGTGCATCTCTTTCTTTGCCTATTTAGCAAATAATGTTGACACAACACTAAGCAATAAAAAGGCCAGGATGGTGTGAGCCATGCCTCAGAGGCAGTTTCCCTGTAGGTAAGGTAGTTACCCTGGCAGGTAAGGACTAAACCCAAGCAGAATACTTGCCACTTTTGTACCAAATGTGGAGCCAATTCCATATGATCTGTTCTGTACTACCCTCTTCCTTGCAAACAGGTCAACTGAATTTAAATGCACACAAGGAAGGTCTTGCAGGACTGGCCCTCAGGGCTTAGTTCAATCTTTGGTTACATAAAGCAGTTTTTATTTGCTCTGGGTTGGAATAACAAGCCTGTAACTGAGATCAAAATTAAGCTCCTTGTGTGCGTGCAAATTATGCATTTTAGCAACAAGCTTTGCTAACAATGCAGAGGCAGGAAAAAATGATGGAGGGAGCAGAGAGCCCATTCTTCTGTCTCTTCAGAATTTCTTTAGAAAATGATTGTACAAGCCCTAGTCTTTGACCTCTGTGCTGAAGTGGCAATCTTTAATTACAATAAATTGGCCCGCATGAAGAAGGGTAAATCAGTCACTTAGTATAACACGTTATCATCTTCCTGATATTTTGCTATTAGGAGTCCATTTTTATGAGCTAGAAGGATCACTAATTGTTCTTCTCATATTAAAAACAAAACCCCCCACACAATAAAGGAATCTAATGATAGTAATTTAAAACTGAAAGCTTAAACCCACAGGTGCAGCAAAATCAACCCGCAAATTCAGAAAAATATTTCCAGATGTCAGTCTTTCCTGGAGCCAGTCTAATGTCCTTGTATTTATGCTAGAGATATAGGTTCTTCTTCAGTAAGTCTTTGTTGCCTAGCACAAACAGATTTAACCTGCAAGCACAGGCCTCATTATTATAACAATGATCAATAGCGCCCTTCCCCTCCCTACCTTTTTAAACATAAATCTTATTTCCAGGCGTCTCACAATGAACCACAAAAACTTATTCTGGGGTGACATACTTATTATGTAATGTCTTAGGACAGGAATATTATTTATTATTACTAGATTTGCGTTCCTATCACGTTAAATTTTTGGAAAGAAAAAAAAAACAAAAAAGATCTTTCAAGATCTTCCTCAAAAGAACCTGCCTGTATTCTTGGTATATGTCCTGCCAAGAAGTCTTTGAGTTGTGCAATTGTCAGTTTGGTCCTTACGTTTATTTGAACCATTGCCACCCATTGCTGGAGACAGAGGGAGGTAACTCTAGAGCTGATTGCTGCTCCCTATTTCACTGCACCTGTACAGGGGAACCTATATCGCTGTCCTCAGTTTTTGGTCCCCAGTCTTCTACTGCCCCTTTCCTGGCCTTCCCAGTCTTTGCTTACGTTTGGGTTAAAGACAGTTCCTTTCTCTTCTTGGGCACCAATAACCAAACCTGTTGTTAGGAGCAGTGGAAGAGGGTGGCAGCTGGAAGGGCAGCTTGGTGCCGGCTGCACAGCTGGAGCTGCATTAATCCCCAACGCTCCCTTACCAGTAGGCTCCAAGTATGGGAACAACAGGATCTGGATAGTGAGAACATAGGTGGAGCTGTTCAGGGTACAAATAAATAATCCTGGGATGTAGAGGATGAAGAGAGGAGGTCTGAGGGAAAGGAGGAACTAGAGAGTGACAAGGTCGGCTGGAAGGTGTGACATACAAACTAATACGAGGATGAGAGACACTCTGAAGGAACAGGAGGAAAAGGGGGAACTGGGAGAAAAGGCTTTACTGAGATTCTCAAGAAGTCATTCCAGTGGGATCCAAGTTCACTCCTAACTACTTTTCTAGACAGGATGAACATGGACATATACTTAAGAACTTTGCTGAATTTTGAATCATGTAATCTATGGCCAAATAAAACAAATCGGGGCCAAGGAAGAAAGATAGTGGCAATGACAGAAATGTAAAGCTGGAAGGAACCTCAAGACATCTTCTCCAACTTTCTGCCTGAGGCAACACCAGACACATCCAGACTCACTCAGGTGGCTGTTGCCATCTTGTCACACAGCCTGGGTAGGCAGCTGAAGGGAAAGTTTAATGAGCCTTAGGAAAAAAAATGAATTAAACAACAGGAAAAAGCCACTGGGGGAAAAAAAAAAAAAAAAAAGAAAAGATTCTTCATGATATACTATAGAAGGCAAGGAAAAGAAAAATGTGTCCAAGGGTGAAGAAGATTTTAAAACAATGGAAAACCAGGCATCTGTGTTGAATCAAAACTTGAAGAAACTGCACATACGGAGTTGATTCTCTGTTGCTGCAAGAAGCTGTTGAGGAGAAACTAGGGTTTAGGACAGCCATCACCTTTGCCCTCAGGGGAAGATGCTAGGAGAGGCAGAATGGAAAATGTTTCCTATATACTTTTGCAGAAATGTGGGTTGCTCTTATGTGATTTTTTTGGAAATCTTTTTTTTCGTTTTTAGGGTGGGGGTTTTTGTTGTTTTGTTTTTAAATTGTAATTTTTAAAGCAAAAGAAGTAATTAATGCTGAGCTCCAGCAGGTCAAGGACCTTCTGCTCATACTGTTTCATGGATTTCTTGCCAAATATCTCAAACTAAAGGCCTTACTTAATGTAGACAAGTGGAGTTATATCCATTTTCTTGAAGTTATGCTAGTTTACACCAAGAGGGGCTATGGTAAGCTTTACATCTGGATACTGCAAGCCAACACTAAATCCAAAGACCAGTTTGTGAATAGCAGATTGTGGTTTTTGTGTTTTCCAAGAGTGTGCTATTGTTTCAGTAGATGGAAACTTGCAAAATAATTCCCTTGTGCAATATTCTAAATTAGTTTAAGGAATTTAATATTTTGCTGGAAACCTTTATTTCTGACATTTCTCTGAGTAGACAAAAAGCAGTTCTTTGAGAAGAATTGATAAAGCATGGTTTCCTGCAGCTTTATGCTGGATTCTCTCTCTCTCATTTTTCAAGATGGTAACCTAGAGAAACATCTTCTGTTGTAGGAACATACCTAAAGCCATTTTCCCTTGAGGATTGATTCTCTACTGTTTAGTAAGAGTTTAATTCATATTTCTGTCATTTCTTCAGTGGAAGCATAAAAGAGATCTTTCTTTACCTTTGGTCATCAAACCTGTAGAAGCATGTCTTTGAGGTCCCTACCCCTTCGGCAAATTTGCTTGAAGATGTCTGGTAGGTTCAATGTGGGGGACAGACAGACAGTTTCATACACACACATGCAGATGACATAATTAAATAAGCCTCCATTCTTATAGAAATCAGGTGAAAACAATTCTCTGATTTCATTCCGTTATTTACTGCATCTCTGTTTTAAAAGATTTTTCTGCAGTGTTCCTTGAACTTCACTGTCACACACTGCATTAGAAATGAAAAAAATCTGTCCTTATCAGAACACTCCTGCAAATTTTTCCTGTAGTGGAAGTAAGTTCACTAGTTCACTAACTACAGAAAGTTAGTGAAGCCCAGTCTGCAGCCTAGCACGTAGGGCAGTGCAAACTGGTATCTGACTTGTACCAAATGCAACTAAGCCAATGGTGAGGAGAGGTCCGGTAACAGAGTGTGTGTACATGTATGTGTGTTCCACAATATAAACAAAAGGGTACTGTAGAATAATTTATGAAATAGCTCTTGAATAGGGTACAGGCTTGAAGACGGCAGTCTATTCTGCTGTGAAATGGACTGTGTAGCAAGCGGTGCTAACGTGGGGTATATGTGGAGAAAAGGGGGGGAGAAGAAAATTTCTCCATGTGCCTTCACATAGCCCAGTAAATCTCAAACTTGAATGGATGCAGAATACACACACAAATAATACTCTCTTGAGATCACTTAGCATAAGGCCCTACTGTGCACAGGCAGCAGAGTACACAGACTGCACACAGCATTTTTTTTTAAAAATGAGCACTGCTCTGCTGCATCAAGAGTCAGTGGAAGAAAGGTCTTCAGCAGCCACCGGCACTGCTCAGAGCCGTTATTCTCTGTCCTGCCAGTGGCCTGTGGTTTCTAAGATTGCCCCAAATACTTCTCCTGGTACTGTTTCCTCTTTCCATAAAGCTCAAGGCCAAGCAAATACACAAAATCCCACAGATATTTAGAGGAGAAATTCATTTTAGTGTGCCCTGAAATCATGTGAAGGATGTAACACTATTCGGCGGAACTAGAAACTTGTGGAAAGGTTTCTGCTCACTTCTTTCCTTGATGTGAAGATACATTACTGCCAGGCATTTGTGGATTTTAAATCAAACCATTCATGTTACTTTAATGTAGTTTGATGTGTGTTAATAATGTATACATGCCTAATTCAATGGGAACAGTACCATGTCTTAACTTGGAGAACATTAAATATGTGCATGTTATTAATTTCTGGTTTATGGGAACAAAGAACTAGCTATTTTTCTATTTTTTTTGACCTATCCCTAATATTTCATTTCTCTTGATTCACTTTATAAACTGAGTTTTAGGGATTTCAGTCCTTCTTTATTCAATTTCATATTGAACTTATTTCCCCCTGTTGTAAGGTGCTCTGATATTTTTGGGGTTTTGTTCTAAATAAAACAAAGGCACTTCTGTAAAGCCACAGCTTTACTGTTGGCAGAATGCCACAGTTATTTAGCCTGTAACTACAACCCAAATAAAACTCAAGTCTTCCAACAGCTTACAGTGTATCCTTTGTTTCTTACTAGGTTTGTTTTCTGCTTCTTAATTCCTCGAACAATTCGCATTTATGTTAACTGCTCCCACATTTGAACACCGTATTTAGGGCAGCAAAGATTAATTGAAGCCAAAATGCTGATTTAGGAGCTTTGACCAGACAATCAGCTGCTCTAAACCAGCAGAGCTGAAATGGGTTTGGCTTACAGCTGCTGAAGATCTGGTTTATTGGATCCAGAAATGGAAGGGAAAAAAGAAATGGTTGAAGAAAAACTGTTTTCTTCAGAGACTGCTCATCAGATTTTGGCATAAGTAGCACCATTGAGATGTGGTGAGTTTTTAGGGGGATCCTTTTAAACAACTGCTGTGCTGTAAGGGATAAGATCCCGAGTACTGGGCAGATGATACTGCATAGGGACTTAATCTGTACCTGGCTATCTGAAACTTAGACATCCAGAGTGGGACTGTTGACCAGACAAAAACATGTGGTGTTATTGTAGGTGCCTGTGGCATCCTGCCTTGCAGTGGCCACCCCAGAAGGGTGCTATGTGATGTGGGTTGGCTGTCCTGGGTAGCTCTGATACTCGAGGAAGTCTTAGCAGCACTCTACAGTCATGGCACCTGAATCCCACTCTCGGCTGAGCTAGTTGTCCAAGACTAACCGTGGCCAGTGGAGGGACACAGCCAAGCATATCCAGGAGGATAGGTGAATGAGATAAATGGATTGAGTCATCTCCTGCATACACCTGTTTTCTTTCATTACAAGGAGCACAGGTGATCTGCTTAGCAATGCTTCACTTTTAGACAGCTCACGTTAGGTGAGATAAAATGTGTGCTGTATGTAAGATGGGCCTGGTCTATCAAGATGTTTGCTACCAGTTCTCAGTCATGAAGTCATGGAGATCTGATTTTATTCTTACTGGTTATTTGTGAGACTCAGTGGGAAATGAAACAAGTCTGGTACATGTTGCAGGAGGTATTTAGCACTTTGTTACACCAGGCTCAAATGGGTATAGATTTGTTATATTAAACCCAAATTCTTGAAGTGGGGAAGGACCAATAAAGAAGGTTTGTTAATTAAGATCTATGGATCTAAACTCACCATCAGGTGTGTTTGTGAACCCCCTCAAGAGAAAGAGCTTGGCCATGCTTGGACCTTATGGTGTATTCAGCTTACATCAGGCTACAACCAGCAAAGTGATTCATGGACATCCGCATGTTTCTTCTGACTCTCATGCCTGCTCTCTGTCTAGTTGTGTGGTTGTGTGTGAAGCAGCTTGGATGCAACAGTGCAGGTTACTGTGTTTGGTACCAAAGGTGTAGCTTCTTTGACATACAATCCTTCTTTGTCATAGGCACTTCTAACAAATATAAATTAAAAGCCTGCCTCTTCAAGCAGAATGTGCTGTGCATAAAATGCATTTGCCAAATACAAGCACTGCAATAATCCATTTCATGATTTAAAAGCCTTGTAAACATGTCAAAATGGTTGGTTGGTTCTACCATCTTTGTGTCATCTATTGCACTGAATAAATAAAGGGAAATGCAATTTATTCAGTGCTTTGGAAGCTCAACATTTCTCTCACTGATGTGTGACAACTATTATCATATTTATTGTCAGCATTACACTCCTAAGCATGCAGGTGATACATTGTGAGTATTTCATACTGATAAAGCCATCAATAACTTCCTACCCGACCTTATTTGCTCATTTGAATCTGCACAGCTGGCTGGGATATCGGGAGGTAACTGATGAGACATTCGAACAAAACTAAATAAAGATAAACCAGGAAACACCATGTTGCCTGCTAGAATCTTAACTGAAAAACAAACAAACAAATAAAAAGTTTGTTGGGGCTTTTGAGGGGCTAGCTGAAGCCAAAGTTAGCAAGTCCTCTGTCTTCTCTGCCGCATGGGAATTCAGCAGCCTCCGGAAAGATGACAAGATCAGGCCACAGACAGCACTGTGCAATTCTGAATAGGCTGCAAAAATATCTTGTAGCAGCTAATATAAACCATTTGCCACCTAATCATTCTGACATATTTATATTTTCAAAGGCACCACTGAAATGAAAATGAAATTAAAAAAGGCCTCTCTCACAGGGTATAGTCTAGTGGAGGAAGCAGCTCTGCAAAGTCCCAGGGGCTTACTAAGTCACTGTTCTCTGAGACACTGAGGGAGAAGCTCTGCTTTTGCAGCCTGTCAGCTTATGTTGAATATTTGTACAGGATCTTTGATCTCTTATGTATACATATTTCTCCAGGACAGGGAAGCAAGCAGAAATAGAAATTCTATTTATATAAATCTTTCTATATGCCAGAGGTCAAGAACAACAGCATTTCAAACAAAGTGGGGGAATTTATCTCTGCCGCTTAGTTTGCAGGAGAGATGCATATTTTAGATCATGCCTCCAGATGAGGCTCAGGTATACCAATATATGACTGAACGTGCTTTGTAGGTGACACTGCCGTAATTTCTCTGGGTAAGCTCATGTGTATGTGACACTGGGACACACTTTGGGTTGTCTCCGGAGTCTCCTGGTTGCCTCAGCTGTCTTCATGCAGGTTCCACCTGTTTTCTGACCTGGCAAGGAGATGAGCTAATGAACCATACATAGGGTGTTTAAAACTAGAGCTTAAATAGTCAGTTTAGCTCCATCATTCCTGTAGTCAGTCCCAATTTGCAATTGGGATTAAGATCAACTGAATTAAAGTTTCAAAAATTCCTCAGGGATTTCATTGTTCTCTAAAAATAATTTCATTACACTGTGAGGACGAAGTAGCCAAGCTGCAAAAAACCCCCAAATTCTCTGTTTCCTACATGAGCCCAACCTGAAATATGCTTCTGACATGTCTTGCAAATTGTTTGACTTTGCTAATTTTAACCAGGCAGGGATATGCTGTCCTGAAGGGTTATCTTATTAAAAAACATAGCAAGCAGCCAGTTGCTCCTGTGGAAAATAACAATCCGTAAGACTGTTCCTCTTTTCAAATATTACCTGAAGATCCAAAGGAGGCTTCTGAACCACTTTTAAAACAGGTAAATATAAAAATATGCACTGTTTTATTTTTAAGATACTTGTAGATCTTAGAGAAGTTCTTGGGAAGTGTTTTTTTTTTTTTTTAATTGCTGTTGGAAATATCTATATTGGTGCTCATTAACTTTATTTTTAGTAGTATCATCTCTTCCCCCATATTTTGACTTGAAACGTTGCTTTATTGAAAAGTTAACAAATGCTGATTTAGTTTTTCTTACAAAGGCCCTTCATCTTTTCTTGCCAACTGGATGTTTTAGTAAGTTTCTTTCTTATTTGAAAAATCTTTTTAATAACAAAAAAGAAAAATATTTGGATGCAATTTTTTTAAGGCTGCCTAGCTTGTAGTGGAAATAGCTCATGGAGATGAGACAATATTCAATCCAAACAGTTATGATCACATGATGATAATTGGAGTGTCATGTATACAAATATATAATAATTAGCAATTAATACAGTGAAAAATTGGCAATTCAAACAAAATGGACTAGCATTGCTGAAGACCATAAAAAGACCCCATCACATGATGACATAATGCCTTTGTTTTTAGACAATAAAATAAACCACGAAGAGCATATTTCTATCATTTATGTGAAATCAAGTAGGTTAATCATTTATGATTTTTATGCTTCAAAGCTTATGTGTGCTACATGCTGTAGAGAGATCTAAACCATTACTCTAAAGCCCAATGTACCGTGCATACTCCCTGCTGCTGCAGAGTCAGCCTCATCAAAGTGGGCTTTGTCTAAAAGATATTTTAAATATATTATTGGATGAAAGGTGCTGCTTGATTATGCAAAACCAGCATAAGAATGCTAGTTAGCAAAGGTACATAGCTCTTGGCATTTATTCCCTCTGAGAGCTCACATAATCAAACCTGGGAGTACATATACAGAGACGTGATGCAAACCATGTATTCCAGACGAGATGTCACCGAGGTTCTGGGAAGATGAAACATGAAGCTGCACTAAACATTTCCACTCATTCCATTGTTTGTCTGAAGCAATCACTAGCTATTATATACACCCTTGTCTCTAGCTGGGTAGCAAGACCAGGAAAAATTTCACAAAGGTGGAGGAGAAGAACGTAAACTGTATTGATGCACCAAACTTAAAGAGCCAAGTGGAATAAGTGGAAACATTGGAAAAACATACAACACTCTCCTATATTTAGCTGGAGAATTTAGAATAGTTTCCTTCACTGAGCTGACAGTCAGGAATTGCCTGTAGGTGAGCATTGGTCTGTGGCTCAGATCGAATGAAATGATGTCCCCATATGAAGTGGCTCACGTTCCACTGAACGGGAACCTCTCCTCTCTCTGATCACGTCTATGTAAATGGGATCTAAATTATTCCTGGCCAATGTCCACCTAACATTTTATTGATCTTCCGTGGTGGAAATTTCTTGGTGTTTGGGAGAAGTATTCCATGATCAGTCTTCCCCTCTGACAGGAAGGCTTCCTGTTGACTTGGCTAAGATTTGATCAAAACATTAGGTAGAATTTAATCCTCCATCAGCTCCATGTTCATTGTAGCTACCAGCAAAAGAAGAAGAACTTTGCGTGGGTGAGAGGGAGGGAGAGAATAAGGAGGCTGGAATCAGGCATAAAACAATTGAAATGCCAAGTAAAATAAAACCAGGTAGCTACGGTTCTTTTCAGGGTTACCTCTGGAGCAACCTATGTACAGAATGCAACTGCATACAGTGACACACACATGCCATAAATAATAATGGATTTTAAAAATGTAATTTTCTATCAGGAGTTTGCATGCTTGCGAAAGCTCATAAATAACTGGTGTTTATTCTCCACACGGCACTTTTGCAGTAGCTGATAATAGCTGAGTAAATGGTGGATGGGACGAATTCCTCCACTGATTTCAAATAAACCTTATGAGTTGGAGCAATAAAGAATGTTAAACAGTGTGCACAAAATAACATGCTGTTAGATACCATATATGCTGCTTCAGTAAACACTAAAGCATTTTAATCTTGGTTCCAACATAGTAAACAGCAAGATAATAAGCTAAGGAAGAATAGTATTCTTTAAAACTCTTTCAGATGCTTGTGCATACTGTTGCCCTGTGCTTGAGACTACTGGCAGATGCTTCTGTCACTTTATTTCTGTTTCACTGCAAGGAAATTGGCCTGAAGTTCAGATGAACATATTCATTTGTGCTGAAATGTATTAGTGTAACTTAAATCCTGAGTGGGTGAGTGCAGTTGCAAGTGTAACTCACAGCACACTCAGGTCCTGTCAGGAACAAATGACACAGAGGACCATGTCAGCAGCTAGTAGAAATTTTTGTTGTCTCACTTATGCCATTTGTTTTTAAAAAGCCGCCCCCCAACACATATGCTTGCACAAACAGCCTATAGAAAAAAACCACTCCAAAGCAGCAACAAACCACAGCAATTAGCCTGAAAAACCAATGTCCACCTAAAATGACCATCCCTGTTAGTCAGGCCACAGAATAATTAACTGAGAAATCATGCTGGCAATTGAGGCAGGCCAGGGTTCACCCAACTGTAGAGATTTCAATGTTAACACGGCAGTGTGTGCCCTCATTCCTGGTACCTCCTTTCACAAAAACATTGTCAGGAAAACTCAGGGCCCCATCTTCACTAGTGGCAAATTTCCATCACTTCAGTGAGGCCGGGGTAGGTGTTGGCTGTTAGGCTGACAGAGCAGAGCTCTTCATCAGAGCTGAAGAGAAAGAGCAGAAAAAGTTTCCTGGTTCCTTAGTTTGTTCTCAGGTTTCTTCTTGCAGAAAGGGTCTCCTTGCAGATTTCTCCCTTTCTCACTCTGCCTCTACTGCACATGCCGGAGTCACCCCCAAGCCCCTGTGCTCCTCTTCTCTAACACCCACAGCATGACTGTGATGTGAGCAAGCCTCTTCCTCCTCTCAGATGAGGCTGAAGGCCTCTGGATATCATGCTGTTGCCTTGCTCTGTGGATTAGATCTGTCTGCTTGGCACTGTACCAGAGGAATGATGCAGGGAATAGGACCTCCTATTCTTCAGCGTTTAACTGATGAAGGCTGAGATCCAAGCAAGCCAACATCTTTGGCTGCAGCACAAGGACAGCAGGTAGCATTGCCATGATGTAGGAACAGGTATTATTGCGCAGCCTGAAAAGGAGGGTGAGCTTTGTGGTTAGCATACTGTTTTGGCAGGAAGAAGCCTGGGTCTTCTCTCTGTGATAAAATCCAGCATGGCAGCAAAGGTCAGAGCTTCCCCCCTGTAACCCCAAAATTACAACCCAGGGCCCTCTTGCTTGTGGTCTTTCAGTCCAGGAATCCTACACTGTGCTTGATGGCCCACCTGCAACAGAAAGATTTTTCTAGATTTTTCTGGTCAAGTGTGGTCTTCCGAGGAGTCTGAATATTTGTTGTCCTAGTTCCCAGGTAAGTGCCCTAATCCCATGGACAGGGATACCAATGTTCCTGAAAAACAGCAGGAGTTCAGATATGCCCTGTGCTCAGCATTTCCTATTGCGTAGCACCGGGCAGCTCCAGCTCAGCACCTACCTCTGTTCCTCATCCTTCTGATTTCCCCCACACACTGTGAATCACACTGAAGAGGCTTCAAGCTCTCGTCGTTGGCTTTATGATATGCTTCATGTACTGATCTCCACCCCCCTGAATCACCCTGTTGGGGTCAGCTGCCTCACTTTAGATACTGTGCTATCAAATTTGAGGATGCTTAAGATCCTTCTCTGACTCTCTTCCAACTTCAGCCTATCTTTCTGAGACTCTGAAGAGCCATAGGAAGGCGTAGGAACCAAAAAGCTGGATGAAAGTCCCTTGACCTGATAAGAAAGCAGCTGGGAATGCTGTGCCTCCTGCAGCCGGTAGGATGTTCCTCAGGTCCCCATGTATTGATCCCTACTCAGCTCCCCTGCCTGTGTGCTGTAGAGGGCAGCGAGAAAGAAGATGTTTTGCTCTCTGGGCTCCTCTGGTAGCTCTGACTGAGCAAGGAATGTGTCCTGTACATGGAGCGTGTCCAGAGAAGGGCAACGAGGCTGGTGAGGGGTCTGGAGAACAAGTCTTATAGGTCCCCATGTATTGATCCCTACTCAGCTCCCCTGCCTGTGTGCTGTAGAGGGCAGCGAGAAAGAAGATGTTTTGCTCTCTGGGCTCCTCTGGTAGCTCTGACTGAGCAAGGAATGTGTCCTGTACATGGAAAGTTAAATGGAAACCACTTGGACCATTACACACAAGAACCATGGATGGTGTTTGCTGCTGAAAGAAAAGCTGCTGCATGCTATAGTGTTTAATGTAAGAAGAAAAGGGGCGAGGGGGAGGTGTTTAAGTCATTAAGTACTACTGGCTCTAGAGGTTGTAATACTTAAAAATTTTAATGGAGTAGTGACACTATTAGCCTTGTAATATGATGTGAGTGAGGTTCAAAGAATTGAGAGCATTTTCTGGGTCTTTGCCATTCTCATTAGCAGAAGTTCTTGAAGGTACTTGTGTTAATAAAGTAGAAGTAGTTGTAGATGCATAAGGCTAATGACCACTGTCTATCCATTGAAGTGAATGAACCAAAACTATTGTAGAGTCAAAAGTACATGATAAATACATTAATCTCCAAGCGAAGTGGAATGCTTAAAAGCATTAGCGTAACTTATGGTGCAGTGAAAGGGCACCTTGAAAATATGTGGGATGAGTCCTCCCCTACAAAATCTAGAAGATCTTGTACTTCACTGAATTTATTGCAGGTTCTCAGCTCAGCTGGGCTTTACAACAGCATGGTTTGGCAGCGGGTTTAAAAATAACTTAAAAAGCAACTCTGTGAGCTTTGTGCAGCACGCTACCGAGCAAATGCACTGACCTGCTGTGACGTGCATTGAAATCTGTTCCCCTCTTTGATTTCATTATGTGATGCAGCATGTTCCCGGGCCTGAACTGAGACATGTGGTGGCCCCTCATTCACTGAATGGTGAATGGTTGCCCCCTATAGGGAAGGAAAAATATAATTCAGCCACCTTCTGTTTACATCAGGTTTCTTCTGCTGATGTCTGGGTGGAGCCTGGCAGGGGCTGAGCTTGGGAGTCCCTGAAGTAGCCTGTTGTAGGACCATGCCTCCTAGGATCCGCCAGGGAGTGAGAACAGAGGGAACAGACAGGGAAAAATGATTTCAATGCCCTAGATTTTTTTTTTATGGTCATCCATAATAAATAAGCAACTTTTTATTTATTTAAGGTACACGATAAATTTGTAGATTGAAGATGTTTGTGAAAGCAGTATAACATCTTCAGTCGGAATAGCATGACTTCACAAAAATCTGGACCTTGGATTTAAGTGTCAAGTGTGATAGTGAAGATTAGGTTTCAACTTCTGCAGTGCTATATCCTACTTTAAAGGAGGTTGTCTCAAAGGAGTTGGTCTTTACAGTTCAACTATCCCTATTCCTTTTTGCATGATATTTGGCTAGTAAAGGGTTTCAATGATCCACTTTCATGATAGCTCTTTGAGCAAACCAGTCTGCGGGAGCAATGTCTTTTTAATCCCCAACAGTAAGGTGACCCTAAGTGTTTTAACCGTATTCATGTGTTGCCAGCAATTTTTATGCTATTGATACAGATGGTATGGATAAGACTCTCTTTATCCTTTCTTTAGAGCTAAAACCTGTGCTGGTATCCACAGTGTTTGAATAGTCTGGTTTTAATAGAAACATGAAAACACCATACGGAGCCAGACAACCATTTCCTTCCTTCAGTGTGTTTGGTGAGTTTGAGTTTACTTTAACATGACATCTTATAAATCATGTATCATGTAGTGAGCATATAAGGTTACCTTTTATTGAAAGGATATTGGTGTTGAGAGCTTGCTATGCTTGGGTATTTATTAAGGAAATGAAAGATCTCTAGAACATATGATACCCCTTGCGTTGCTAAACATTATTAGTTTACCAACAGAAAAGTGTTTCTTTCTGTCGCCCCTCTGAGCCTACAAGGTAAAATACTGAAATAAAATTTGCCCTTGGATTGAAGTCTGGTACTGTGTACATCCTGTTGGAGTCACAGACTATTTGATAGTGTGTTTTGAAATCACTCCCAGGTTCATGTTTTATGCAGGAAGGAAACATACCTGTGGAGATAGCCTCAGGCAGTGGTAATTAAAATATGACCGTGTGCCACATGACCTTAAGGCATATTACTACTTCAACCCTTCACCTTGCAGTTGTTAAAAGGCTGGGCTTGGCTTATTAACAAAGCACCATCTCTATGTAAGAAATGTGCTGGGGGAAACAGGTCTATCGTCTTCCCCTCTGTAGGAAGGAAGCAGTAAGTGATAGCTCAGTTAGTTCAGTCACAATGTAGTATCTGTCCATTTTCTGCTGTGGCAGCTGCAGAATGCCTAAAGCAGGTGGTGCAGCATAATGAATCCATCAGTTTTGGAGAGAAAGCACAAACATAAAGGTAGTGGCAGAATAGAAACATCAAAGTATAGGTTCCATGCACCTAGTCTCCTAGTCCCCAAATTTTTCTCTAAGCTCTCACAATAATCAGATCTGAAAAATGTGTTCCTTGGCTTTTCCTATGTGTGATGGGCTGTTAAGTGGAGAGATCCACTAACTGTTTCAGGAGGAAAATCCTGATTATCTCCTGAGAGAACCTGCTGCCTTGCAGGGAGAGGGGCTACTTTCATGTGTGACCCTCTTACTACTCATGAAACCATTTAGATACAGATGTCTCAACCTGTATCTCATCAGGGTGTGTAACATAAAGTGACAAGGGTTTTGCAACGTGTTGGGATTGACTGTTCCATGACAGCAATACTTGATTTCCTCGAGCTGCTTTTTAAGAAAACAGGATTTCCGAGCGCTTCTCACAGGCATTAAACTCACCACAAAAGGAGAAAAAAAAAAATACCAACACAAATAAAAGAAGGCATTTCCTTTTGGTACCACTTAGAAATGTTCTTTTCTAGGTCACTATTGTGTACAACTAATCCTCACAGTAGCTCCTAATGCTCAGGAGGTAATAAATATGGTCTCTCTTTATGAATGGGTAAGTAAAGGCTAGGAGAGCTCCCCAGGTACATATCCCAGCCATATCAGAGCCACGTTGTCAGGCACTGAGCCCAGATTTTTCAAAAGACCCAAACACAGGACTCACAGATTTGCAGCACTTGGTAGCTCCCAGTGGGAAGGTTTTGGGCAGATCTTCTCAGGTTCCCCACGCAGCTTGATGGATGCTCATGAGGAATGGTCTCGAGGAAAACTTGGGTGGAGCAGGAGTTGGTGCTGGTGAGTAACTGAAACGTGTCATTACTCGGTCTGCAGGGTTTGCACTGTGTGCTAGTGCTGGGTGTGGAGGTGCCTTGAGTGCATTGCACAGATAGAGCATGTTTGCTTATGAATGGGCACGCTCTGGGACACTCCTTGTTTGGTTCCACATATATACACACACACGCTACATCACACTACATCCATAAAGAGTGTAAATAGACTTGACACAGCAGAAGGGTAACCAGAGACAAAAGTGGCAGCAGAATAAATAAATCATCTACCACCACAGCCTCTCTGTAGACAAATCCTTAATGTTTGCAGACTCTGAGGCCAGCAAATAAAGGGCATTCAGGAGTACAAAGCATGGTTAATGACCGTATAACAAATGCTGACTGTGCTTTCCTTACATTCCTGTTTGTTTGCTTTGTCTTCTTTGTTTTCTTGCTATGTCATGAAAGCTCATCCCGTTTCATTTACATTTGATTTCCTATAAATAGCTGTGCTCTGTTTTATGAATTCATGTTTAAAGTCATGTTTACTTCAAAGGCAGAGGGACTTCAGACATTCTTAGTTTACTTCTGGCAGGGTACTTCAGACATCTGGTTTGCTCTCGTCCCATGTACAGAGGAGCCAGGCATTAACTCAGACCACTGAATGACCTGCTTGAAGCTTGCCCCTCTTTCTAAAGAGATTGCTTTCCCGATCTGTCCTTACCTCACTCACTCTCTTTCCTGTTAATGATCAGTCTTCACTTGTGCTGCACCTTACAAGGACTCCAGCCTGTGCAGTGGCTCTGTGGTTGGACACAGAGGAGCTAGAAGTCCCATCACTTCTTCCGTGCATCCTCTGAACATCACTTCTCCACCTGTCATGATTAAAGTTTTACCTTATTCAAGAATGGACAAAGCATGGACTTCCCCTATGATTTCTGAGCTTTTCAAGTGTCCCAACTGAGGCAGCTTCAACAGACTGCATAAACTTGCACAGGGAACACCACCTTCTTAGCAGCTAATGAAATACTATACTTTAGCACCTGGGAAGCTGCTAAGTGATTGTAAGTGCAGGGTCCAATTTAGCCTTGGTGTAGTTGTCATACTTTTTGGTTTAAAATCACTTTTGGAAGTGATTTTTGGCTTCATTTGGACTGAAAACAAACCAAGCCGTTTCCTGCAGAAGCTGAATTAAATAACTTGGGGCTTCTTCAGTCAGTATCATTTTTAAAAGCTCATTAGAACCAGTGACCGTTGGAGGGCAATGGCTAGAGGTTATGGTCTAGAGCCAGGATTAAATCTGGCCTGACATACAGGTATGTAAACCATCACTCAGGATTTCACAGTTAAGTAGATGTACACCAGCTGAGGATCTAGCCACTTTCTTTTATAACATTTGCCATAACTGTCACAGCTGAAACATAGTAAATAACTAAAAAACTTTGGAGAGCAAAAATATCAGTCAATGGGCGCGTATGCATGTCTATCAGATCTACTAAGTCTGTCATTCCAGCAGTGTGATTTCCTGGTTTGCTCATGTGAGGTAACAAGATCCCCATAGCCCTAGACACAAATCCAGGGGAAACAAAGTGTTAAATGTGCAAAAATTGTTTCCCTCTTACTCCTCATATTCTAATACAGCAAAAGGGCAGTGAAGAGAAGATTGAAAAATAAAAGCCAATCCTTAAAACAGTTGTGATCAGTAGAGCATAAGCAGTGGTTCAGAGTAAATTTTATAGAATTACAGGCAAAAATTCCATTCAGATATGCATCACAGATTAAACAGAAAACAAAAAAGCACACAATGAGCGCAGAGTTATATTTTCCAAGGGAAAATATATTACCACAGCTTAAAATGACAAAATATCAGAGAGATTTCCACTTCATGGTATATTATTTTATATTAGAAAACTTTAAAAGTGCTGTGGGCTGAGTTCAGAAGGGAAATACTTGGATTCATTATTTGATACCACCTTATATCCTGTGGTAGTAAAACAGGGCTTGCATTGTCCTCTTGGGACTGCTTTAAACAAATGTAGCTTGTGTGAACCCCATGAACTGCTGGGGGACAGGCTTTTACAAGGGTGGTTCATTCTGACCTTATTTTCTCTGAAGCTCAAACACTTTGAGTGAATTGTTTAGTTTCACTATAGACAGAAAGTAGTTGGTGGCTTTTGTTTCCCTCCACCAGGTTTTGCTCATCAAAATGAGCAAGAGGCCTCATTCCCCTGTAACACCATAGTGAACCCAAGTGAAAAAGAATAAAACCTAGGCATTTATATGAAAATGTATTATGGAATCTGCTTGGTGATGCAAAAAGAAAATTAAAACCCTGGTTGATAACTTGGATTGCTTTACTGGTATGACATTTTACAGCAATAATTATTCTTTTCTGTGAAACCACACTTTCTTAGGAAGATTTTAATTAGAAAGTTTCTCTTTCTCTCTGTTGTACTCATGGTATCGAAAGGAAACCCCTCAGGGTTCCTTCCATCAACTTATAGGTAAAGTGCTTTCTGTTTTACATAAAATACGAATGTCTGACACTGAAGAACAGCACAGTTTTGTGTTTTCTGATTAGCTGATGAGGCCATACCACATCTTGTCTGCATTGTCTTTGTCTTCATTCTGGTAGTAGGGTATTTTAATGTTATAGTGAGAAGTGAGTATAGGAATAGGATGAAAATAATTCAAAGTGCCCTTTAATAATGGTCTGGAGTTGTGTTTTTGCTGTTCAAGACATATGAGGATTTACAAAGAGACATTTTGGAGACATATAGAGCTCAGAAGATTGACCTGACCTGTATTTCTGATGCAACCAATTTGTTTCTATAAACATAAACTACTTCTTCCAGAATATGAATCAAAGAACCTGCCAGTGTGTTGGAGTTACTTAACTATTAGAGGAGGCTTCTGGTATGTTAGTCTTTGTGGCAATAAAATCTCCTTAGGGAATGAAAGCAAATTTATGGCCTATTACTACAACATGTTTAGTGTTTTCAGTCCTAGCTCTGGGTCTAGGGGATTATTTTTCTCCCTTACAGTTTAATTTATTAAACGTAGCTAGATTGTGGTATTCATAGAATTCAAGGGATTATAGAAAGATGGATTGGAAGGGAGTCTTTAGAGGTCATCTGGTCCATTCCCCACTCCAGGACCACATCAAGTTGTACATGGATCTTCTCTAAGTGATGGAGACTCCACAGCATCCCTAAGGAGCTATTCCATTGTTCAACTGTCTATAACACTGGAAATTTTTTCCTAATGCCTAACCTTAAACTCTCTTCCTAAATTATGAACCATTTGTTTCTTGTCCTGTTGACCATGGTCACAGAGAAGAAATTGTTCGCTTTCTCTTTACAACAATCACTTACAGATTCAAAGATCACTGCTGTGTTTTGCATCAGTCTTTTTCTCTCTAGACCATGCAAGCCTAGCTCTTTCTCCTAGGTGCCCAGATTTTTAGTTGTTGCTCTCCCTTGGACCTCATTGACCTCTATGTTCCTTAAAGTTAGGTGGCCAAAACCTAGTCTGGATGTAGTGTCCTGAGGTCTTACAAGTGTTGAGTAAAGGAAAAAAAAAATTACTATTCTTAAGTTTTTGTGTTCGTCTTCTGACCAACTGTACACATAGATCCTTACCTACAAAGCTGTAGTACCAAGTCAATTATTCTTAACTTTTAATTTAAGTAGCAGACTACTGCTGGATCATTATATACTATAACAGCCACTTTGCTTGACTTGCACCCTGTTTTTGAGACTATTTCAAAATGGTCAAGATCCCCTGGAACACTAGTCCTTTCCTGCAGCAGATGTGGAACCTCTCCCAGTAACGGGCAATGTGCGATTTAATAGCACCACAATCTCTTCTATCATCCAGTTCATTAGCAATGAATAGTATCAGGCCAAGAGAGACCTCTGTGGAATCCACTTGATGCAGCCTTCAACAGTGAACCATTGATAATTAGTCTCTTCAATACGGCTTTCTAACCAGTTTTGCACTCACTCTCTAGTAGGTTTCCCCTAGTCTACATTTTCTTCTCTTATTTATCAGAATGTTATACGAGACAGTGTCAGAAAACTTACTAGGCTCAAGATACATGACATCTACTGCTTCTCCCATGTCCACAAGGTTTATTGTCCTGGGGGGGAAGGAAATTACATTAGTGTGACACAATTTGTTCTTGACAAATCCATGCTGGCCGTAACTCATCTCCTCGTTATCTTCTAGAGGCTTACAAATAGTTTCTTTGATTATTTGTTCCAGCATTTGAAGTAATACAATTAGAAGAGTTGTCAATTAAACATCTTCTTTCTGCATCTTGTGGCACATTCATTACCTGAAACTACACTAAGATGTGAATTTTGTCAATTTGCCCTTGTCCTAATAATGGTAGAAATAAAGCAGATCTATTTGCTCCTTGCCTGTAAAGACTGTGCTCTGGGATGAAGTCCATGGTATGATTCCAACCTCTTCTACCAGACACATTTCTCTTTTTCTTTCTCTTTTTGTTTTAATAGGGAAATTTAATCAGGGAAATTGAAACTTCACAGGATTAATTTTCTCCTTCAGGTCCAGCTGCAGCAGCCAGGTTTTGCCCTGTGGGGCAGACTGTGCAAGTCCCCCTTCCTGGCTGGTGGGACTGAGAGAACTTGCTCTGCTGTCCTCTCCTGGCAAAAGTGGCACTGCTGCACACTCCCACTGGGAAAGTGCTGATGCTCTGTGTGCGCTAACCAGCAGGGAGAAAAACCCATTGCTGCTGGTGGGGGACCTGGCAGCGTGGTTCCAGGAATAGGGCTACTGGGATGCTGGAAGGGGTCAGGAGGAATCAGAAGGGGAGGGAGAAGTAAGGGCATATAAAGTCCTAAACCATTTCACTTTCTTTGCAACCCAGCTAGGAATAAAACATATGAGATTTCATCTGGCAGAGTCATTCTTTCCTAACCCCGCTTTTCTTTAATCATCTAACAAGTTACATACAAGCTGTAAGGCTTGCAAGAGCTCTTTGTTATTTTTTTCTTTGCATTCAATAATCATCTCCGGTTAATATTTATTGCACGATGTGGCAGGCAGAATAGAGTGACCTTCCCACTACCCCCTCTGCCCTCAGCCTCCCCTTGGAAGGAGGCAGGCGTGGTGCGTCCCTTGACGAAGAACTTTCCTCCAGCCCCCAGCCAACTTCAAAAGCCACTTGCTGTGATCTAAGAGGTTAATACCAAAAACACAGTGCAACCCTTGCCAATAAATCTCCACTAACTGGTCTTAACCAAGTATGGAGATGTTATATCTTTTGTCTGCACAAAGTAAAAAAAAAAATTAAGAGGGGCAACAGAGAAATTGTATAATATACAAATTTATCAGCTTTCAGAGACTTTTATTGGGTGTTGCCCTATATACAAACTTCTAAATTGAATACACTGGTATGCCTCCCAGCATCAGTTTCAAGGAGATGAGCATCAAGCCAATTACACATAATCCTTTTTGATAGGGCATTTTAGGCTTTTTAAACACAAATACTCAGAGAAGAGTAAACATAAATAAAAAGATAATCCATATGGTCTACTCCTCAGCCAGGCAAAGGGAAGGAAGATTTCTCTTCACCGCCTCTCCCTTACACTCGCCAAACCCTCCCCTCAAATTAGATTGTGCAAGGTTTAAGATGTGCACCTAGACAAAGGGAGACTAAGGAGCATCCTACACTGCCATGTGTCTGAAGCTTTCTATTATTTAGCAGAAATCATTAACCGTTCCTTTGTTAGACCATGCTGCCTGTGAAAGCAAGTTCAAGCAAATTCACTGTTGTATCCAGTATGTTTTACACAAGGGAACTACAGCTGTTTGTGCAGATGCCATTGTACAAGCACTGAATTGCTACTATTAAATCTTTAGCC
This sequence comes from Aptenodytes forsteri, assembly GCF_000699145.1. Taxonomy (NCBI): domain Eukaryota; kingdom Metazoa; phylum Chordata; class Aves; order Sphenisciformes; family Spheniscidae; genus Aptenodytes; species Aptenodytes forsteri. The sequence goes on from NW_008795405.1 coordinate 18,149,658, forward strand.
AACTGCAAAAATAAGAAGAAACTGCATCCATTTAATTTTTTTTTATTTGTCTGTTTAATGGAAATAATTTCTGTGCTTTTTTGCTACTCCTTATAAAATTTACCTTCCTATTCCTCCACTTGCCCTAATTTTTTCCTCCGAGGTTTTGCAGGTGACGTGAGGTAGAGCTACTTCCATGCTCAGATATCTGAGGTGTCCCATGAACAGACTGTGAGCAAACAAGAATCTTGGAGATATATCAATTACTCTGCTGTTAGTTTTGCAAAAATTACCTTCCAGTACAGGAAATCAAATACGTTTTCTTGAAGTTTATGTTGAGCTGCAGATTTGTATCTTCTAAAGGAAGCTAATGAGCTTCCTGGTTTTCTCTGGAAAAATATGCCAGACAGTGTTTAGGACATAGATGGATTGCGATGAGAGTTTTGGATGAATGTCAGAATGGAAAAGAATAGACAGACCAGTACAATAGATGGTCGATTTGACATGTTTGCTGTTGTGTTTGGTTTCTCCATCCATGTTTAAGTGGGACACAGCAGCACTTCTCTGACTCACATCTTGTTGGTGTGTTGGGCATTTGAAAGAATGGAGTAATGTCTGGATCGGTCCTTGATATGCACTGATTTCATTAGCTTGCTGTTTGGAAAGGACTTTACAGATAACCCCTTGCAGTTGGTAAGAGGTTTTCCATAGCATAAGTGGGCTTTTTTGGCTTAGGGCTTGGTGAATGAGCTGCAAGGAATCATTCCCTGGAGAAAAATGTTGCCTCTTATTTTGAAAGCAAGCTGCTGTGAGCAGATCACTATTTGAAAGTATTTGCCGTGTCACGTTTTAAACACTTGTGGCCTGCACATCACTTGTGAGGAGATAACCGGATCACTATCATCTAGAGCTCTCCTTGTCCGGTTAAACAGAACCTAACTCCACCTGACAGCTAAGCTGGTATCTCTGCCTTGGAGAATTGTACTCAGGACTACAGGTAGGATTTACACCACTCTTTTTCCCCGTACTCTGCTGTCTGAAATATGTTTGCATCTGGCCCAGATGCACTGGTACGCCATAGCTGAAGAGCAAACAAAAAGGTGAAACAGATCCTTTGATGGGGTTGTCAACGCTATTGTGTCCAGGTGTCATCTGGGCCTCTTCAGGGAGATGAAAACGTACTGACTGCCAAAAGCTGTGAAGATACAGTAGGAAAAGACCATCGTTAACTTGTCTAGTCTTTTACTTGCTTCCTTCATCGTTGGCCTCTCTGGCATAGGAGAGGAGCTCTCTCCTTGAATCCTCCACTCACTCAGGGTAGTGTAGTTCTCACTGGGTATGAATCACCAAATATATGAGCTCAACATTCCCTTCCTGCAGATATTCCTGTGAGCAGTTCATGAGCTCGTCTGCATGCTCGCAGGAAGCCAGTGTTCCCTGGGCTAAAATGTATGACAAAATTAAATAGTTTTTAAATTGGAGTTAACGCTAGTAGGAATTTTTTTGCCGAGCTCATCATTTTCTTTTTCACATGCAAATCTCTCTCCTCAGTTCATGAAAAACAGTTGCTTCTTTAACCTTCTTTTTAAGTAGGTATTTTCTCTCATTTCCTGTATATCTGACATACCTGACTACAGTTCCTTGTTATTACTAATGTAAAACTCATAATCATAGTAATAACCGTCTTCTTCATTTACACAGCACCATTAGCCAAGCCTCCCAACCAGTCAGGGAAGGAATTAGCTCTTTTCATTAGGAGGCTAACAAACTGAAGGCGTGACAGGGCACAGCGTAATAACTAGAATATCACCAGCCTGGGAAGTGAAGAGGTAAACAGTGTACGGTGATTAGTCCTGGAGAGCTCAGCCAGGGGGATTTTTCTAGAACTTCTCCCCAGGAAAAGAGAGAGGCCATTGAGAAACATACTGTCTTACACAGAGCAGTGCATGCTTGTGTGTGTGTCTTCAAAGAGTAGCCAGATGGCCAGCACTCCTGAATTTCAGTGAAAGTTAGATACCTAACTGCACTTTGAACTGTTTTTAGGCTGCCTGCTTGGAGGGGATTGAGGGACACAGCCACTGCTCTGGCAGGTAAGTTCAAGAGCACATGAAACAGTTATATTTATTTGTTTGGATTTTTATTAGTGCCCCAGGTAGGTTCAATGTCCGGACATGATAGTGCAGAAGCTTGATTCAATGAATATGAATGTTTCTCTCTGATTTCACTCCCTACTCTGGTCAGGATGACCTCTTTCTTTGTTTCTGCGTGACACCTTGTGTACTCTTTGGTTGTTCAGCGATTATATTACAGGCATTACACAGCCAAGCTTTTGTTACCGTCATTAAAAAAAAATTCCCATGCTGTTTTCTGCAATGCTTTAAGGCTGTTTGCAAATTAAAGTCAGTGGAGAGTGCAACAGGCTGCTTGCTCAGCAGTATTAGTGGCAGGGAGCAGAGCGGAGGCTTCCTCTGCACCGTCCGTGCCTGCTCTTTACAAAGATGTTTGCCCAGGGTGTGATAGCAGGAGCCAGCGCGCTTCCAGATTTCCCTGGGCCCTGCGTCTCCTCCTTCTCTGCTGTTGGCAACTCCACCAGTGCTCTTTTATGCCCTTTGGGTGCATGTAACTGTGGGACAGGGGCTATGAAGACAATTAAGAATGACACTGTAAATGAGTATTTGGAGGATTCACATGAAGGTCGAAGCTCTGCAGAGGTCAGCTCCTTACACGTTAGCAACTCCTTCCTGCAGTGCTGTGCAGATCACCTTTGAATCTTTTTTTCATGCTGCACCAAATGTTGGGGACAGCTTCCTTCTACTCTGCAGTCTTTTCCACCAGCCAGAGAAACAACTGCAGCACTTTTGTCTTTCTTCCTCAAAGTCACCCCTTAGTGCTCCGTTCTTCCCTTGCCTTCCTGCACCCGGCTCTTTTATAGCATTGCTGGCTCCCGGTTTTGCTCCCTGTCAGCATACTGCCTGCCTGCGCTTTTTGTCTAGCTAGAGCCAAACTTATTATTCAGTCAAAACTCAGCAGGAGTTTTGCTGAATTATTGTAAACTCACTGGGGCAAAAGCTGTGCCTTCCTATTCAACAGTAAGATACAATGCATATTGATTGTGGCTGAGAGAAAATAAAAATGAATACATTCATATTGATTACATGTGTTCTTACTCACTATTAGACTCACTGCATGGCCCCAGTAGATTTATGGTTTCCCTGTATGACTATTAGCAATAAATCCATTTCTTTTTTTTTCCTTCTCTCTTTCTCTTCCTTTTCCTTTAAGTGTTCTGGAGAATGAATTTGAATAAAGACAGTGGATTATAAAATAACTTGTGGGAAAGTTTGATGAGCTGCCTTTAATTTCGTATTCACTTTGAAAAATCCCTCCTTGACACATGTGTGGAACCCAGACATTCCTCCCACATGCAGTTCAGATTCTCTGGGCCCACCAGACACAAGTTTTGTGCACTAATGCACTTTTTCTAATGAGCATGCAATTTCTTCTCCAATGTAATTATGACAGATATTATGACTGGGGACCAGACATGCAGAGCCATGCTACTCTTCCAGCCTGGGAAACCACAGATATTTGCATAATTCCAGGTACATATTGGAAATTTCAGAATTTTAAGCAATACGACCTTGCTTTTTATTTTCTTTTCCAAGGCTCTGTTCCATATCACAGATCTGCTGCAGTGAACGGCATTGTGAAGCTTAGGCACACTGTGCAGACTTAATTTCCAGCCCTTTGGAGAGCAAGACTTTGGTTCATGAGCAGGAATTGAACAATCCAAGTGCATTATGCCTGTATTGCAATATTAAATTGATGGCATAGAGCTCTGAGCCCTAAGCAAGGCTGACATTTCTGTCTGTCAGCCACACACAGCAGATTTGAACTGAATTGGCAAACTGGAGGGAGGCAGAAAAGGGTGTGAAGGGTGCCCTCCCAAAGCAGAAAGGAGGCAGATGGAGTGACACCAAATGTAGAATGAAAGGGCTACAGATTATGAGAGTGAGCAATGGCTCTGGAGAAAGAAACAAAAATACTGAAGGGTATGAATATCGGTAGAGGTACAGTTACGTGGAAGAGAACATGATGAAGAAGAATGGACAAGGCAAAGAGAAAGTTCAGGCCCAATATCATGCAAAAGATATCCTGCTGTTGACATCTGCTAGGCTCAGGAGGAGTCTCCCTCAGAAAGATGGTGAAATCCCCTCACTCAACACATTTAAAAATAGACTAAACAAACCCCAGTGATCCAGACTGTCATCCCCTTACTCATGTGGGGCTGTAACTCACTCCAGCAGTCATCCTTCTGAAGCCTGGGAACACTTGCAGAACGAGGGTCTGAGCTGAATGCAAGGCAGAAGCCTGGTCCCAGGTGCTGCAAACAGCGATCCTGCATTGTAGCAGACATGGATTAGATGAATTACCAGCTCTTTTCATCACCAGAGCACTGCCCGGGCACATCGCCTTAGTATATGCCTTCCTGCATAGGTAAACTCTAGGGAAAGACTTAAAGCAAAGCATATATTAAAGGGCATTGCAGGATCAGGACCTGGAGGGCTGCATACAGCAAAATACAGGACTGCTCCATCTCACTTCCATTCAACCTCAGCAGAGCTCTGATAAATGTATAAACTAACTTTCCTCCTTCTTACACAGTTCTGAGTGATGACAGTATCTTTACAATCATCAAGAGGAAGTAACCATTTGCTGATAAACATCTCCTCTCCAAATGTACTTAGTAAAAAGACACATTCTTTTGTATACATTTAATTACAGGAGAACAGATTTTGTCCAAATAATTAGGTAATTTAAACCATGCAGTCTTTCCCAAAGAACTATATTTAACCTTCATTTGAATTTAATTTACACATCACAGTGCCCCTTAAGCAGTTCTGTAAGCAAAACACTGATAAAATATTTTTAAAATGTCAAATGTTTCTTAATTGTGGATAGCACCAAATTTGTTTTTAGAGATAACTGGTTTTGATCTGCTGCTATTTTTCGTCTTTCCCATTGTCATGTTCCTCTTCATCAGAGGTTTCCTTCAACTGTTTAATCCATACAACACCAGAGTTTCTAGACAACTGAAGAATTCAAAGAAGATATGTGGGGGAACCCATCAAAAGTTTCACGGAGTATTAAACAGGATACAGATTAGTGTCTTGCCACTACAGACCCCAGCAGTTGGAAGGAAAAAAACCCCATTTTTAAAATTCAAGTATTATTAAAGGATTATAAAACTTCTGCATTAATTAAGAGGAGTGCTGTAAAGGATAATCTTACAACACTAATATAAATCTGCATAGCTTTATTTGCTTTAATGCACTGTGCACCTATTTTGATTTACACAGCTCAGGATCTGGCTCTGTATATCTGAATGTATCTTACACTGCAGGGACATAGATCATTTTTCTCCTGACTTGCTCTTTCCTATTGTCTTGGACCTGTAAATTATATATATTAGGTTCACAAGCAGTGCAGTAAAAGTAAACAGCAAGAGATGGAGTCTCACAGTTTGAATGAATTATAACACAAACTACAGTAGGTCTGACCTACATTAAACTAGTTCAGTAGAACAAGCTTTGCATGAAGTGGCTTGTATTTCAAGGTTGTCTCTAAGGTTGATTCTTAGTAAAAAAAAAAAAACAAAAAAAAACAAAAAAGGAATGATTCCAAATGATCACCAGACTGTTATCGGTCTCTTTGGAACAAACAAAAGCTAAAGTACGCTCCACAGCTCAGCCATAAAAACAATAGAGCAGGAAGACTTTCCTGTAGCAGCATCTCCCACTGGGTGATAGCAGTTGAAAGTACTTACAATGATTATGATTAATTTCATTAGTGCTCGATTCACTTTAATACTTTTCTCCCTCTATCTCCGAATGCAGATAATTTTTCCCTGCAAGTAAATCCAGGGTGACAGTTTAATAGGCTCAGACATGCTTAGATCCGAAATGAGACTGTAATATTAATATACTATTGACCAGTTATGGATTAAGCAAACTGAGGGCACACTTAAGTAAATGACTTCAGAGGGACAAGTTAATGTGCTAAGTGGTTCACAGGCAATGATTAAAAATATTCTTCATTTACTTGGAAATTAATAGGTTTCTTTAATTAATCTAATAAAGCCAGCCTATGGTATGTTACAAATTTGGTGCATGCTTTAAAGGAAGATGCTGAGTTGCTGAAACTGGAAATCCCTGTGTTGCTTATCAGAGAAAGGAAACAATCATATATAAAGCCAGCCTTGCAGATGGCTGAAGTTTCCAACAAGCCATCTTCTTTTCCACAAGTATGGTTACATTGATCCCTTGCATGAAGGGCATTATGAATCTAGAAGTTAAAAAATCAACAGCATCAACAATCCTATATATGAATTTAGGATTCATCCAAGTATCTTTAGGGATTAGTAGTGTATTTCACAACTAGATCTAGTCAAATGAGCATTTTTTTCCTCCATCAGCCTTGCATCTTTCAAATCCAATTGATCAACCAATTAAAAAAAATTAATTGCAACAAAATTTTTGCAACAACAGCAGCCTATATGCCAAGGAGTGTTAAAGTCTTGCAAAGGGAAAAGAGGCAGTGGGATGATGAAATCAGCTAAAAACTTTGCATGAGTTTGATTTACCCAGAAGATGCTCAGGTAATATGGTTATCTGAAATGTATTAGTAGCCCACCACCGCCAACTTTATACTGGAGAGATTAATTTAAATGATAATGCCTCATTAATAGTCTTACTGTGGTTTGTATTGCAAAGGCACTGAGAGGCTCCATCTGCTGAATATTGTTCATGTGTCAGAACAGGATCATCCTGGCTCCCAGAGCTGTATAAACTCAGAAAATCACTCTGTACGTGCTTGTACCTGGATGGTTATCAGGGACTTATACAGAACTTACTAAATGCTCAGAGATGCTCTAAATTTGTTGTAGATGATGGAGTGGCCAAAGTTCATGGTCTTTCCCTGAACTCTTCGTGGCATGTTCACCCAGCCCAACTGCAGTTCCTCTAGTGGAAAGTTACACTATTTCCAGAGTAAAAGTAGGTCTATCCAACTTGACTTCATAAAATCCCACTCTGGTGATTACCTTTTCTTTAGCAAATAAAAACAGAGCCTTTGTTATCTTTCGACTCCTTTTCCCAGCATCCTATATTGTGTGATCGTTCCCACTTTAATGATGTCTGATCTGAGAGGGCTGCCATTTTACAATTCTGAAAATCAGAAGCTCTTTGATTTAACCACTTCAAGGCCCAAAGAAACTATGAAACAGGGACCAAAGGTTCCACCTTCTCCGTGTCCTCCATTTTTTCCCCTTGCCCTAATTACCTCAAGATAGGACCCTTTCTCTCTGTTTTTCCCAGCAGTTTCCACATTCACATAGCCAAGCAGGAGACGCTTCTCTGTTGTGTCTTACCTGTTCCTCAGCGAACCACTTGAATTAGGGAAAACGACTATCTTCCTCTGACTCGCTGGGGGAAAGTCATCATAAAAAATGTCAGACCAGCACATTTCTACTTCCCTGGCAGAAGCTGCCACATATTCAGTGACCTGGCAGCTATGAGGAGTGTCTGATGGAGCGATGCACAAGTGTGTACTATACACCTTAGCTGTAGGAGGGCAAGAAGAGGAGGAGGAAAGGATGCTAGACTTAGGACTCCACGTTAAAAGTTCTTGCAGAACCAAGCTCTAGTTATTGTTTACATTCATCCCTCTTGCCCCAGGAACACTTGCATTGGAAAACTTTCAAAGTTTTCCTTCCAAGTCAGTTTGGAAAAAAAAATAATAATGCTACCAGAGTTGAGAAAAACTTTTTGGACTCACTCCATTTACCATGTATGTGGATATGTGTGTGTATGTTTGCGTGGCAGGCGGGGAAGGAGGAGAGGGAAGTACTTTCAACTTGCAGACAGATTCTCCAGTGGGTGGAAAAGGCGTTTGAAATCCATGGAGCCAGGTTGGGTTACAACTGCTGGGGATCTGGCCCAGGCAGCTGTGATGTTGTGCAGAGCTGTGGTTTGGGGAAAACTGAACATAGCTGTACAGAAGGAAAAGCTGAAAGAGATGTTTGGTAGCCAGACCTGCTTCTTTCATGTGTGAAGGACAGCTGTGCAGCTGCAAGGAGCAATGCCTGCAAACTCATCGGATATGTGCATTTTCTCTCTCTTTTGTGGGTCAGATCACAACAATTACCTTCTCTGAATGTTTGTGGTGAGTTTAATCTGAGGCGTGTCTGCTCCTTTGCATTTGCAGCTGAGGGTGGCAAATAAAATGGCTAAATATTGCTGTAGGCAATTTTGTCACCAAGCCTGGAATGAGGCAGCCTGCGAGAGGCCTTGAAAAGCCACACTTCTGAAGTAGACCACAGGTAGACAGGGCTTGCTGCAGGCAGGCTTTGCAAATGTGCCTTCCCTTTTGGAGAAAGAAAAAGAAGGAGAGAGAGTCACAGTATCTTGTTTCCTTCATGTCTGAAATAAGCTGAAACGGGGCAGCTTTGTATTCCTGTGTTTACAAACATGGCTATGGTGAAAAGAGATTATCATTAGAGTTAGCTTCCTGGTAGTGATTCTTCAAGTCTTTTACTTCAAATGATTGCCTCCTGGATGCATTAGGGTTGCAAGGCACCACATGATTGCAAGAGGCATGAAAGTCCATAAATCAATGGCATGCAAAGAACACGTGAAGGAGAGGCAACTCTTATTCCAAGTTTTCTGGAATGGAAAAAACTCTGGATTAGAGTCCTAACGACAGCTGTGGGTCTTCAGGGGACCAGCAGAAAAATGTTAATGTGAAAACTGTGTTAAATAGCATCTCTCATTCCTTGTCATCTCATTCACCTCTCCGGAAAGCCATGGTGGTATAATGAAGAGGGAGAAAAGGTGAGACTTCAGGTTTTGTTTATAGCTCTGCTACTAACCTACACATGGACTTCATCAAATCTCTTTGCCTAAGAGAATCTTTCCATAGAATTGGTATCTTTGTAAGACAGAGCTCTCCCTTTTTAGTATGACATTTATCTAGCCTAACTTCTATATAATTATGCTTAGATGCATCACATTTCTTAAAATAAGTATTCTTCATTAAAGATATCACAATGGTTGTTATTGTCTTATAAATCATAGAATCATAGAATCATTGAGGTTGGAAAAGACCTCTAAGATCATCGAGTCCAACCGTCAACCCAACACCACCATGCCCACTAAACCATGTCCCTAAGCGCCTCATCTACACGTCTTTTAAATACCTCCAGGGATGGGGACTCAACCACTTCCCTGGGCAGCCTG
>NW_008795405.1:18159070-18259731 GCF_000699145.1 Aptenodytes forsteri
TTCTCCAGGCTAAACAACCCCAGTTCCCTCAGCCGCTCCTCATCAGACTTGTTCTCCAGACCCCTCACCAGCCTCGTTGCCCTTCTCTGGACACGCTCCAGCACCTCGACGTCCTTCTTGTAGTGAGGGGCCCAAAACTGAACACAGTATTCGAGGTGTGGCCTCACCAGTGCCGAGTACAGGGGCACGATCACTTCCCTACTCCTACTGGCCACACTATTTCTGAAGTATGCAGACCATGAAAGCTGCAAATTCAGTGTAATTTACTTTGGGTGATGATTTGGCCTTAGCCATAAAACCCATACCCTTTTTTCTAATTTGGTCAAAAAGAAAAGACATTGCTTGTCCAGCACCATCTGACATGGGAAGTGACTCAGTTCCTCACCAGCTCAGGAATCCAGGCTTTACTAATGCCTGGGATTTGATTATGCTCACATGGCTAGTTTCTGAGAGGAGCTGGTAAACTTCGTTTTGCTTCAGTTATTAGTTTTTAAGGCTATGAAAGGTCAGGATAAACCATCCATAAATGCGGCAGCGATTAAAACCTCACTTAGCTTATTGCACAGTATGTAATTGTTCATCCTATGTCACATAATAAAATCTGATGGAGATAACTGCCTGGCGTTTCCTTTCATTTAAAGGAACAGGCATGCACTACACATACTGTTACCTACATGCACATCAGTGCTGTTTCTGTTTAGATATAGCTGTGTATTAAAACAGGGGATATTTGAATCTGAGTGCTGTAGTGGTCTGTCACTCTGCTATTGCTAACTTTGTCTTATAGTTCTCATGAAGACGAAATAGAAGAGCAAATATAATAATAGTCTGTCTGATGGTGATATCCTTAAAAGATGGCTGATGGCATTGCCTCTGTGGCTTACAGGTTCTCCTATTTGTGAGCAAAGTTGAGAAATGTCATCCAAGCATTTAGAGCTTCCATTTTCCTAAGAGCTCAGCTTTCAATTACTGCCAAAAAGTAGGAGCCAATTTTCCAAAGAGCTCCATATACCGAGTGCTTCTGACATAACATTGGCTTGAAAATGTGGCTATGATAATTGTGTTAGGAGCTACGCTGAATGGGTTTAGAAAGCCGGGTGTGCCCAGAGCACTCAGAGCTGTTAAAAGTCTGCCACTGTCTGCCATCCCCTCCAAAGTACGTGTCACTACTGTACAATTCATTGCCTCTCTATGCCCTGTGTGCTTCCATTAAAAACTGGCACTGTGTTTGCTATCCAAACGCCCTCTGGTATCCCCTGCCCTCTCCCAGGTGAACTGGAATTCGGCTTCCCTAAACCTTGCATTGCTATGTAGATTATTGCAGCCAAAATCTCTCTCTTCTCTTTGTGTCTTTAGCAAGACAGTCTGCAAATGCAGAATCTAAACACTGCAGAAAGAAATCTGCCTCTTTTGTTCCCCGGACTCCTGACTTAGACTGCCACTCTGCCAAAGCTAGTTACCAGCGTGGCAGCTGATAAATAAAGAACAGGCTGCTGTAAGTACCCTGTAGCTGTTAATGTATCCCTTGCTACTAAGGCCCCTCTCTTTTAATAAGTTCTCTGAAATAGTTAGCTGCTAATGTGGCTGCTACTGAGTGCCCACCTTTTAAAAGTTCATTCCCACTGCTTGAAGTCACCACTTCTGCTGCCAAAAACCACAGGGCAGGGTATACCAGGGAAAGGAAGTCAAGAGGGAAGCCACCAGCATTTCCAAAGAGGCTGTCAGCCAGCAGACAAACCGCTCTCCTTGCTGGGGCTTGGAGCAGAAAAGCAAATGTCAAACACTATCTTATGATGTTAGTAAGTGGCTGGTGACTTGCAGGGCAGGGGAGTTTTGTGGCTAATGTCTAGTTTAGTTTGCTTTAAGCAGTATCCTCCTCACAATGTGCCACCTTTTATTCAGTCTTCCCATGGAGATGTCTGCCTAGAGCCCTCTTTCCTCCCTCCTCACAAGTGTGTACCATGTCTGATGTTCTGTGTGGTGTGGAAGAGGACCTTTTCTAGATCCTCACTCAAAACTAATGACCCAGCAGATCTCTACCTAAGCAGCTCAGAACCTGAGATACCCTAAAAGAGTGTAAATATTCTTGCAAAGTCTTTTATAGGTTAGTTCTGCTACAGTCCAGAATAGGGGTACTGCCATCTTGTCCAAGAGGAGGGTGTCTACCTCCTACCTATGTTTGGTTGGATTTACAAAAATATAGGCTTCTCGGTTTTAAAATCCTCTGCCCTGCAGGCCTTAGTTCACTAAACATGCTCAAAACACACCTACCACTCTGCTACAGAGAGCTGACTTCATTCAAAACCACCTTTTGCACAATATGCTGATGCTAGGAACCTTGGCATCCAGGTAGGAAACAGTTCCGGAGCTACCTGAAGAGCAAGCAAAAGAGAGTGCAACTCTAAGCAAGTAAGGCTGTCATATGGGCGAGGAAAGACTTCTGCCTTGGCCCTTGTCCTTTACATTAGAAAGTCTCCAGAAAATCTAGGGAGCAGGAGCTGGAAATTCAGCTCCCCCTCTTCTAACTGGTTGCCCTAGCCCTAGGTGCTGGGCTTGTGTTTCCTCTGGCTTGTCCTCCTGTGCCATGGCTTAACCACGAGGTAGGCAATAGTGCGAAATATCCATGCTGCTTACTGTGCCCCTAAATGCATGACTTGGGCATTTAAACAGGATGGGGATTTAAGTCATAGAGACATCCAAACCTCAGCTCTGGGCTAGGTACTTCTGCCTGAGAGAAATGCAATGCCTTACACACCTCTCAGCTGGCCTTGCTAATGACAATGCTCTGTTTTCCTGTAAATCTCATTTCTCAGTGCGTAATGTGTAACACAGTGTAGAGATGTAAATTAGATTTTTCTGCTCCATTCCTGAACCAGATACCTGAATTCTGCATTGTGTCATGAAGCCCAAGTTCCTTCCTTAGGTTTAACCCAAAGTTACTGTTTCATACCCACCCTTTGCCATCTTTGCCATCAATCCCTCTTTATGAGTGCCAAGGTGAACAGCAGCCGTTCACAGAGGACTGGGGCAGCAGCTACAACAACTGCTATGAAAAGGTAGTTCAGGTGAGCAGCTGATGGCAAAGAACAGTAGAGCATCTTTGAACGACAGCTGGAGCCTGAAGAAAAGTCAGACCTGGAGTGGAAATGAAACCTGCAGCAGTGAAAGCACCACAGAAACAGAACCTGCAAGATCTAATTAAGGTTTAGGGGCCACAGAGAGATTTGGAGGACAATGAGCATCTGGGGACAGGGCGTGTCAAAAAAAGGAGATCAAGAAAATCATCAATTATCAGGAAGGAGCCTTGGCACATTAGATCAATTGCAACTGTAGGATTTAATTCCCCCCATCACAAAAACAATGAGGAAAACAGATGAGAGAGCCTAATATTTTGGCAGCACCTGCTGTCTTCTGAAGAGGCAGATGCTGCCAAAATGTCAGCCTCTTATCCTCTTTCCTCTTTCCTTTTGTTTTCTGATGGATTGAATTAAATTTGAGGCTTAACACAGGGTGCCCGTGCCAGGGCTCTCTGTTGACCATTTCATGCAGCTTGGGTTTGCAATTGCATTTTTTACCAAACTCCCTATTGCATAACCTGGAAAATGTCTTTTTCTTCTACAACTGAGCTAAAGGAAACATATGAACAACATTTCTGGGGGTGAAGTGCAAACAGAGTTGAGGGACGTGAGCAAGAGAGACGGGCAGAACGTACGTGGCAGTAAACAATGTTTTTTACTGTAAACCCTCCCTGACACAGTGTGGTGGTGGGGCCAGGATCTGCGTTCAGTGGGAGTGTATGTGAGGCCCTTCGTTTCTGGATGTGGCCTTATATGACTCCCCCAGGGCCACACAAGGATCCAGGTCAGGCCTGATATTGGACAGAGGTTCCCCAGACCCCCTCAGCAGAGCTCATTCTTCTGTGCTTCCTTCCCAGGCTTGAAATGGATGCCAAAAACATAAGGACTACTTTTTCAGACTAATGTCATTGCTGAAAGCTTGAGTTAGAAATTTCTTAAATCCATGTCTATAAACATTTCATATCATGTTGCATTTATATGATGTACAGCAGCAGAAATCCTTTTTGTTTCTCCTGTGAATGGGGAGTACTCAACTGGAATAGGTGAACAGGCTATAGCGCAATACTTAATCTAAAATACTCCTTTCTGTTGAGCTGGGCTAAGCCCCCAGAATGACCTTTTGTGCAATTCACAAATTCTCTGAAGTTTGTATTTGCCTTGAAAGAAACTGGGGGAGGGGGAAATACATCACTGTGATTTTTTTAAACTACATAATTATTTTCTGTTGTTCTGCAAAGAATAAGAAATTCCTTGTCCTTTTTAGGTACAAAAGAAATCCCACAGACTTAATCTGAGGCACTGCAGTATTGTTTGAAACAGTGGACTTCGGAGCAGACGTAATATTTGCGCTAGGCTGTGAAATAAAGATGCATTTGAAACTGTGTTAGGATGTGAATTTCCATAGTGCCTTGAGGGACGTAATTTTTGCGTTATGTGAACAGTTTGGATGAGAAGACCACGCAGTGAAGCTGAACAGCTGTATCCTGCCCACACATTGTGAAGCGAGGGAGAGGCTGGGAGCCCCAGGGAATCCTTATAAGACACCATGTCCCTGAAGTTTTTCAACAAAGAAGTTGTGCAAAAATGTGCTGTCTAGAAACGGAGCTGGTGGTACTATCCCCCGCCCCGCATCGCACAATGTAGCATAAACATCAGCTTCTGTCTACATACATTTGTTTATTTATTTTGACATAAAATACCGCGTGTTGCTTTGAAGTCTTGGGAGTGATGGCTTGCGTGCCTATTTTATATCCAGCTCTTGTTTTATTTCTAAAGGTGTAATGCCAGGCCAGGAGGCAGTAACAGGTTCCTGAAGCTGCGCGGTGGCACTCGGTCCCTCCCGTCCCTCCTTAGGTGAGCTGAGGGGCTGGTGGGGAACCGGCTCCCTGAGCCCCGCTCCATCAAACTGACTTCTGCAGACTTTTCCACTCAGTGGAGCATGTAGGAAATCTCATGAAAAGGGAAGCAAACTTTTAGCACTCCTGGCACCTCTTAGGGCTTGGGATAGATTTGTCACTATGCATCTGGTAACTGATTTGGGTTTAAGACTCTGAGCAGACCATAGCACACTCCCTGTGAGTTTAATTGTTTAATTGGGGGATCATTTTTAAACTAGGTGATAGGTAAGCTTCTTGCCATTCGCAAGGGCTACTTCTCTGAGAAAGAAACCACTGCAACAGCAACACCACCACCACCACCACAATTCTCTGAATTATTTAGAGTTGCCAAAGGTGTTGAGGTAGGAGCTAATTAAAAAAAGCTATCTGCAATGCAATGCTATAAAAGAATAATAAAATTCAAATCTCATTTGTTCCACTTCACGTTCCCCGTATGCATAAACCTCTATAAAAGGCAGCATCTGTGTTCACATTGTATGCTGAAAAGATATCACACAACCACTAATTCAACTGACATTTTTAACTGTTCATTGTACCATATATTTCCATTCACTAGATTTTTTTAAGTCCTTTTAAGTGCATCATGTATAGAACAGGATAAAATAAGATAGAGCCGTTTACTTCCATAATGAGATTGGCAGTGGGAACTGACAGAGCATTGAGCTGTCAATTTGAGCACCAGCCATACTTGCAGGATTTAAAATAGTATTTGAAGCTTTTATACCAGCCAGTGATTGTATTTATACTGTGCTAGTTATGTGGATTTGTGTCGCAAAGGAAAGCATGATGGAGTATTATCTCATTTGAACCAACAATTTAGAGATCACTCATCTGTTATGATTTGAAATGACATATATTATAACATCAACAATGCCCACAACCAATTGTTGAATAATAACATTTTTCAGCTTCGGTGTCAAAACTGAGACTTTCTTTTAACTCTCAGTGGGAGGTGCTCAAGGGTGATTTTAACATGCCAAGATGCTTATGTAATGCAAAGGAGATTTCTGGGTTCCTTTTTTACTGTTGTTTTTTGGTGGGGGCTTTTTGGGTTTTGTTTTTTTCTGCTTATAGCTACAAGGCAACCTTTTCTTCTGACTGTTGTTCCACATGACAAATTCACAATGAAATCAATAGGAATGATTGGTTTTTAGATCCGTGGCAGGATTGGCTCCAAGCATACAAATGAAGCTGGAGAACAAAGTCACCTGAGCTCTCTTACAGAGGCAAGAGGCAAACACGTAAGGCTCAGAAGTGGCCTCACTCGATCCTTTGCTCTTTCTGTGCTGTCCCAAGGTGAAAGGAGGAAAAGTGTAAAGGAGACCGTAAGTACCTGCAGCTCGGGGCCAGGCCCAGGTTTTGCAGCCTGGGGTGCCAGCACCAAACAAAAGCTTTTCAAAGAAACCCTTTGTCACTCTTGGAAAAAGAGAGGACTTTATAGTAAATGAAGTGATTTGATGTGGGGGGGAAATGGTGAAACATCTTTTGTGGTGAAAATAAAGGTGATTCTTCTTGTTTGTATATTTACTTTTTTCCACTTATAAACCAGGGCAAATTTCCCAGCCGTCACTTTTTTAAAAGCCTTTTTCTTTTCCTCCAAAACAGGGGCAGGTTTAGAAAACAAACAAACAACCCCAAAAGTAAATTTGAAAGACGTTCATGCTCCTCTGTTTAAGCCTGAGGTGAACAGCGTAAGTTTGGTGTGGAAATAAAAATACCTGGTGCGTCTCTGCAGTCCCAGGGGACGTGACGGAGCCCAGGGGCGGGAAGAGCTTGTGTCCTATCTACCCATCTCTGTAGCGGGTAGCGTCTGAGGCAGCTTCCTACACAACCGCCTTTTGAAGCACTTAACTTGCTCTGTGCTCCCTGTGAGGAGCCGCAGGTTGCAGCCAGACCACCCACCAGCGCTATCGCGTTTGGTTATCATGCGGCTGCTTGAAAGAGCTGTGAGAAGAGCCAGCCCAGCTGCTCTTCCGTCCCCCACAGCTGGCTCTTTGGAGAGGTCAATGGGGAGAAGAAGTCGCATGGTCTGCATGGGACAATGATAGCAGCTGGCCCAGGGCAGCAGCGGGCTCTGCTCAGTGGTAACTGGTCCAAAAACCAGCCCGGACCTGGGTGGGAGGGACGAGAGGAGACTCCCACATGCTGCAAGAGGTGGGCTGAGATTTGATGAGGTGCTGTGCATCTGTAGCAAAGCACGGCTCTTGCATGTGAGGGAAGGTGATCCCTCTGGTCCTCCCCACACCCGGTTCGGGACAGTCCTGCAGAGCAGACCTCACTGCTTCAGGGAAGGTGTTGGACCTGATCATAAAATAACATCATGTCTCCAGACAAACTCCGCTCGCTTCTGTTGGAGAATTGGTTGGCAGATCTGTGTCTGGCTCTCTCCCCTTTCTCTTAAGGACTTTGGGAACGACCTTATCCTTTGCTGTCTGCCTGGCAGAACAGGTCTCTGCATCTATTACTGAACCTGAATTATATTAAACCTAATCTAGGTGATCCTAATAGCCTTTTCTGCCCCTAGAATCTATGAAATGTATTAACCTCTGCTAGATGGAATAATACTTTTTGGACTAATACCATAATGATTATTTCTTTAAATATTTTAATACCTAAAACTGGCAGTCTCTGACACTTTTATTCCATTTTATCTTTCCCAGAATAAAAGAGCATATATTCAATCTACAGAGAGAACCACTCTTAGGAGTTTTTATCTCTCCCCCTTTCTCCTCCTCCCTCCTGGGACTCACCGGCTCAGCTGGCCATGATTTTTGATAGCTGTTTGATTTTATTAGCTACCACTGCAGGCCTTCGAATCTTTTTGTGCATAAACTAGCTTCTCAGCCAGTTACTTAGCTTTTCATGGTTATTTTGGGGAGAAGGTGAATTGCTTCTTTCCAAAGCTGCAGCTGTTGGCCAAAGCATACTGCATTAAATTTACTTAGCACAAAGCCATTACTACTGTCCTTGGCAAGGCTTTTTCCTTCTAAATCAATTCCATTTGTCTTGTACAGTGAAACCATGAGGAATGAGCAAGCACATTTGCAATTCCCACCACCAGTGAAACTACCACAAGGTAAACACACTTAAGTGTACACAAACATACCCCCCCACTTCTTGCCAAAACAAGAGAAGCTGGTCCCGAGTTGAATATAAAATCAGACTCAAAACAGTTTTAGCTTCATTAATCCTGTCCCCTTGCTTATTTGGATTCACTGGTCTCTGGCAGACCCAGACACAGATGATCTAAAGCCACAGGGAAAGGCTCAGCTCATGTTTTTACAGTTCAGCAAGAAGCTGGAAATAAGGACAATCTTGCCGGAAAACCTGGTTTAGTTGTGCTTTCAGCTTAGTTTTAGCAATCTTTAGAGAGCTGAATGACAGCCCTGGAATAAATAGTCCACATTTGGGGTGCTTTTTTGATATTCCCGCTGTTGTAAATGATGCACTTTGGCATCCCAGCTCAAGCTGATGAGAGGACAACCAGCAATTCTTGAGGTTTCAAAATCTGTTTTCTTTCCACTTTAGAGCAAAGACGTGAGTTGGAGGAGGGCTGTGAATATGTCTGAATGACCTGAAGGAATCAGGTGAAGGAAAGTGGGTGGGAGGGAAGAGCACCTGGAGTCCAGGTCCATGTCCTGCCCTGTCAAGAGCAGGTGGCCCCACATTTGGTCCTGGAGGAGAGACCCTCGCCTTGGGCATGCTGGTATCTGGCCTGCTGACAAGCAGTCTCGTCTTGACCACTTACTGAGGGATGCTTTGGTGATATAATTTCACCAAACATAATTACAGTTCCTGTAGCGTGTGTGACAGATACCACTATAAAACTTTGATAGCTTGCTACCTTTTTTTTTCCCCTTTCTTTCTGTGTACTCCACCCTTCTGCCATCCTGAGTGATACACTATCATGCAGAGCTCAGCGGTGACTTTTTTTGGAAGGCATTACCATGACACACCTCTCACCAGAGGATGACAAGCAATTTCATCTCACTCTTGTTCTTGGAAACATGGTGCTTTTTTTTTTCCCCCTTAAGTCACTCATAACACTCCGTGGCGTTGTATTCACTGAAGTGGGGTGCCAGATCTTCTTATTGTTGGTGCTGCTGCTAACAGTTAACACACAGTTATACATTGTTTACATACCTAATGAATGTTTTTATGTTCCATGAAATGTCAAATTGCTTCAGTAGGGGTGATAAAAAAATGTTCTTCCTCCCTTCTTCAAATTCCCCTCATCCTGGTGGCCCACTTGTAACTGGACGCCACAGGTTCTGATACCCTCAGACAGGAGAGAGCTTTGAACTCGTATCCTCTACCTTGTGTTTTAGCTGGGGTTTTAGCCTGTGAGTTGGAGAGCAAGAGGAGGATGGGACTTCTTCTCAACTAAGAGAAAGACCTGGTCATGTTTGAGAAGAGAGGGACCTTCCTGCAGGGAGAGTTGAGGCTGAGTGCTGTGCATGAATGCAAGCCTTCCACCCAGAACTAAGCAAAGATCCCTCCAAAGGGTCTTTCCTTTCCGTTCCTGCCCCAAACATTTCTTTCTGGTCCCCACAGATGAATCCCCTCCACCCCTTGCAGCATGCTGCCTTTTGTAGTCCTCTTCTTCAGTGTTTGTATCTCCTTGTCCATTTTGTGAGGAGGTCTAGATGATGAACGTGAATTGGGTAGGTGACTAATGCTTAAATGTGCCTTGTTTGCCACTGTGTTTTGTCCGGTTCCTCGTCCATAGCACACCAGACTGGGCTGGGGGACGAGAGGGACTGGTGGGAGGGAGGGGGTCTTTCTCTCTGTCCAGGACAGTTGCACCTACCCTTTTTGGTAAATGAAGCCAAACAAAATAAGACCAAGAGGGTCTGACTGGCATGTTCCTAATTGTAACCTGCAAGCATAGCAGTTGGGTTGACTGATCTCAAATTATTTAGAGTACAGTTACATGTCTCCCCAGCAATCTAGAAGACTGAAGAAAATATCATTAGTTACAAGCAGATACAGCAGCAAACAGATTATCTTCTGACAAACAATGATTTCATGCTTTGTTGAAGCAAAAGAGAAAAAAAAAGAAGTGAAAGCAGGAGGGGGAAGAACGAAAATGTTGAGTTAAGACTGAGCAAATGCTGTAAATTAACAAAATATCGATCCAAAGCATTAGTTACTGGCAGACTTGAGGAGGCCAGTACTACTTACAGGCTAGAAAACTGTGTTTTCGGGAGCTGCATGACAGCTAAGCTTTTCCAGATGTCAGGGAGTTCCCATGCTTGGTGTGTGCCGAAGGCAGGCTGGGCTCAAGGCGAGGGATGTGCAGAAGCAAATGCAGAGCCACAGAGGTTGCACTCTTTTTTTTTTTGGCTATCATCACCTGTTGGTGGCAGGGAGACCAGGGATAGGTTTACTGGAGCTGCCCCATGCGCTGGTATGGTGGGAGCCTCATGTCCCAGGAGGTAAAAGCCCTCAGCACCAGGCTGGTGGTGTCCTGTTGCCAGGAGCAAACCAAGCCAAGGCAAGGTCGGACTTTGCCCAAATGACTGCCCTTTTCTGCCACACCTTAGACTTAGGCTCGGGGGAGTTTGGGTCTGGCAGCTCATGGAGAGGGAAGAAGATGGCTGTTTGCTGAGAAACCTTTTGAAAGCTGAAAGTCAAAACCTGACAGCAAAACTCCTGTTATTCCCGCCTGACTTGTGTTTTGTGAGTGACTCAATGTCCCATCAAGCCCTTTTCAGTCCAGCTCAAAGTAGCACAGGCAAGTCGGGTAATAGTTTTGATAAGAGCAATTTTCAAAGCCTCAGCCACAATACAATCTGAGGGCCTGATCCAGAGATAATTGAAGTGTTTCCCTGTATTGAATCTAAGCCTAAAATGGCAGAGCCAGAAAGGGAAAAATAAACTCCACAGAAGTGAATAAAAACATACTTGAAAATGAATTCTGGAGGCAGCTCAGCCCGGCTGCCTTCGTGCGACCAGTGGCTTTTCTCTCCTGTTGACAATGCGACTGCAGACACCGAGTATGCCAAAGCTAAGCATTATTATGGGAAGAGAGGCTTTCTCAAAGCTGCATCGTTTTCTTGTCAGAGGTGAGCATCAGCAGCGGCTTTGTGCTCCAGGCGCATTCATGCCACCCCGTTACAGTGACAGGTTTGAGTGAGATGGAGCCTGTGCTCTGAGAGCAGAAATCTATTTTGCACCCCTTGTAAAACTGCTGCCCCCTTTGCCTGTCTGCTTGCTTAATGGGTTTTCTCCCCTACCATCAGGAGCAGGTACAGCAGAGAGCAAACTTTGGGATTGCTATATAACGCACATAGATTACCTGTTTACTTTTCCCACCAGGCTCAGAAAGTTGATTAATTTTAGATGGACTAAGGCTGATTCAAAGCCTGCTGAAATCTGTAATAAATCACTAAAATGAAAATATAATTCCACGTACAACAGTGGCAAAATGCCCTCTGACATCTGTAGATGGGCCAAAATTCCACTTCAAGTACATGGATGCTGAACCACAGTTAATAAGGAAACAAATTCATTAGCAGTTAAAAAATACATCAAGGAAGGTGAAAATCCACCGTAGAGATTTTGTAAAAATATGAAGCAGATGTCATTTGTTCCTGCATTTTATTTCTACTCTTTACACAGGCTATTTTCTCGCTTACTTGGCACAAGAAAGAATCCCAGTGCATTTTACGACCTGGAGAGTTAAGTTTGCATCTCATCAGCCTGGAAGCACCCCATTTTAGCGTGCCATAGAAAACATTCAATGCAGCTGTTACGTTTCTGCAATTGTAACATGAGACTCTAAATGTTCTTTCCTCCCAACATGAAACGAGTTTGCAATATTGAAGATGCACGGTTTGTAAGCAGGCTGGGGTGTGTGTGCATATGTGGGGGGGACACCTTTCTCCCATTTGCACTTTCATTTATGCAGCAGATGATGAGTCACATTATATAATTACATAGCTAGAAAGTTATTTGATGTTTAATTTTGCCTAGACAAACGTTAGTTGCTTCCTAAGCAGTATTTTCTCCCTATCAGTATCTTCCTAATAGCTGTGGATTTTTAATTACTGATAATTAGTATTTACATAGAGCCTTTAGCAAACAATTCCTGAAGTACTTGTAGTAATTACATATGTAAATTGTTATGAAAAAAAAATGTTTGCAGCTTAAAGAAAGCAAAGCTGGGGAAGTAGGCAGTAAGCAGAGGTCAAGTTTTAATGTTTAAAAATGAGGCAGAGGTAGGACAAAGTCCCATGTTTTTCTACACTGTCAGATGAAACAGAACCGAACAATGAGGAATTTCTGTGTAACATTTTTTTTCAATAAGGACAGAAGTTCTGTTGATTCTGATTTATTGATGCTGACAGAAACAGTTGAAAAATATTTATGAGATGCCTTTTCTTACATGGACTTAGCGGACATATAGAAGGGTTGAAGGAAATGTCTTGCTGAGACATTGGTGTCTGCGTGATACTGTCAGAGTGCAGAGGGATTTATAAAACAAGACACAGATGAAACAGAACTGAAGAATTTCTGCAAATCTCTCGGTTAAGAGTCCCTGTGCAATGCTGAGCTCCCAAAGTCCTTTCTCAGATTTTGGACAGGACTGAGCATCAGAAATATCCATCACAAACACAGTTCAGATGGATAAAAGGAGATAACAGACTTACAGCGCATGTATGGAAAGAGATGCAACCCTCTTTCCGTACAGACTGCATAATTCCTGCCTATTGCATCTAGCTCTTAGTTCAGCCACATCTCTAAGACTCAGACCCACAACAGCGTCTGTGACCCCTAAATCTCTGCACGCCTCTTGGAGCTGAGATCGTTGCTGTTACTGAGCTCTTCTGTGCTCACGCAAGAAGGCTAATTTTTTTTTTTTAATGTTAGAAAGGGAAATTAGGATTCATTACTTATTACAGAGATAAAAGCTTAAGTTTTTTTCTCCTTGTGCATGTTTTAGGAACCTGCTGAGCTGATCAGCTCTGCCATCTGATGAGTGCTCTGCAGCGACATGAGGAGCAGATGAATTAAAGGCTTTGTCTGCTGCTTGGTCTTACTCTCTCTTTTTAACATCCTACAAGTCCACCAGGGACAAGCAAATAAGAATCCAGCCCAGGTCTCCCCAGCCACATTCGCCTTGTCAACAACTGCCCAGGAGCAACCCATGTGACCCTCCCTAGATCATGTATTCCATTAGTATAAATTATTAAAATGAAATATTTTACAAGTGGCTACAGACCTATTCTAAATTAATCCTTTTATTCCATTATGAGGCAATAAAACTTTACATTTCTGAGAGCTCTTGTCGACATGCTGCTTCACTCGGGAATAAATACATTCAAAGGTTGGGAGGCTCTTCCTCTATCCCACTACATTCATATTAATCAGGCTCACCAGCATGTGACTCTGTAGATAGCAATCATCAGATGTGTCTGCCCGGAGAAATTCGGTCTGCAACCCCACAGGCAGCACAGATCACATTAGGCTCAGGCCCTGGTCTTCTCCGAGGAGGTCTAAGTGCTCTGGCAGTGCAAGCTGGACCCGTAGCTGAACTGCAGCATAACTTCACAGAAGATAATTTGCTGTTACCTGATTGGTGCCTGTTACATCTGTAGTGGGAGCTGGTTAATCCAAGAGGCATGCCAAGCTTTTCAAAGCTGCCATCAGAGGCAGGCTAATCTCTCTCTGGCAAAAGCATGGCAGGTAGAGACTGAGGACTGAGCTAACTCTGTGCCTCTGGCTTCCTGATGTCAGAGGATTACTTTCTTCCATTGTAATACTCTGATGGCCAGTATTGCTGTACAGAACCAGGAAAATGATGAACCAGCACTATTTCATTTTATACCTATAGGTGAAACATTTTTCAATCATTTCATGCAATTATTCTTATTTGCTTTTGTTATTGCAACAGGCTGCCCAGGGAAGTGGTGGAGTCCCCATCCCTGGAGGTATTTAAAAGACGTGTAGATGAGGCACTTAGGGACATGGTTTAGTGGGCATGGTGGTGTTGGGTTGACAGTTGGACTCGATGATCTTAGAGGTCTTTTCCAACCTCAATGATTCTATGATTCTATGATTCTATGATTCTATGGTACACAGTGTAGTGACATTTACACAAGCAAGATCTTCTTAGAGTTGAAAACAGAAAGATATGGATTTAAAAAAAAAAAATCTGAGTGAGGGAGGTCCTGATCGGGGCTTTTAAAATACAAGTTTCCTGTGAAGTCTCATGCTGTGAGCGTGTGTGTGCATGTGTGTGTGCACGCTTGCTCAGAACGGACCCTGGTGGTAGAGCCCAGATTCATCAGGGATAAAGGGGTTCCCTCTCAAGCCTCCAAAGTAGTTTTTAAGCACCCTGTCCTGACAGGGAAGTAACCATTTGTTTCTGGAGGACGGAAGAGCACAAGATGCTTCTGTCATCTCACCAGACCCCCACGTTCAAATCCCCTTGCCCGTTCCTGTCACCCTTTCATGACAATGCACCTACCAAGGGAGCAGAGGAAGAGCTTGGCTGAGGTGGACTTCTTGCTTCAACCCATGGCTTGGCCTCGCACCTGGACAGGGCACCTGGACCTGTCCATCCCACTTTTGGAAAAGCAGCACTTTCCTCCTAGCAGTTGATTAGCCCCTATAATGCAAATATGAGCAGCCTGTGCTGGAGGCAAAGGTTCAAACCCCCACTGACAGTATATGACAGGAAATGTATAAAGTATTACATAGGAACCGTCACAAAAATTAAACACAAGTGCCCATTTTAAAAGAACAGTTTTAAAGTTGCAGAATCAAAGGCTTTAAAATTTAAGTGAAGACGTATTATCCAGTTGTCCAGGCAGCTTTAACCTCATGCTTGTTTTTAGGTGATACACACTTTCAATAAGACTTTTTTATTCAGAAGGAAAAATTGTTGATGAGCAGAAATCTGACATTTCTTCATGTTTGAGTGCCATCTAAATTTGTTTTCTTTAGCACAGTTCTGGGTATATGCCACTGTACATAGTTATTCCAGCTGTTTTAAGCAATGGGAGACTATCACTGGTAACAATGTGAATATAGTGAGCTAATGAACTTGGATGAAATGTGAGCTGAATAAGCCTCTTTTTCTCTGTCGAGTATAGAGGAAGCACAGGAAGACTGGACCATCAGTCTCCCCTTTTTCCTGGACTTTGGCTGCTATCATCTCAGGGGTATGGTGAGACATCTTTATAGTTCTGTTACTGTGCACACCTAGATGTACCGCAGCTTGGATGAGATGAAAATTTGGGCACCTGCCTCCTACTCAATGGACTGTTAGATGATACAATCTGATTACTGCAGGCTCAGGCCGTAACCAAGCCATATCATGTCACCTGGTGGGGTTTTGCTGATGAGAGCATGGTTGTCAATTGACTGCTCTTGTTGCTGGAGTATATCTACCTGCTTAACCATCTGCCCTCAGGCTGTGCTGTTCATTTACTTCCCTCCTACCCACCTCGTGAGCTGTGTGTGCTGGGCGGGGAGCAGCGGGAAGAGACCTGGAAGTCTTATTTGCAGACTTGAGATAATAAAGCTATGGAAAGAGAATACGATATTATCAAATTCTTTCCTCCATTTTTTTCTCAGCCGGCGAAGGGCTGGCAGCCAGACCGCACACCGCTCAGCTCTGCCGCTGGGGCAAGGCACCACGCTTCGCCCAAAGCACTGTCTCCTGTTCTCCCACTCCGTCACTACTACCACTACAGTCCATAATGTAGTTTTGTCTTTCTGCACCAGGGATCAGTGGAGAGCCTTGGGCCAAGATTTCCAAAGCTAACTAATGTAATGAGTGTCTTAATTTGGGGTTTAGAAGTGTGGAGAAACTATAAAGAGGGACTTGTCTCAGAAAATGCTGAGTCGAAGGGTTACCCTTAGAAGAAGCGAGGAGCACCATGAGTACCTCATCAATGTGCATCATGTCATCCCTGATGTATAAGAAATGATTTTATTGATTTAAACAGAATGGATCTGTTGGTCATTTTCACCCTTGTCCCAGCAGTTATTTACTGCAGTTTGTCAGCTGCTAGCAAAATAAAAGCATATGTAAACATGTAATGCTCAGTGGCTTCTTGTCAGCCTGTCATCCTAGAATAGCTGTTCGTCTTACTGCACTTCACCTTTCCGTGGCAAAAGGAAAATGTTCCTGGACCTGACACCTTAAACAAACCATACATGCAAAGATGGAGAGCAAGTTCTCCATTCCTACAAAACATGCCTTGGACTCTTACTGACCTAATTTTTAGAGACTATGATATGTTTTTAATGTAGCACCTGATGTCAAGAGAGAGTATACAAAAAGTTACTTCATTAACAAACAATTCTCTTCCCTTTCAGCAGGTCCCTGCTCTTGGGGCTCTCTTCATCATAAATTTTCTCCATCCAGCCTACTCAACTTCCAAGCAGCGACAGTATTTCTTTTTCTCCGATTAAAGTATTGATAATCAAATCAGCATTTAGATAATAAAGCCCTTAATGTTCTAAGCAATTTTAGACAGCTGAGGCAAATTTTGCCATCATGAGCTATGATTCCTTTCTGTAGCAAACAGTACGTCTGGGTTTGAATTAAAATGAATTAAAAAGGCCTGTCTGGTGTGGGGTGGGAATGTAGGCAGCCAGCTAATTGAAATCTCTTCCCATGGAAGGGAAGCAAGGTGTTTTTTCCCAAAGAGAATTTCATTAAAAAAAACAGGAGGGAAAAACTCTGTATGAGAGGGTGTTGGTCGTACATTCAATCATTTTCCATGCATAGTTAGTCTCTTGTCATATTTACAGACAAGGGAAACTCAAATGCATGTCAGCTATTGAAGCGTAATCAACTGAGTAGTGCACCTCCTTTATACTGGAGGCCTACAAATCTTTCTATGTGCCATTATTGGTGTAAATGGAACAGATGTATTGATTATTTGCACCTTTCTTCCGACTAGGATATTTACTGCAGTCAGCTGACTGCTAGCAAAAAAAAGTATGTGATAAATTAAGATTACAGTACTATTCTATCTAGCAAGTGATTGCTTCTGTAGAAAACAGAAATAACCATCATAGCTATAAACAGATTATTATGGATGAGTCAAAATTACATTTAACTCATTTTTACTAGTCTGACAATAAAAAACTTCTCGGAGAAGAATTATTCCCCAATAGGACTATTTTATTCCTGGTAAGACAGGCATCACCAATTAGTGTTTACTACGATATTTTTCCTCCTTGAAAAACAACCAGAAAAAATTTTCTGAAATGGTTTGAAACAGAGTTAGGATAAGGGGATTAAGAGAGGCTTAAATAAGGTGTATTAAAGTAAATTTACAGCAATCCATTTTACCAGCCAAAATACCACATATATACATATATGTGTGTGTGTGTGTGTGTAATTATGCATGAAAAATGAATGCTATATTTCTTTACCCATATGTATAGGCATATCAATTATCAGGATGCTCCTTACTTGATATACTGCATTTATATGACAACTTGGAAGCAGAATGACTGCATAGCTGAAGGCTTCCCAACAGCATATGAAAAATTGAATTTGCAACTTTAGGTTGGAGCAGAGGATCTTGCCTCTTCTGCCAAGGGAGAAATTGGGAAGATAAAGAGGTGAAGCAGTGATTGAGGGCTATGGAGAATGTCTAATGATATTTATCTAAGGGTATTGCTGCTTTTGTGTGTGTTGAGAGAGTGAGGAGAGGGGCTGGTGAGGAGAGGCGCTGGTGACTATCGCCTCTTGGCTTTTGTAGCAGCGGCTGCCCCACACTTAGGGACAGCCTGGCCCCATGGCTGCTTTGCCACCTCCAGCACTGAGATACCCCCAGCTCACTTGGCCTCTTCCTACAACTAGTCCAGGTGCAGGAAACCTGTCAGTCTTTCATCTGTAGCAACTGCTTCTGGCATTTCTAACTGCTTACACAATTTCATACAGACCGAACATTTAAAACAAATCTATCATTGTATACATTCTTCTTTTCACAACTCTCAATCCTGAATTTATCTGAAATATTCTGAGTGGTACCATCAGATCTTCCAGGATCAGAAATGAGACTGTAGGCAGAGGAGGTTCCTAATAGCAAAACATAAACTGCTTGTACTTCTGGCCTTGGGAGGATGCATGCATACGGTGGTCATAGTCGGAGCATCTAGCATTGTGTACAAAGAAAGTCTGGCTGTACAGCAGAAAAGTAGAAATAAATAAACCTCAGCGAACTAACACAAGAAAATCAAAATTGCATTTCTGAATGAAGCCATACACCTGCCAAAGGCTGGTACTTGGGAAGGGAGAGGCAGAGGGGACAGATATTCTCCATCCCACCCTGGTGAACTGGAATTGCTCACACGTGGCATTCCTGTCTGGGTGCAAGTAACCTGAACAAACCTGACAGATGTGGGACAGCACCAGGTGACCATCACCAGCACCTATAGTGCTGATATTGAGAGAGAGAGAATGGAAAATGATCTGCGTAAATCTAATCTGAATACTGGGTCATAATTTTGAAACAGACTTTAAAAGAATCTAAAAGGAAGATGTTAAAGAAAAATGGGATTATACTGCACCTTGATTTTACCATAAAAAGCAGCTCATATCAGACTAGTCAATGGCTTTCAAAATTTTTGAAAGAAAACGATATTGTAGGAATGCTATAGCTCCTGTCTATCTGGAATCAGGGAAGGTATCAGTTGCACCATCATGTGGGAACTATGAATAAAATGGGCATGTTGGGGATTCAGAGAGAAAACCTCAGGTAGGTAAGGACCCAGCTTCCAGGGAGATGGCAACAGATAGGGTTAAAGGGGAAATATTAGGTTGAAGAGAGGTCATTAGCAGAGTTCCTCAAGGATAAGGTCTGGCACTGATTCTATTCACTATTTTCATTAATGAGCTTGGCAGGACTATTAGAAAATTAACTAATACCAAATGCAATTTACTCATGACAAGGTGCTGGGAGGCACTGTTAATGGAGACAAGGAGTGGACTGGCACACAAAAACTGGTCTGACCTGAGAATTACATTCAAAAGCTTGAAATCAAGGTTGTGCATGAGGGAATAATAATTCTGCTATACATTAGAAGCTCATAATTTGGAAATGACTGTGAGGAGAAAAAAAAAAAGACTGCAGAACATTGCCATAATGCGGCAGTAGGGTGGTCAACTACACTCCCAAGATGTAAGGGCAGAAGAGTTTCTAGGAGCGAGGGGGTAGCACAAGCAGAGCTGTGCAAAGCTCTTGTACCTTGCCTGAGTACATTGTATGGTCACCATAAAGAGAGATGATTTCTGACTGGGAAAAGCAGGACTCCCAAAAAACTTGGATTGTTTAGCTTAGTGACACAATGAATGGTGACGACTCCCATGTCAATGCATTTATGGGCTCAGCATGAGGAGGGAAAATACCGTTTCAAGGTGAAGGACCTTCTTGGTATAAGCCATATGGGAACATGCTTATTTTGGGATCAGAAGACAACATCTGACCAACTCAGCAACCAGATTCTGAAACAATTTCCTGATTACAGACAGAGGAGAGAGAAAACCTAAGGTCAAGCTTGGCATGGTTTTGAAAGGGAGCACGTGATGTGGCATAGGTGGGGGCTGGGTCCCCGAGGACCCTTTCAGTCTGGTGCGCCTGTCTTTCTGTGCTCTGCCAGGTGTGTGTATAAAAATAATGTATTGCTTTCCAGGAGTCATCCTTCAGGAATACCATATTTAATGCCACAAATAAAGAAAATGCTTGCCTTGGAAATTATTTTTAGCAAAGAACTGGGTCTGCTTCCCAGTTTTTCCATAGGAAAAAGGGTCTTGAAAGACCAGTCTCTTCAAAATATATCTTGGACAGAGCAAGGGAAGAACACCTAAGGCAGCTGAATGGTGCCTCTTCTCCAAACTCCTGCCATCTTCAGATTGCTAGAAGAAGCAATGAACACAGGCTTCCTGAGCTAAACCTAGTACCTCTTCTCTGTTAAGAGTGAAGAGTATACCATATGCTAAAGCAGCTTTGAAACTCTTCTAACTCCTCTGAAGACCAGGAAGCTGCCTTAAAATAGGGGAATTCTGTTGCAGCACTTAATCTTTCCCCATGGAAGGCTATTAAAATGAGGTCTGTGGACTCCACGAGCAATTGAAGAGTTTGGAGATGTTTGTTTGCAGTTGTGTGCACATCGGAAGTCAAATAAAAGGGATTCTTTCCACTGCCTCTGTAACTGTAAACTCTCTGAACATTGGCATCTACTTTGGTTCTTAAGCAGTAACAGCTATGAATATTGCAAGTGTCTCTGTTTAGACATACGTTGATGGGTTAACTTGGCTCAGGAAAAGGTAAAGACCACATGCCAGAATATATTTCCCTGGTGTACTGTCCAGGAATAAAAACAGAAAAGTGCCAGACTCGTAAAGAATGCCAGGATGCTGCTAATACCACTCGTCCAAAGCAAACCAACTGTTAAGAACTGAGATAAAACCAGGCAAAAGTAATAGAAACTGTATCTATTCCCTACCAGCCAGAAATCCCAATGTGCATGAGCTAACAATGTGAAAAATGTAAACCACGTTATCAGTCACATTTAGAAATTATTATGATCCTCTTTCCGTCAGTCGTGCAGACAGCCAAGTTCTGACAGCTCTGGCTAGTTAGCAGACTGAATCACTCATCATAATTATACATTACTTACTCAGTAAACAGAGAGATATGTTATAGGCGAGGCTGGTAGCACAGCCTATTAAGGTTGTCTGGCACTTCCTCTTGTTAGATCCTGTCTTCAGATACTCATAACTTTGCCAATGTTTAATCTTTCCTACTGATATTTCCCAGGCCAGGAGTTTCACATACAGACGGCGTGAAAAAAAAGGAGTCTCTGGATGTGAATTTAGAGCAGCACTCACAAAGGTGCAGCTTCCCCACGTATACTGGAGCCGGAGCTCTGCAGCGGGCAGGGAGCGGGAGCGATGAGGTTGCGGTGTTGTAGCAGCGTGCAGCAGTGGCTATAAGGAGAGATGGGGAAGGACTGAACCATGTCCCATAGTGTGCTGTGCTCCCTAATGCCCTCATTTTTGTGCTATCTAGAAGGACTGCCATTAGGATGAGTAGTTTAATGGTTAGAAATGGCTTTGAGATCCTAAGATGTAAGAGAATGCAGGGAAGGAGGGAATAACTGGGGTTAGAGGGGAAGGGGTGTCTAGCTTTAGCACTCACCATGGCCAGGAGTGAGCTATGACAGAGGCACACGTAATAGAGACGTGGTGGGGAAGAGCTGGGCGGTTGTGCAGCCGCTCCTTTCCCATCAGCACCAGCAAGCAGCCCAGCCTGAACGTGATGATTGAAATTATCAGGAAAGAGTTTGCTACCTTGATTCAGGAAGCTCTTCTGTTGGCTTGTGTTGAAAGGACCACAGCCTTCCAGTTTGAACTCTAAGCAAAAGCAAATGAGTGAAAACTCACTGAGATCTGCAGGCGATTAAAAGCGTGCTCTGCATTTAATGCTTTCTGTTTCCTTTTTTTTGGATCCTGAGCATTACTGTTCTATGATAATAAATGTTTGAATGATACTATAAATATTGATCTGAAAGGAAGCTGATAAAAATGCAGCATTGTTATGAGCACGTCACAGGGGTTTCAGAGTGAATGTATTAACTGATGTGCTTCATAGATTCAAATTACTGATATTCACTGGTTAGTTTTCAGGGATTTGTAATCATATCTTTGAAGCATAACAAATCAATTTGATACATAAAAGACTTCTAGGGGAAGAATCACAAGGGTACATTGGAACAAATGTATCCAAAGCCCAATGCAAAATTTTTCAGATTCCGAGTTACATTTAAGACAGAGTAATACATCGTGCCTCTGTGATGGAAAACTATCTGTGTTTTAACTTTTTCTGACCAAGTTCTCAATAAGATAGCCCCTGAAAAAGGAAAAATGTTTCTTAGCCAGAAAGCAAATTAAAAAAAGAAGCAAGAGCTTGTAGGAAAAATTGAAAGAAAGTAGGGAAAGACAACAGAGATATCACAGTGTTGGGAAAGATGGAAATAACTAAGAATGGGCCTGACCCAAACCCCGTGAGTGTTTCCAAGTGTTTCTTGGAATCCACACTGAAAATAAGCAAAATATTTCCATAGAATTGGTCTCCCGCTGTCCTGATTGATCGTTTGTACCTACAGAGCAAACAGGCATTAATTTGCTATTTCTATTGGCACCAAATTGCAGGCATAGTGTCTAAAGATGAAAAATCATGGTTGCAAAAAACAAGACTGTGCCCAGCTGAAAAACGGAGCCTTTATGACATTGCAATAATGAATGCTCTTTCATATGTCTGTTGCATACTCTGGTTTAGAAAAGTATAATGTATAGTAAGTATAATGTCCAAATTAGCCCTATCCTGTGACTTTCAAAGACCTGGGTCATCTGTTTAAAGGCACATAGTCCTCATTAAGAAAATTCAGTTTCAGACTTTCTGTTGAATGATCTCTGTGTCTCTCAGAATACCTGAGTTGCTATCAGTACATGTCCTTTGGGGCGGAGTGAGTAGGAGTAGTGTGAATGAACTACTTGGTCCTTTTTAATTTTGAGTACTGGGCAGTCGTTATCTTGACTGGAGAGAGACTTTGTGACTTCCGTGAAGCCAGGTTTTTACCAGTTTCATTGCTGAATAAAAATACTGTTTCGTAATAAGGAAGGGCCTTCTGGACTTCATGCTTACATCGCAATTCTGACAAACCGTAAGGACAGTGAAAGGGCTGGATTTTTATTTGGGGTATATGACAGTTGCAATATTTGCTCGGTTTTGCCATTATCCTTTAGCTGTGTAAGAACAATGTCTAGGAAGTCCTGCCCAGGTCAGTACACATAGTAAATCTAAGCTGTATGCAAAGAACAGTCTCTGCTCCAAGTTTAAATAAACAAAGCAGGTGGCAAATAAGAGAAAGAGGTGTCATATTGATACTGCCTAATGAGGATGATGTAGGCAGGCGTTATTTGGTGGGTTTTACTGCATTACTGTGTTGTGATTCCCACTGTAACAATATCTGGGTATCTTTCTCAGGGTATAGTTCTCATGGTATTGAGAAAAGAATGTAAAGAATATAAAGAACTGTCTAGCTGTCCATTCATTCCTGCAAGTCCTCCTGATTTATGGCAGCTAACTGTTCACATACTTTAAGAGCAAAACTTGTGTTGCTTACAGTAAAAAAGGCAGTGTTTCTCTAAATGGTTGTTGAACTCTCCAGCAGCTATTGCTGTGCTTTAAAGAGCGGCCTGGGTAGGTGTGTGTCTGGGCACACACAGGCTGGCACTATGCAGTTATCTCACCTCCAATCCCTCTGTCTCTTTCTACTTCCTGCTATATTTATTATAGGAAGAGCAAAGGCTGCCCATCTGGTTCGCTTTCTGGTGGGATTAAGGAGCCCTTTTCAGGTGCTCCCTATCCTGTTGAGAGACTGACCCCTTGCTAGGAATCCTTTGCTCTGCTCCCCTGCAGGAAAGCATCAAAACATCTTCTAAAGGTGCTGCATTATGTATATTTTTGCAAGTGTATTTTTAAATTTTATGATTTTAAATTAAATTTCGACTAAGAGTTAAAACATTTTTCGTCTTGGAATTTTGGGAATATTAAAGAGCATCTATTCCCATTATTGGGAAGACTCAGTCTCTCCTTCCAGCATCCTTCCTTTACTCTAGTATCTGAAAAGAGAATACCATCTTACTAGCGTGGGGATAAATATAACTTGGACAATGTCAGCATGGGTGTAGCTTTACTTTTATCCATGCATCTATATAGCAAGTCAGTAGAGATTAGTTTCCTACAGAAGCCTAGAGAGATTCAAGTTAATTGGATCATTCATGCAATTGTTTCTGCTCTTTTTATAAAGCTGCCTCTGAATATGTTAATGGCATTCATTGAGGGCAAAGCTAAAGAATCTATCAGGTGTGACATATGTTGATGGATGTCTCCGAAATCTCTTATGCTCACATTTGAAAGCATGTTTTCACCCAACACAATGTTTATATTTCACACAGCTTGTTTCATGGTATCTAAAATAGTAATTTTTATTTATACTATTTCCAACAACAGCAAAAAGAAAAAAATAGCAAAAAGGAGAAGTTACGAAAGGAGTAATCAGAATAAATTGGCAACATTATGAAAGCCTCATTACTTGGGATTCTTAAAACTAGATTAGTTAAAGTTATAAAAACTATTCCTATTGGAAACAATTCTGCCCTAGCGGAGAGATGAACTAGTTGACCTAAGAGGCTGTTTTGATCTCTACCTTCCATAGTTTTATAAAAATAGCATGTCAACTCATTTGTATGTTTTCTGTTCCTGACCAGTGTATCTGCTTTCCTTCAGCCACAGGAAGCCTAAATCAGCTGGTTTTCCTAACGGTTTAATTAACTACCATGGAACTTGGAGGCAAACCAACGCTAGCTGATATGAAGGGTAGAAACTGTGGCAAGGAAAAGAGGAAGATTAGCTATTTAAATGACAATAGAGAATGACAAAGAGGAATGCTGACAGGACTATGACCTGATTAAGATGGAGCTTTTCATTATTTTTCGTAGAGAAACTCTAATTGTTACAAAAACTATATTCAGCAGTTTTCCATCATTTTAATTCTATTTCAAGTGAGTTTAATTTAATTTACCCAATGACTAATTTTTGGCCTTGAACAAGTTAATGAGTACTCCGGTTTTTCCAAAGGGAAAAGTGGCTCTAGCCCCTGAGACATGGACTGACATTTATTTGTATGTTCGAAAGCCTCTGCACATATGTTCCATGTATGATTTCATACATTTCTATACATTTACTTCTAAAAACTCTGGCTGCCTGTTTAGCTCAAGATTATTGGAAAACTTCATAATATCAATTTTGTGTTATAGCTTCCTATTGGCGTTCATCAATTCCCCAGCCAAGCTTTGCAGAAGTAACAGGAACTACCAAATTCTCTGCGATGCTTAAGTAAATCTGTCAGACAATGTCACATTCTTAAATTGCTTTGTGAAGTGCCAATGTGAACCTTGTTAGTTAAGCTCAAACCGCTAAATTAAAATTGTAGATATTCAGACCTCTATTTGTAAGTGTTCAGAATTAATTTGAGAGTAATAAAACTTTGTGGAAAAGTCTTTCTGAGGAATTATGGCCATTTGCTTTAGGGTTGAAGACTCCTGAGACTGGTCTCTGATCTAAACCTTATTTCGACAAACAGACGGTAGTGGACAACTTCCATGGATTGCACTAAGCCTTTGAACTGCTGCGTAGGAAGAAGCGTGCTTTCTTACTGCACGTTCCCCCTAAAATGAAACAAATTTCTTGAAAAAGATGATTTACACTTTGCAGAAAGCCAACACTTGGCTTGGCTGACAAAAGAGGCATGTTCTTTTCCCGACTTCCTTTGCTAACCTGCCCCATCTGGTTATCTGCATCTGAATACAAAATAGCTGCAGGAAGAGGAGGAGAACCCCTTTCCCCATCCCAGCAGCGGCAGACTTCTGATTTTTTTTTCACGCTACGCAGAATACTTCAGTGGGGTTATTCTAGAAACTGGGCTCTACTTTTCTAATGCTTCCTGTGAATAAGACAGTGGGAGGAAGTCAAGGCACAGCGTGTTTTGCCATTGTAATTTCAGTGCACATGAATCACCTCATTTTTACTTGCAGTGAAGAAACTGTCTACAATTTTATATTAGAAGTTAATGTGAATGCTGAAAAAAAAATAGGCTCCTAGATAAATGTTCTTTCTATATTTAGAAGAAGTTTCCATAAGAAAATTAAAATATTTGTAACTTTTTATTTTAGTGTTTTGCAAGTATTCTTTCACAGAGCATTGACCTAAAAATTGGTTGCCACGAATGTCTGATAACAAGAGTTTGAACTGTTTGTTCTGGTAGATCACATAATTTGTATTGTGTTGATTCTGTATGTGGATTGAAGGACCACATGCAAGGAAAATAACTTTAATGAGCCAAGGCCCTGAATCTCTGAGGAAGGATAGGAAGTAAAGCAGGGCTTGGGAATGGTAGCTCACTTGTTATCTTTTCCTTTTTGGTTTGCGTAAGAGGAAATGAAAATTAGGTGATGCAAAGACTTATTGGCTGACTAGCATTTACATGAAATTTGATTCCCTTATATTCCCTTATATTTTTTTTATATATATATATATATAACAAGTCAATAGTAAGTTTATGGATAACTAAACTTCTTATATCCCGCATATAGCAAGTAACCACACATGCATGTGTAGCTATAATTTTGCTATGTATGGGCTTGTCTTTGTCTGGACTTTGCTGAAGGATCCTGGGAACTATATTATGAAGAGATGCTAATCGTCATGGTTCCCCTCTCCAAAAATATACTGAGATCATTACTGCCTTCGGCGGGCTGCAGTTTTCTTTCATCACTGTGGACACAAATTGCTTGCCTCTGTAGGCTTCACTGTAAGGGAATCCAGTCAGCCTCTTGTCCGGCTCATTTTCTCACTCCATTCAGGACAAGAGTAAAGTGCTTTTCCAGGATCAGACCCACAGTCACAATGCAATAGGAAATTAGGGTGAATTTTGGCTACGTCTACTTTGTGAGAGGAGGAGCAAGCTGGGTGTAAGCACCGTGAACTCCAAGAACCGAGCACTTTCAGCCCACATGTGGTTTGGGGTTCAAAGCATTTATGGGAGCTCAGGAGACATTAACAGTGGGCTGGGATCTCCCACTTTCAAGCCTTCCCAAACCCTACCTGTCCACGAAGAGGATGTAAGGTGTCACCCGTGCTAAGGACATTCGTGCCCCATAGGTGCAGGAGCTGAGGCAGTTTCCTTGCAAAGCTGTGAGGGTTTGCAGCACTGAAAGAAGTGTCCCTGGCACTGAAAGCAGCCTTGCATCTACTGGGTAATATTTCTCATTTTCCATGTTGCCTCTCTTTGTGAGGGTGCCTGTGTGAACAGGGCTTTAACAATGACATGTCTACAGAAAGCAGCCAAGACAAAGAAAATGCCTATTAAAACGCGAGTAAATCCCCAGACAAACAGTATGGGCTTGTTTCAGGGGTAATTTCCAGGTGCTTCTTTTCTTTCCTTGGAAATTTTGAAATAGTCATTTCGGTCAGGCAAAGAGTGAAGAAAATAAACAGGTAACACACTGTACAGTTCTTGCCTGGGAAGAGAACACACTACCAGTTTTTGGCTGCTCTTTTCCTCACCCTCTTAAAGCTGAAAATTACACCTCATTTTACAATCTCTGCTGTGATGTGAAAGAGATATTAGACATTGCTACTTAGAAAAGGCTGGGGTTAAAGTGGCCTCTGCCTGCGCCTCTCTCCCTACAGCATTTTAAGGCGTCTCAGGAAAAAACATGGTGGGTATTATTTAGTCTCATTTTCTCAGGGCCACTTGAACACTGTTTTGAAGGGGGGGATGGACACAACGACACCCAGAATCCTATTTTAAGATGTCCATTAGTGCCCTGGAACGTGTGGAGCGAGCAACGCCTGGATTCCCCGACAGCCTGGGCTTCCCGGCTCTCCGAGGCACGGCACGGCTCGGCTCCCACCTTGCCTGCTCGTGAGCATCCCAAATAATCTGCTGACCTCAGGGATCACAGCAGGTGGACTGCAATGCAGCAGCAGGAACAGGATTCCCAAATAGCCATGCTCAGATTAAGATACTTTTTAGAAATTACAGTAAATGGAGGCTCTCAGGCACCGGCAATTTACGTGGTGCTGATGGGGAACGGAGGGGGCACCTAGGTGAGTGTGACACTGACACATGACCAGCTACTTGTTTTTAATATTTTCTGCTGTGCTGAAATCACTTTCTTCTGGAAAGCTACTCGAATGAATTGATTTACTTGTATGGAACAGAGCATAATTGCTTACAGCGCATAATGTGCACTCAGATAGATAAAACAAGCGATATAACCCAATGGGTGCCTTAATGTGATGTCCAAGTCATGCATTTGGACACTCAAATTGGCACTTAGGTGCATAAAATTGACATTTACATGTCTAAGTGGCAATTTGGAGCATCCAGATTAGGGATTAAGTTGCCTGTGTTTGAAAACTGAAACCCTGCCTCTTTATTCTACACATTGTTATCTGCTGGCTACAGAGCTTCAGTAAGCACAAGCAGAGCTGTAGGGGATGAAATGAATGAACACAGGCAAAAAGTTGTGCATTATTACACCAAATGATGCAATTCTTGTTTGTGGTCTTGACTAGCTGGATGAAGAGAATACACACTTGCTTGTTTTAATGCAAGTATTTTAGGCACCTCAAATATAAGCTAAATATAGCTAACTGGGGAATGTCGTGACTAAAGTAGAAGTGGAAAAATGGTGTTTGCGTGGGTGTGCCTTCCTATGCTGCCTATATTTAGCAAGCTGAAATGCTGCTTCAGTGTTCAAGTAAAAACAGCAGTGATACATCCCCGTTCACAGCATCAAAAAATGTGTTTCCGAGAGGAGGCAAAGGACACTGTCTTTTCATTATGGGACTGATAGATGTGATCAGTATTGTTAAGCCCCCTTATTGTACCCAAACAGTAAATTCTCAGTTTTATGGCTGTCATGTGAAGATCAGGCTCCACATAGCAATACAACTCCCCACCCACCAGTGTCATCAGCATCAGGCCAGGGGGTTATTTACACTGTTTGCAAGTAAGCAGAAGAAAGCATGATTAAGATTAGGACTATGTTTGATAAGCGCGAGAAAGCAAGTGAGAGCGCTGCAGGCAGAGGCTCACCCATGGATTAACGCCCTTAAATTAAATGATAAAATATGCCTGGAATAAAAAGAATTCTCACTGGGAACTTCTCCAAGCTCAAGCCCATATGTTACTGGCTAATCATTTCACACCTTTGTCTGCCAGAGTAATTAGACAAAAGTGAAGCAGTACTCTGCTTATTTTTCTTGCTACTGTTTCATAATACCAGCTAAGAAATGATGGGTTATTTTAAGATCACCCCAAATATAGGGGCCCACCTGGAGTAGCTCTTTGGTACTCTGGCAATTGGGTTTACTCACCAGTTAAAAAACACCACAATACTTTTTGTTAGAGGTGCTTTGTTTGTTCTTTAAAAGGAAAGAAAAATTATACAAATATATACCTGTAATTGAATTTAGGTCCTGTTGCAAATGAAAGAATTGATTTTTGCTGTGTCACATGGGCTCTAAGTCAGCATAATTCCACTGAAGCTACACCGGTGTAAAATTGGAGCAGAGAATCAAGTCCAAAGTGCTTATTGGCAATTGAATAGAAAATGACACCATATTCCTGGCATGAGCAGTGCTTCTAACCAGTACATTCTTACCTACATTAAGTACAGACATGGATCTAACCAGCCGCTATACTTCTATTGTTGCCTTGGGCTTCCCAGCAAAACAGGTGAAGCCTGTAGACTGAAGTGCACAAGACGATCATGGACTGATCCCCTTCAGAGGCTGGGTAAGACTTAAATTTTCACTCCCAAGCACACAGATCCTTTTCACTTTTTTTTTTAAGATGAAAGAAAACTGTTCCTCCTTTATAGCAGAAGTTAAAAGAAAACCCTTGAGAAGTTTGGAAAGGGTGCAAGGGATTTACTGGTTTTATCCAAAACACCCACTGCGGAAGCCTGAGATGGACTCAGATATCTCTTAGTACATTTACGTCCAAGACAGCCACAAGCAGTTCAGACTGGTTTCTGGACTCCAGCTCATTACACAGCTGATGGTGAGAAGGAGGGGTTGCAATCACCTCACAAGGATGTCTTCCAAACTGAGGTCCAACACCCACCTCCCCACTCCTAAAAGGTTAGGGCTAAATAGGCAGTCTCCATCCTTTATCACTGTCTTGAGTGTAAACATCACATAACCCAGAGTCTGCCTTAGGTGCCATTCTCTGACTAATTAAGAAACTTATATGCCTTCATTTTCTTCTTTCTCTTGTGTGCATTTAATATCAGCTTCCCTCACCAAGCAGCAACATCCAAGTGGATACACAACAGGTAATCGGGACACACAGTGAACCAAAAAGCAAACACTCCACAGACCTGCTCTGGAGAAGGCCAGGATCTTCCCTCCTCACTATGGAAAGAGAAATAGGCTGGTGTATCTTTGACCACAGAACAACTACTTGAAGACAGAGTTAAAAGTCAAATAAGGAGTAGGCTCCATAGATGGCAGTGGCATACTTGGCTTTACCGTGGATAAAGTCAACACTTTGGGCTGAGTGTGCAAATGCAAAAAGCATTTAGCTCAGCTGCACCCTCAAGGGAGCATGAGGGTAGAAAATAAGGAAAAAAGATGAACTGCGACTGAAACATAATGGGGAAGCTTTGGAGCAGGAGATTTGGCAGCCGAGAGCTGACATAGTTCTGCTGTGAGGTCACATGAGGAAGGATTATGGTTTCTGCACATATGAGCCCATCAAACCATTTGTATTTTAATCACATACCGGATGAAAAAAAAAAAGGTGTAAAATTAGCAATGTGTTGCATGTTTAATTTATACTGTCTGGAAATCTTAGGGAAAAAAGGGACAACCCCCCCCCGAAAATATTGACCATCTGATTTCTGAAGCTAGAATGCCCTGATTCACAAAAGCCCATAGCTTATGCCTATGCTTAAACTCTCATTCTAGTTACAGTAAAGTTGGTGCATTAGTGCTTTGTCTTATGTTGCAAACAAGAGGAATCTGAGCAAGCTGAACATGTGTCGACTGTTCTGAATCCTGGAAAGAGTCTGCTAGGAAAGTTTAAACTGAGTATCTGTTCATTAACACCCAGGAATAATAACAGTAATGAAAAACTACAACTTACTGAAAAAAAAGAGTAACAATTGCAAACCAAAACGTTATTTGATTATCTCATTTGCAAACAACAAATGTCAACACCATCCTAGACCCTTGTCAAAGGCTCCTTAGAGAATGCAAATGTAGCCTTTATCTTCTCCTGCCCTTTATTAAAACAACGTATAGCCTTTGCTGATAAACAAGACAATTAAATGTAAATGATGTCATCTCCTGGCATTCATTCACTTTAATGAGTCTAGCCAATCACCCAGTGTAAATAGTAATAGCTGGAAAGCAGTAACATTCAAAATCATACTAGCAGACCTTTGTTTTTAACTAATGGTGCAGCCTCAGCATCCTGTGTGTGGCAATCGAGCCAAATGCCCTTGTCATTTTTAAAAATTCTGATTAAATTTAAGCATCAGTGTTTATTGTACAAGCCCTAATGAGATGACCATTTATGGTGCTAGGTGATGGGTTTAGAGGTGAACAAGTAGCTTGCTCAGAAAAAAGCAACCCAGGAAAATGAAACTGCTTCACACTAAGTCAGTTCCCCTCATCTCTGTTCCTTTTACCTGTGATGGATTTGCTCTCTTACAACTGCCATAAAAGGACATGTTCAATCTTGGGCCATTTTCTGCTGAATAGTTAGTAACAGTGGAACTCAATACCCCTCCTCTTATCCTTAAGCCACCTCTCCCCTCCCAGACATTGTTATCTCCTTAACACATTTTCCCATGCATTTCCAGACTTCTTTTTTTTTTTTTTATATAGATATAAGGTACTGACTTCTCACCTTGCTCTTCCTGTAAATGACTTTACCCCATAGAGCATCCTGTTCTGAGTGTTTTCAGTATTTGATGGGGGATACGTGGGTTCTTATGTTACTCAGTAAAGAATGCTTAGTGTTTAACAGAAATCAGACAAATCCAGCACTTCCATCTTCGCCCTACACCTACAAAATAAAAGTCAAAGACCCTTAACAAATGAGTCACTGAGAGAAATTAATCATTGCTTTTTGTGATTTTTCTCTGTATGTTTAGTCCATGTTACTCAGCTTGTCCCGTCACTGGATGTGCAGAGCATCTTCAAAGAGCAAATAACCACTAGGTCTAGATGGAGCTGTTCCATACAAAAGCACTTACAGCTTTTAAAAAAACAGTTCCTGTGACAGGGACACTGAAAAGAAATTTCCCTTTGAAGCAATTGCATGTAACTTCGCAGAGGATATTGCAACAGGAAGGGAAGAATCATTTACTGAATGCTTAGTTGAAATGGATGGTCAGCATCTTCATCAGGGATAAAAATACAGCTGGTAAAGCCAACAAAGTTACAATGATTGATTGAGCTGTGGGTTGGGATCTCTGCTTTCATTCTGACTGACTTCAGAATTTGAAGTTAAAAGCTCCTGCTTTGTCTTTCTGTCCATTGAATAGTTTTGATGTACTTCTGTATGGTGCCACCAAACTTCATCCACGCAGCAGTGGCACTGAAAATTGTGTGGGAGTTTGATGGCAATTCTCGCACACACGTGCACACCAAGTGCACATGTTAGCTGACACCCCATGACATTAAAGTGCTTTTGCTTAGGACTGCAAATAGGGGAAGAATGTGTCAGTGGTCTTTAGGGTGACATACTTTCAGTTCTCTGCTGTGACCCAGACTTTCAGTGTGGCCTTAGAAACATTAATTCACCATTCCTGGGCTTTGTCCTAGTTTATGTTGTGATGATAGCAGCATTCATGACTGGTCAGCACTTAGGTAAGGGACTGAGCAGTACCAGTGGTACATAGGTACCAGACAGCTTCTATGCTTGTTTCCTTCCTTGGCAGGAAAGAGGGGACCTATAAAAGAGAGTAGGGATTGAAAGGAGTTTGCAGTGCTGTAGCATCTTCAGTGCTAAGAGAAGTGTCAAGACTTCAGGAGAAATTTAGTCCCCCTGCATTAGTCCCCTGGTCACATGAATGTCAGGGTGAGGATGGGGATACCAGGCTCTGACATGTGGACTAACAGTTAGGAAACACTTTCCCTCAGTCAGAGATTTCTAGTTGAATTCTTTTTTTCTTTTTTTTTCTTTTTTTCTTCCTGACATATGTGCTGTGTAGATACAGAAAAAGCATGTAATTTATTGCATGCATGAGAGTTGATTATCCAATTCAAACCCCCTTGCAATTGCTATCGGGCTGTGCTCAGCCTGTCTGCAGTAGGTGCCTTACTTAGTTATCTATGTCCAAGAGAGAGAAAGGGGAGCAATTCATATCACCACTGCCCAGGGCTGCCAGAGCTCAGCCTTCTTCACACTTCTTACAGTAGTGGGGCTACCTAATTTAAGTATATAGCCTATGTACATTATATATACATATGCATATACATATATAAATATAGATGCACACATATAAAATACTTAAGTATATACATATATAGTTATATAACTATATATCTAAAAAATCTGAGACCTGGCTACCACATCTTTTCTACCATTGCTAGAGACACTTGTCATTATCAAAGAAGCCCTAACCTTATTTCAGGTGTGTTACAATGTCGAGCCTTGATTCACAAGCAGATTCACATCCCCGCGAGGCAGAGACTGACGCCAATGTGTGCGAGTCCTCCATTATCGTTGCTGAGTGTGCAATGAGGATCGGGCCTAAATCTTTCTAAAGGTAAATAGTGGATAAATGTGAAGCCTGGAGCTGTCATTTAAGTTTTTTCATCTCTAGAATAATCATCTCTTCCAGAAACAGGACTCTGGGTAGAGTTTGCAATTGTTCCCTTGTAGCCGTCGATCTGTTTCGCTATTTTACAGCAAGTAAATTTTCTTCTCAGTGTGTGAACTGCATGACAAACCATAGGCAAACTTCTGAAAAACTGCAAACACTTACACTTTACTGCAAATGTAACCATAACAATTCAAAGTACTAATTTTCTACCTCATATAATATGTGTAAGTATGCCTTAGCAACACTCACGGGAAACATAATTTAACAGTGCTTCTATCTTCCTTACCTCGAGATGAGAAATTTCTGTCACATACTTAACAGAAGGTTGGCTGTCTGAGTTTCCCATGTGCTTATCTGCATGGGTTTTTCAGGAACATCTTGAGGGGGTGTTTGTTTTTCTTTAACTCTTCACTAGCTATGTGGCAGCTTCACTCAGCTAATGAAAATATGATATCTTGGCTCCCAATCTCTCCCTGGGTTAAAAAGGAAGAGAGGAATGAGAAAATATTAGCTGGGCGCTTCACAGGAGAAGATCTGAAAATGAGGTCTTTATCAATAGGAAAGAAATAGCTGTCTGCTGCGCAGCTTATTCCATGTCAGGGACCACTCAGCACACCATGAAGAATTGGCAGCTGGGTGGCTGCTTCCACGTTTTAGCTAGTATTTGTATTATTCATGTTTGTATTGTACATAATGCCAGGTTCACACACATAGGAACATAAAGAATCTACTCTAAGAAGCTTTTCTTTTTAAAATAGGAGAAATATGAAGCATAAGAAGAAGGAATTATTTCTATTGTAATTTATAACTGACTATGTAAAACACAGAGATTAAGGACTAGTGTGATTTAGGATTGACTGATTTTTACCATTAAAATCACTAGTAGGTGTTGAACAAGTCATTTTATGAGTTAATTTGGATTCAAAAGAAAGAATAAGACTCAATGTCTAATTTTTGTTCCACTCAGACAGTGAAGTCTGCATCATAACACACCAAATTTTCGTTTTCCTGAGTCCTTGAGCTGATGTCCTAGTTGCGCACAGCCAACAGTGCTCAGGAAAGGCAAAGTCTCTGGGAAAAGATGATGTCTTCATTTTTAAAGTCAAGTAAGAGGCATTTTAAGATAGGATCCAGAAGAGCAGGCAAGCTGGGAAATCAGCAAGTCAAAGGTCTGCCTAGTCTAAACTCCCGTCTCTATCAGTGAACTGTAGCAGGTGCTTAGAAAAGTATGTAAGAATGAAGCCAGTGTGCAGTGGCATGTTCCCGGTGCAGCACTACCATCGGATCAGAGGTGGTATCTCTTTGCTCGGTACCTCCTATTTGATTTAATTCTATGAACTTGACTTCCTGCATTTTAAATCCATACAAACT
This sequence comes from Aptenodytes forsteri, assembly GCF_000699145.1. Lineage (NCBI taxonomy): Eukaryota > Metazoa > Chordata > Aves > Sphenisciformes > Spheniscidae > Aptenodytes > Aptenodytes forsteri. Next base: position 18,193,870 of record NW_008795405.1, read on the forward strand.
TTTGTCAGCTACAACAGCCTGTGTCAATGAGTGTCATGGTCTATTCCATGGGTGACAAAGGACCTCCATCTGCCTGTACTGAGCCTGTCTGTGTGGTAATTTCGTTTGGTTATTGGTTTTTTCCCTACTCACCTTCTCCTTATATATCATGAGGTTCTAGGTGTCCTTACTAACCGATAGAAAATGTCTGAAATACAATATTTCTCCAGGATTTGGATGTCTACAACTAGTCATGAATTCAATATCTATGTAAAGCTGGGATGTATAACCCAGTCCCTTCCTCATTTAGGTGCCAAGTTGGTTGTTTTGGGTGAATGGCTGACTCTTCTTTTAAAGCACTGCTAGAGAAAGAGGAGGTGATATTTAACTCTTTATGTTAAAGCCTGCTGCTATAGGAGTTGCCAGAAAGTGGGACACTCACATTCTTTGTCTTCTTCAGGCATATGGGATCTTTGTCTTTTTCAAACATTTTTTGAATATGGGATTCAAACCCACTTCTCCTGTCTCGATGAGGTGCCCAAAACACCACACTGTAGGCAGCTGTGACAAAGATCAAACCTTTCCCCCTACTAATAAATCTGTGAGAGAGAGGAGGTGGGGGAGCATCACTGTCCTCTGTTCTGCTGACAGTGACTTACTGTACAACATGAAGTTAAGGAGTAAGTGAGGAAGCCAGAGGGAACAAAGTGAGATTGGGGCATGCACATGGGAGGTTGGACCTGGTCTCTGCTCCAGTGATGTGCATGTATTTCCCCCCAAAAAGGTCTTTGGAGCAGGCACCAGGGAAGTTAAGGGTGAATAACTCTCTGTATGGGGCAGGGGCTAGGCAGGAATTTTGAGTACTGTCCTTTTTGGCAGCTAAATCCTACTCAAGTTTTGCTAAGAACACTGAAGTCTCATCACGGACCAAAGCCTGAATCTTGGGGTGTGTCACTTGCCAGGGAAACCCTAGCTCAGCCAGTCACGTCATGGTGACTCAGGCGTGGCAGGATACAACCGCAGGTAGGCAGCTTTTGTGGGACCAAGTGCTCATGCAGAACCAGCCAGCCACCAGCTTTCCGCAGCTGAGGAGACTTCATCTTTGTGATCAGAGCTGGCAGTCAAGATGTAAAAATTCCTAACTGTAATCCCTTAGCATGTGAGCTGCTGGAGTAGTATTGCAAACTTTGTAAGAGGAAGGGCTTCACAATACATTAACTAATATATGAAGTGCTGACCTTCATTAATTACACTTGTAATCCCCCTAACATTCATCAGGGAGTTCATTCCAGCATTCAGTTTTCCTGGATATACTTTTCTGGCAAAGCTGCACTTTTTATGGGCATGAAAATATTCATAATATGAACTGTTTCTCAGACATAGATTTAGGCACAAACCCAGTTTCCCCTTCCAACAAAATTTAAGATTAAAAAAAATTTCCAAACTCAAGGCAAGACAAAGTGTAAATCTTGCAAATGTGCTTAACCTAAAATCATCTCCCCAAACACAGATGTGATTCATCGAAACATTTCACATGAATGGCTTTGAGATATTTCACCTGAATTTCTAACTAATCTATTTGACAGGGTTTTTTTCTTAAAAATGAGCTTGCATTTGAAAATGCAGCCATTTAAAGTGAGAATTTTAAATAAAAAAGAACCCTTTGTTTTCCGAATTCCTAATGGACAACTCCTCTCCCTCCATCCTCATCCCCCACAACTCCCTCTGCTCCAGTAATTAGAAACAGAAATTTCATTGCAAAGCCCCCATTTAAAAACTTCATGTCTCCTAAGTAGTTGCTCTGGATGACATTTTTGCTGTGTCTAGCACTGCCCTCAAGGAAATGTACTTGCTTAGACATTTAGTTCAAGCCAAGAACATTTTTGACACCCACAAGGAGTCTGCCAAGTGACTGTGAGCATCATGCATTAGAGTGTCATTCCAGCTGTAGGAAAACCTAAACCACATAAGCGATTTGAACCATGATTTCCTCCTGTCTAAGAAAAAAAGAAATTCACGTATGTATCACAGCATTTCAGTTTTAACTGAACTGCCTTCAAGATGGCAAATCCAGGAGGTTGAAGAGAGGAGCTTATTCACTACTGAGCAATGTTAAGCAAATATTCACTGCAACATCGGATGCATGACAAAGCTTTAAACCTCCTGTGCTTTAGCGAACCTGAGGAACCTCTCATTTGAATGAGGCACAACTCAGGCATTAGTCAGACAGGAGATGAGATGCAGTCCTATAAAATAACCACATTAGTACGAAAAATGAGACATAAAGCAAACTGTCCCCATATGTTGCTATCCATATCTCAGAAAGATTTTTCTTGAAGTTTTACTGTAATGATCATCAAGGGAGTTTACATGCCCTGGCCTGGAATTGATATTAATCTAGAGGGGAAGAAAGGGGGACAAACTCAGACAAAGAGATATCCAGGAAATAGGGACAGATGGGAGATAGCCGAAACAAAAATGTATTGGCAGGGGAGAGAGTGAACGTTTCCCACTGAAATGCATTTGGGTACTGAGCATGGTGTTCTCCTCATAAACACAAGGAAAACTGCTTGGGGTCCTACCACCAAACGCTGCTCACATGCAACACAGTTGTCTATCCTGCTGTATTGCTGATTATTTGCAAAAGCTTTTTAATGTAGTTTGGGGGATACAGTATATGTATTATTTCTTTATTACAGTCTTTCAATCATCATCACGATACAAAGAAAAAACATTGTTTGGAGCAGATGCACTGTTTTATTTGCTAATATGTTCTTGGTTGACACTAATTTGCCACAGCAAAATTTAGCATCCGTCTTCAAAATGCTGCTCACTAATGCCATTCCAAAAAACAATGGCTATGCAATAAACAGCATCAAACAACCCATAATAAAGCAGTTTTACTACAGATGTTCATTATGCACATAAGTCTCTGTAGCAGCCTGTGTATTTTGGAGAAATGTTTGAAATTAGTTTGGAAAAGCGGTAATTAAAATTAGTTATTTCTCATAAAATTCAGTAAGATCAGAACCACAGACGTGTCACAATGCTCAATTCCCAGGAGTGATTCCCCTCTCCCTGTCCTTCAAACCATGTTTATTAATTTTGTTGTAGACTTGGGTATCATATCCAAAGCTACTCTTGATTGCAAAACACATCATGCTGGTGAGTAGCAAATATTTGGACTTTAGAGATTCGGTGCTGTTCTCATTAATACTTCTGAACACACTCCTGATTACCATTTTCCCTAAGAGCCCATTGGATACCTGTAATGAATGCACTGCTTGCTGGATTAATTGTCCTGTGAGCTCATGGCCTGCCTTTTGTACCCTAATTTCCTTACAATGCTATGGAACGCATTTGTCATGTGCTGCGGCTCTCCCCAGTGACTGGATAGATAAAGTAGCTTTTGATGACATGAACTGACTTGTACTCAGAGCCTCACCATGTGAACACAACTGAATCCACCATGTGATGAGGATGGCTTCATTTTACATTTTTAAATACAGTTTTTAGGTTTACATTTTAATGTACATGTTCGGCTGGGTGACTAGATGAAGGTCTCCTATCTGGAGTGCAAAGGTACCAAGATCTCTCCTGGAAGGCTGCATGGCCTGGCTAAAGGAATGAGGATCATGGTCTAACTGTTCTCAGCATCTCTGTGCTCAGGTCACTACTTGTAGCACTCATCAACAGAAGAGAACAGTATGCTTATGAGATGATGAAAGTTTTTTTTCAGCATTTGATCCTTTCTTACCCCAAATGACAGAAAACTTCATTGTGTTAAGAGAAAATAAAAATTGTTAGTTAGATTTTTTTTCCCAAGTCTTTTCCTTTAATTTTAATTTCTGGCATAACTTCAGATTGAATGTTATTTTAACTAAACTGGTTTTGTTTTTTGCTTTTTCCCCATGCCTCATCTGAATGTGGTAATATTTTGCAGTGAACTCTTCTCTAGTAGTATGTCTAGCAGTTTAATGCGTGTGGTCCTTTGTTCTTGATTTGCTCATATTGGATGAGCAAGCATTCAATATTCAGACAAAGCAAGCAGAGCATTAATCACCTCCTGTGGTATGTGGACCCTGACAGGCTCTTAGGTATCCTGAGCAAAGGAGAAATGTGTCAGAACAAAAGTGTCGGACCAAACACTGCTGAATTTGGGCAAAATTTAGATCTTAAATGTCAGCTTTTTTATCTCTTGGACCCAACTTTGAAGGAGTGTGCGAGAAAAAGCCAGAATCCCCATCTTTTAGTGAGAGTGGAGTGTCAGGAATGAGTTCCCTTCCTTCACAGAGCACAAGGGACTACAGAAGGAAGCAGTGAGGAGATGGTATCAATCAGAGTTGAAGGTAACCACAGAATAGCTGTGGAATGAGTTCCCGACATTGCCTGTGAGTTTTACATGCAGATGTGGCATTCATCAATTCCCAATGACATCAGTCTGTGTGTTGCAATATCAGGACATGAGGCATGATTGATTAATTTGTAGCTCTGACTCCATTTCCTGACCTAATAATTCCCTGCTCTCCAATGCAGAATATGAAGGCTCAAACAAAAGAAAAAAAGGGAAAATGAGATCCCCTTACTTCATTCTTTCGAATAGGAAGATAAATGAGCTCCCTATTGAATAAGGCAGAGATCTGCTGAAAAGTGCTAACTGTATTTGGGAGTATAGTGTGAATTTATATCCATGAAAAAAGACATCTCTCTGAGTCACTGATATGTGGCAAGAGAAACATTAAGTGCAATTAAATATCATGCTAAAAACTGGTTTTGGAGTGTGTCCATTCTCTTACAGGGCAGTTTAGCTTCTGAAATGACCTTGTTTCCGAAACTTGTGCCTGCACCCTCAAGCCATAAAGGCAACTTAATAAACCTTCCAGACCTGAAATGAACGTTTTGATGACACTATGAATACAGTATATGCTAAAGATCTTCTATTCCATTTTCTATAACCATAAACAGATATGCTTTAATGGTCTGATGCCTTTACCTTAAAAAATTCCAATTTAGTTCCCTAGAGCTATAATAATAAAAACTGCTGACATTCTGTTTTTATTTTTCAGAGTAAGAAGAACCTGTCTTATAAGTGCTTCTCTGTATTTGTGGACTGGCGCGATCAAGCTAGGTCTTAGAATCAGACATCTTTGTTAAGAAGAAAGGCATCTGAGAGGGATGTGACACGGACATTTAAACTTGACACAGGTCTTTCAACAAGTCTTTCAACACATGAAATCTATTCATTTTTTGTCTTGAAAATAGCTTTGTAAATGTCAGAGCTTAAAATTAATTTCGTTCATCTTTGCTTTCTTTCGTCAGTATTTCTATCATTCTGAGTTTGAAGAGAGGAGATACCCATTTCTGTCAGAACAAACTCACCGTGCAGGCAGGGACTCCCTTTTTGCCAGGCTTGCTGTGCCTGTTCCTGGCATTGCTGGGTTACAGGAGTTCAGGTTCTGGTTTTTGAAAACGCCTACACGGCAGACAGGGAGAATAAGCCCTTAAAATTTTCTGTTTTCTTTGGTTTTCAAACTTAAATGCACATAAAATGCAAATGGGGGGTAGTAGGTTGCATTATGTCTAAGAGGGAAAATACTCTCTGCTGCAGAAACTCTATCCCTCTCCTGTGACATGTCATAAAATGTCTTACATATTTGAACTCAAATCTGAAATGGCAATACAGAGTTAGACGTGGATGCAGTATTTTGCTGCCTATTACAGTAAGTGTTGACACTGTATTGAAAGCACATTTCTTATATTGATCTGACAGAATTCAATCTTCAGATATCTCGGAGCAACCAGCATGGGGTTATTCAGTATCTGCACAAAACATATTCTAATAGTTTTCACTAGGAATGATCATGGCAATCTTTCATAGGCCTGCATTTTTCTATTTTTGCTGATTCTTCTTTTTTTAGTATTTCCTCAAGAGTTTGTGTTCAAATTACATTCATAAAGCCTTTGCAGATTTTAATCTCTTTACAAAAGATGTAATCCCATTCCTTTTCTTTTTTTTTTTTTTGCCTAGCAGGAACACTTCTACCCTACTGATGTTGTAAGTTGTTTTTTCCCCCTCATACAGAAGCACAGGAACAGGTACTGTGGACAGCCCAGCTCTGTATCCTGTATTATACACTGTCCAAAAGCAAGCAGATGCCTGAGTAATGTAAGACTGAAGCAAGTACCTAGTAACACTCCTCCAGAATATCCTCCCAGTGGTCTGTGGCTGTGGGTCTCCCTGAGGCAGAGGGGATGTAGCTAATAACACAAAACAGGTTCTTTTCTTCCATGGATTTTTCCTGTCACTTCTTGAACTCAGGCTACTACAAACGCAATTTTAAAATTCATTTTTAGAGAGGAATGCATAGCACTGAGGCTGCAGAAAAATCCCCTGTCAATTTGTAGGTTGACTAAAATCACACTTTGAGTTATCCTCTTCTGATCAGTGTATTGGATAGCAATAACCTGAGGCTTGTCCTGAATGTTTGCGACAGCAGTGATTAGGTCTGAGCGCTGGAAACCTTTGCAATGTGCTTATGATCTCCAGGGTCAGAGGTTTATATGGCTAAGGCAAAGGGAAAGAGAGCAGAAAGAACTGGGAAACCACTGAAATACAAGAACTGTAGTGAAGTTGGTCATGGGAGCATAGGTCCAACCTTTGAGGTCACTAAATCTGGCTGCTTAATGCCGGAGACAGGCAGCTCTTGCTGTCCCTGCACACTGTGGTGAGAATGTCAAATAGCCAGGGCAAGGTTCGTAAGCACAGGTATTAGCTTGCTGGAAAAAACCCACAACTGCTCTTTCAGGCACTTGAGCCTTATTTTATGTCCGAAGAGAATGAAACATAAGTTGAGAATAGTATATGCTTGGGCCATCATGGTTACAACACTTCTATTATTGCGATTTGGTCAGTTAATTATTTTTCACTGCTAAGAGCCCCTGAGGAGTATGTCAATTTAAATTACAAAGCACCAAGAGGAGCTGCACGAAAAATGACCCTCCCTGTATAAACCTGAATTTTGTGCAAAGTTCTAGGAAAATTTCTTAACCAAACCCTGTTATTTTTGTATCCTATTTCAGACTAAGCTTCAGCTTAGTTTTAGAATGGAAGTTAGGTTTAGAAAGTCTGAAAGAAAACTCAGCTCATGCTTTTCATCTGAGAGCTGAAGAAATTCCTGGTCAACACCAACCTACTAAGATCTGGGGAACATGAGAGCTATGCTGGCATCAAAAAATGAGGCAGCTCTCAAGGTGCTTCCTCATATTCTGCAGAAACTTTTCCTGAGGAACTGAAGCCCTGACCCAGTAAAATCTCTCCAGGCTGGGAGTCTGTTCTGTAGTCCACTATTCATACTGTCCTCTAAGTAATGAGTTTTCTCCTCCTGAAGCAGAATGGACTCTCACAGCTATAGGCAAAGCAAGTGTTTTCCCCTTTTTCATGCTCCCACCCTTCTCAGCAGAAGTTCTAAATCTTTATCCTTCCAAGAAAAGGCACCTCGGAAGAGGCACCACCTCCCCTTGGATTCAGCTTAGCTTCTCCGGCACGCAGCTCTGTGGCTGATTGTACGAAACGGTCAGACACTTTTCCACCTCACACAGGTGGTCATGGAATAAAACTCATTACAGAATTTGGAAATGGGAAAATCGACCTTTCTACAGACAGGGAAATGAGACTGAGCTGGAATTCAGAGACAAATCTAAAGGAAAACAGGGGCTGAGCAGGGGCTGAAGCCCAGACCTCCAACGCTAGGTTTAGGCCTTGTCTAAGAGGATATCCTACATCCTGGAATTCAAGGGGTGTGTTAAGGTCAATACCACACTTTGCCTGTTTATTAAACTTACCTCCTGTGAGGGACTGTTAGGTGTGGATTCTGCAGTACACCTGTTGAGCAAACATTATAGATGACTGATATTTATATGAAGGGGAGACTTTACAGTGCCGATAAAGTAAAAATTTGCTTTTAAATATTTGCATAGCAATACTTAGATTTATGAATGTGAATTCTCAAGATCCCTGTTTTTATGATCCCATTTCAACAAGGGCAATTACTTCCATTCTGTTAATGAGGAAAAGACATAACAAATATTAAGAGACCATGGGAATAGAGTAAGATCAAAGGTGCAGATTACCAACTGGAACGTATTTTCTCCTCACTTTTATTACTGGATGTTCTTTGCAAAAAGAAACATTTTTTTTGGTTTAAGATTTTTTTCTTTTCTTGCTACTGCTTCTCACTTGAGGTCATAATCCTCTTCCTGTGACATCACAGTTGATTGCTGGGGAAAGCATTATCAAGTCATACTTCAGTGATCAGAGGTTCAGGTGAGGGAATGAGCAGCTCTTAAGTAGAAGATCGTGATCTCATACTCATGTCCCATGTATTAAAGTATTAATGCTGAAGGGATTTTTGTCACCTGGGAGTTCCTCATAACAGAGTGATTCTTTGCTGCCATATGCTACAGCTCCATAAACCAAATAATTTATTCGCAAGTTATAAAGATCACAAAGAAGGAAGAGCATGCAAACAATGTAACATCAGCTTCATGCACAATCAGTACAAATGAGGAAACAGACCCTCTGTGGAAACACCTTTATTCGAGGTCCCTGCAGGACTCGCACACCTCTCTGCCAGGACAGGTAATGTTACAGCTGGGAAAGGGGATTTCTATGAACTGTGGAAGTGCTCCAGGATGTGAGGTTGATGGGTCTCTGACTCAGGTCCAGTTATGGCTCCAGTTCAGCAAAGCACTTAAGTCGCATTGACTTTGCTTCAGTGAAACACATCTGTGTTTTGCAGAGTCCCTGCTGCTGAACTGCACCTGGGATTGAACACAATGATAGTTTTGATCTTTCAGGGGATGTTGTCAGTTTTAAACATGTATTAAAAAACCAAAACAGCCCCCGAACACCGAGTTTATTTTCCAGTGATATAGATAATGAGTTATTCAATTACAACTCAAATGTGCTTTCCATTTCCATTACTTTCCACTCGCTCTGCCAGATGACCACAGTTTGGTGTTTCTCTGTTTGGGAAATGAAAATAGATTAGTCTGTCTTGCTTCTGTTTACAGCCTGATCCTAATAAATTTCACTCAGAGGTTCTTGTCTGTCAGCTCAATACTTGAAATCTCCAGCTGTAGTTGCCACAAAGAGGCATTAACAAAGATAATTTCCATTAAGAGTTAAAGAAATTGCTAGATTGCTTATTTTAATCCAAAATTTTCATTGCTATAAAAAAAATATTTCGGTCATGTCTGACTTTTAATTGATTAAAAAAATCCTGTATTAACTTTTAGAAAGATTTGCTATTCTGTGCTCTAAACCTATTTACTTTCACCCTGCCTCTAACTCACTCTCTGCTTATAAAATCTGTAGCTATCACACTTTGCTCAATACAGTGTGTGTCTGACACACTATCAGCACCCTGCTGCTGGGCAGGCTCCCAGTGCCGGCTTGTAAAGGAACGAGCGAATACACGAGAGGGCCCCAATCTGATCTGGCACCATTCCCAGAGCAGAAATGGAAGATGCTCTGTGACTAATTCTGGTTCATTTTCCCTTCTATAACGAAAGTACACTTTTTCGCTTACTCCATCAGGAGGGTTTTCATTTCAGACCTGTATTACTATATTTCAATGTATCAATTCATTCCTCTACTACAGGCAAATCTCTGTGATACAGGCTGTATTTATAACTATAGTGTGTAATCTCTTTTAGCCACTGCACATGCCAGATTCCATTTTGAAGTAGGCAACAGTTTCATTGTATCACTAACATTATCATTTCAATAAAGTCTCTTCACAAAATGCTTCCAATTCACCTGTGCAGAAGTTAGATATTTCTTGATTTGCCGTCTAAGGAAACTATTAAGGTTGCCAGCATCTCTTCTCTTCTCTTCTCTTCTCTTCTCTTCTCTTCTCTTCTCTTCTCTTCTCTTCTCTTCTCTTCTCTTCTCTTCTCTTCTCTTCTCTTCTCTTCTCTTCTCTTCTCTTCTCTTCTCTTCCTCTTCTCTTCTCTTCTCTTCTCTTCCTCTTCTCTTCTCTTCTCTTCTCTTCCTCTTCTCTTCTCTTCTCTTCTCTTCCTCTTCTCTTCTCTTCTCTTCTCTTCTCTTCTCTTCTCTTCTCTTCTCTTCTCTTCTCTTCTCTTCTCTTCTCTTCTCTTCTCTTCTCTTCTCTTCTCTTCTCTTCTCTTCTCTTCTCTTCTCTTCTCTTCTCTTCTCTTCTCTTCTCTTCTCTTCTCTTCTCTTCTCTTCTCTTCTCTTCTCTTCTCTTCTCTTCTCTTCTCTTCTCTTCTCTTCTCTTCTCTTCTCTTCTCTTCTCTTCTCTTCTCTTCTCTTCTCTTCTCTTCTCTTCTCTTCTCTTCTCTTCTCTTCTCTTCTCTTCTCTTCTCTTCTCTTCTCTTCTCTTCTCTTCTCTTCTCTTCTCTTCTCTTCTCTTCTCTTCTCTTCTCTTCTCTTCTCTTCTCTTCTCTTCTCTTCTCTTCTCTTCTCTTCTCTTCTCTTCTCTTCTCTTCTCTTCTCTTCTCTTCTCTTCTCTTCTCTTCTCTTCTCTTCTCTTCTCTTCTCTTCTCTTCTCTTCTCTTAACGATTAATGTCTTATACCATCAAATTTATCAGTTATTTGGTGATCTGTTTGTGTCTCTGAGCTATGTTTCTTAATTAGAGTATGCACCCCATAATGCATCGCTTTTCTTCCCCAAGAGAAAAGACTCGGTTATATCACAAACCATGTTGTCCAAGAGGAAAGCAGGACAATGGAGGAAAATAACCAAATCAAATAGCCACCTCAGGCTGGAGTTCCCATCCAAATGACATCTGTTTCTGTCCAACTTTATTGCCACCTTTCTCCTAGAGGGGAGGGATTATATTGTGGCATATGAAGTATAGGGAAAGCCATGCTCAAACAAGAAGGCATGAGAAAAAGGCAGGAGGACCACATTCCCAGAGTGGAACAGTCTTCCCTGAAAACGTTCAGTGCTTGAATTAAAGTCTGAGGTTGGGGGACGAGTTATAGGGGAAAGATTTAGGAATTCCAGCAAAAGCCCATTTTTCAACCAGCTTTAAAACCACGTTTACAAATCTAACCTTAACACTAGTTATTGACATTCTTCTCCCACAGGACATTGATCCAGGAGATGCAGTGTTGGAAGCTTGCAGAAATCTTTAATTTACAACTAAATTGCTTGACTGAGTAAGTGGGGGCTGTGTCAATGAGGGAGGACTACACATTTGGGGAAGATGCTCCAGAAACTCATGTCTTAAGTTTGATTCTGCGGAGTGATGGACAGATAACTTTTGTTTTTAAGTTCTGACAGAAAAAAACTATGATATTTAACAGGAATAGAAACACGCAGCTGGGGTAGAATTGCAAGATATAACCCATGTCAAGGCAGGACAGTCAGAGCAGCTGCGCTGTCTCAGTAACAGGGCAGGAATGTGGTCGAGACACTTCAGTTGCCATCTGACCCTCTGTGTCCCCCTTGTTCAAGGAGTCAGAGGCATGGTTTCCTGTATGTCCAAGCAACGAATGTAAAAACCTTTTTGATAAATCATCACTCAGGTGGGTTTTATTCTGCATAGACACACCGCAGAAACAGGGCAGCTCCTGCCTGTAGAGCACAAGAACCTTCTGTTGCCCTGCATGCAACGCAGATGCAACCTCCAATGAGCTCAGGGGAAAATCTCCTCTGCTTTAGGAAAGAGTACTCCTAATTCATTCACTCTCCTTAAAACAAAGGTATTCCACTGCACCTCACCTCCTCACTCTGTGCTGGGACCTTGTTCAGGTCTATCAGCAAAGAAACTGGCCTTTTGGCTGCTTCCCGGCTCCCTGTACTGCTGTGTGGAGCCCTTAGGGAGCCCATAGGCACTGAGACAAGATAGCCCATTGAACTGTCATGGCTCAGGCACATCAATGTCTATAATTAAGTCACAGTGGACTTTCAGAGACCTCTGCTTCCCCTGGCTGAATGATCAGGGGCATGTGTACAGCTGGGTTCACTAAGAAACTCTGCTCTAGTCCAAGGCAAGGCTTGAATTCAATGCTTTAACTTTGGAGTGAGGCATTTTAACCCCTCTGCTTCCATACTCCTACACCAACTTTCACTGACATAAAGCTCCGTCCAGGCCTTGCCCAGTGGTGGTTGAAGGGGAACTGAGGGCTGCTGTTCCCCTGTGGCTCTTCATTTTCCTATGTGAGCATTTTGCAGTGCATGTGGTAGACTGCATTTTAATTTCTCAGTCACCAGGAAGTGCGAAATAACATGCAGCTGTCAGAGCAGTACAGTACACCATGGAAAGGCGGCAGTGCAGGGTCCAACCCATGTCTCCTTGTTCCTCTGCAAGCACAGCATCCTCCTGATCAAAGCTGCATTGTCCCAGCAAGTGCCGCTGAGCCACGGGACAAGCATGTCAGGCAAATCAGTGACTCCTGTGACCCCTCAGGGATCCACCACACCTCGCACCCTGCCCAGTGGACCCTGCGTCTGGTGTCATGTTTATGCCCTCAAATCCTCCCAGCATTGCCTTGTTTTTCCATTTCCTCCACCACCCACTGTTTCCCTTCCGAGTCTCTCCATGCCCACACCCCCATCAAACATGTGTCAAGCTGTGCTTATTTGGATGGTGCAAAGCATTTCAGCAAAAATGTCTTCAACAGTGGAGCTGTACAGGGTCCACGAGAGAAAAGGAATGTGGGTAAGGCACTAGGCAGGAAATCTGCTGTTTGGCTTTTGCACTGACCCGCTGTCTGACTCGAGGCCAGCCCTATTTAAACTGTTCTCTCCCAGACAGATCCGTGTGGATGACAAGCCAGCTCTCTGCAGGGAGCGGGGTCCCCGTGCATACCCACACCGCGGGGCAGAGCTGTGCAGAAGTTGCGGGAGCAGCCGGCTGAGCTGGTGGCCATGCATCGCGGGCTGCTTTCCCCTTCCTCTCAGCCTGATCCTGGTTCCTCGGGCAGCTCGTTTAGAGCCGGCTCAGATATCCACAGGCTCACTGCAGTGTGCAGTGTAAATAGGAGCTTAATCCCATTACAGGCCTGAGCAACCTCACCGAGGCCAAGCATCTTGAGCTGGCTAAAATACAAATGCAAGGCAAGTCTTCATTACACCCTCTTCTCCAGCGTGTGAGCGAGTTTGGATTGCTCCCTACTTGAAATTGAAGCTGGTGGCATTTTACACCAGTTTACAGCAGTTGCAACAGGAGTGAATGACAGAGAGCCATGGAGCGCAGCAAAGGAGCCAGCCCAGGATCACCTCTGAGTTTGCCAAATTGCTGCCAGGACGTAGCACAATTAAAAAGAAAGCCCTCATCCATGTCATTGATGAGTAACACTTGCAGTTACTAAAAGAGAAAGGACTTTAAACGACTGATTTATTTTCCATTAGCTGGGTTGCTCTATATTCTTTGCAATTCTCTCAGGCTGGGCTGTAGAAATAAACCAGTCAGGTTCACTTTTATTCAGCGTTGGTTTCTAGTCAGGGTGCTTTGCTAGGCTTTTGGGCTTGAATCAGCAATAATTGGGCTATAAATGATGAAGGGAAAAACAAGGAGGAGAAGAAAGGGAGAGTGGGGAATGTTAAAATCCCCAAACTATTCCTGCTTTACCTGTATTTTGCAAGGGGTTGTTTGAAGCCAGATTTTGGGCCAAAATGGCTTCTAGCAGCACATTTTCATGATTTTTTTTCTCTACAAGGCAGAAGAAAATAATTTAAAAATGCCAGACAGCACTGGTAAACTCCATACGCTCTGACAGAGCTGCTTCTCCTCAGGCGAACTGATGTGCAACCAATTATACTAAAGAGAGTGTGGTAGATTTACTTTTCCATGGTACAAAAAAAAGCTTGTCATGTTCGCCCCCTGCACTTTCTTTCTCCTCCAACAAGAGAAAATAATTGGTCCAAAAGTCCTAACCTTAACGATCTTCTGACTACCATGAAAATGGTAAACATGCAATTAGAAATGGCATTTACCTGGTCAGGTATGCTGAGGCCTGTTTTGCATTTTAAGGAAATCAGGCATAAGTTTTGCATCAGATTGGCAGTATCTGTGCTCCTGACTCTTATTTCTGAGTACGTTTTCTTTTGAGGCAAAACAAGGAGGAATGCACTGCAACCTTTTATCACGCAGTTATCTGCATTCCTGGACAGTGTCACTGTCTGGTGTGTGACTCATTCATGGTCTCTGCGAAGCTTTATGCTTCCATTAGAGGTCTCTTCTAATTCTGTTTTATTTTAGACAAAATTAGGCTCCAATGAACTTTAATTTTTAGAGGGAGGCCTATGACATAAATGGGAGGATGGCATACTGTGGGGCAAATGTGGCCACATCTCTTGTCTGTCTGTAATTTTATTACAGAGATATAGATACCTGGAAAATCTAAACCTACTTACAAACAAATGAAACTTAAATAGAGAAGAAAATCCTTGCTATTCATTACATGCAGTGATATTTGCTATGCACTACAGCTGCAGATGTACTCTGAATAACCATGGATACAGAAATATATTTTGTGCTCCAATCGAACAATAAGTTGGAGGAGGTAAAGTAAAATTCATTCAACCTTTGCTTATCTGACAAGCCAACTGTAATTAGAGGGTCAAATTGGTGGCGTGCCTGTAAAACAATTAAACTGGTGAGGTATCCTGAGGAAGGCAAATTTATGTTATTATGCTATCCTATGTTATTTCTCTCTTATACATCAAGTTACCAGATCAAACAGCTGCAACATCTGAAGGTACAGAAAGAGGATAGACGAGAGATGGGTGGTTGCTGTAAGAGAAGGGTAGCGTTAAAGCTGTGTAAGATGTGCAGGGTAAGTAAGTAGTTAGGTCTGTGTGTGTAGAGGGAAGAATGAAGGATATTTGCTGATAGGTGCATTCATTTTTAATAGTGGCTTTCCTTGCGCTGTGCCTGAGCTTTCACTGTTTCACAAAATTATTTCGATGCTTTGATATATGTGATGAGTCAACCTTGACAGAAAGCTTAGTTTTGATTCAGTTCTGCTAAAGATTCCCTAAACGTGACTAGAACCTGGTCCCTACCCAATATGTCTGGACTATTAATCTAAAGAAATGGTACCGCCTGGGGATGCCACAAAATCACCCTTGGGAATATTAATTTTTCTCTTTCATGGAGGTACGACTGGATCTAATTGATAGCGCAGAGAATTTTGGTGATTCGAAAGAAATGTCCACTTTGTGCTTGCTTTACACCTCTCTCGATTGCCATTGGGTAAAGGCAGGGTAACAGCAGGACTTGTTTGTCTTGATCACTAATTCAAACATAATGCCACTCCAGGCAATGGTGAACAAAGGAGAAAGTTAAGCAAAATTAAGGCAATAACACTGGGCTTCTGTAACAGTCATATGTGGGCCAGAAGAAAATAGTTCAAAGGAGTTATTTGTGAAAAAGGAGTGAATGGGGTCAGGGAAAGGTAATTCATGGCAAAGATAACCAGAATCTGCTACAACCTTTCATTGCAGGGGGCACTGAGGATATAAAGGAAATGTTCAAACTGCATAGGAGCAAAGACTGATAAGACTTGCACTGCAGAGATTAAGGTATCAGTTTTCAGCCAAAGGGATCTGGGGATTGGATCATTATTGTGCTATTAGCTGTTGGCTGGAGATAAACAAAACAAATGTTTATTCCCAGGAGAAACAGCTCTTAGAGTTTAACTGACTTTGCTAATTTGAAATTCCCTGGAGCAAGAAGGCAGTCTCTCATTGGAGCTGGAGTCCTCACAAGATAATTTCAGGATGATGATAAAACGAATGAAAGTATTTCTTTTTCACTACGCAATATATGGTGATTGCTCCCTTATCCTCTGCAGGATTATTTTCTGTATTACTTATCTTGTATTTCTCAGTCTAAAAGAAATTAATATAGGATGCTCCTCAATATTTAGGGGGAACTCGTATGAATGTGTGAACTTCCAGGCCCTAGACGATATCTGCATGAGTTCTTATTATCCTGTCTCTGATGCTAGCTAAAAGGATCCCAGAGAAAAAATGACTAAACCTCTTGGTGGGAGTACAGGGATACGCTTGCACCACTGGTAAGTCTCATGGCTGTGCAGAACTGGGGGGACACCAGAGCTCATCAAGGCCAGATCGGCTCTCAGAAGCTGGGGAAATTCCACTGCAGATCTAGCCAGTATTTTTTCCTAGATGTTCACCTGTGACCCTTCATGAGAATTATCTTTGGAAAGCAACAAAAAAAAAAAAAAAAAAAGAAGCAGAGCCAGTGTCATCTCTCATTCAGTTCAGGCTGCAGAACTTGTGTTCAGGGGAGGAAGACTGAACTTCAGAGCTTTGCACTGGTCTCTGTTAGGTTGCAGGGCAATAGACAAGGATATGCTGGAAATGAGAAAGCTTGTGTTTTTTGCACCGGGAGGATCTTTGAACAGAAGATGCCAGCAGGCTCTGACAACACTCTTTTTATTTCCAAAGTGCTGTTCTGCCAGCAGAGGAAGGAGAGACCTGCTTTCCCACAGTGAGGAATAAGTAGACTGCCCAGTGATACAAATTACAGCAGCATGGCACTGATAGGACTGAGCAAGCCAGGAAAAGAGCCCCGATTGTGCAATCACTTCCAGGAAACTAAATGTTCATTATAGTAGAAATGAATTTTTTTCCTCCTTTCTTTATAATGGCTAATGCCATGATTAACATATCAGATTGTACATGGAGTCTCAGCACAAGACATCAAAGGCTTTCCACATATGTTCTTCTCTTTCTCTCTTATATGGTGCCCTGAGGATATAACAAGCAGAACTGCAGAATGCCTCATGAGCAGTTTAGATGTGAGGCTGAAGGTTTTCTCCAGCCCCACGACAAATGAGAGAGACCATTGTTTCAAATAGGAACAACTCTCAGCAGCCCTGCAGTCCCCAGGACATGCTTAAATAATGTAACCCAACCCAAACAAGATAATGAAAGGGGCAAAAATGATTTCTTTTTCTCCCAAAGTCACATTCTCTCTTAGAGACTCCCTGCCACATTTATGCAGGAAAGCACGACTTTTTAGGCTGGACCCTGAATGCAGCAACCACCTTCCAGTGTCATCAGCAAACTCAGAGCTTCCTGACTGGAAATATCAAAACACTTCAGCAAGACTATTTAGCAGCTTCCCTATACATTCAACCCCACAGACAGTGTTCAGCTGGTGCACAATGTATTCTCACTTTCTTTAAAATTGTTCTGCTGGTCAGTTCAGCTGCTCTCATTTTCCTGTTTTGTGCTTATTAAAATACCTTCTTTACTGTCCACAGAAGAAAAATCAACCTGACTGCATTTGTGGCAGTGGCATTTTACCTTCTACCTGTTATTGTACCTATTTGTCTCCAGCAGCAGTCAGCATGTGGGTGGTTTGGAGAGAGATTTACATGCTGATATTTTATTAAGGTTCCTTTTTATTCTGTAATTTAACTGGGGAGATTGAAACATTGTACAATATTTTGCCTGTGGTAAAATAGACCTATTTTAGCTTCTTTTTTTCTCTTCTTCTGATTGCTCATTGAATATTCAGAGTTTATCTTATCTATTCCCCTCTTCATTTGGTTTGTAAATTATTCCTTTGCTTGCTCCTTTATTTTTAAGCCTGTTTTCAACTTTTGTTTAATCTTCTTGGTGGCTTTTTTCTTGTTTGTTATTAAATTTTGAGTTAGACTTTTAAGTTTATCTCTTTTCATACTCATTCCTTAAAATGCCAGCCGCTCTTTTTCTTTGTCTTCTACAGATACTGTGTGAACACAGAGAAAAGGAGCTGCTCCTCCAGCATGCTAGAGATTGCTAATTTTGGTCTAGCTTTCTCAGATGCCAAAATCAGGGACTGGGTGGACTTTAGCCTTTCACCCCCTGCGATGGCTGCCATTAGACGTGTCATCATAATAAGCAGAAACAGGCGCTAGTGTACAAAACCTCTGTTTAAGTGGTGGGGTGACACCAAGGTGTGCATCACTCTAGCAACCCTACGGGAGCTATCTCAAGACAGGTTTTGAACCCAGACATATTCTTTCAGCTCTCATTCCCTCCACACCTCCCCATTGGCACCTCTAGTGGATCTACACATTGGTGTACTTGCTGGTGGCCTGTGGTTACGGTTGCTATCATGTGTGCTGAAGTGCGTGCTCTGTGTCATCTGGGCTGCAGATACCTGAGCTAAGGCTGGGGGGCTCCTGTACTCTCATCACACATTGGCTTTGCAGCGTGTTTGTCTTGTCTTCCCGTCCCTACTGAGCAGCAGCATGGCATATTGCGAAGGTGCAAGGACTCTCATTCACAATAAAAGGCTCTACCTTGTTGTAACTGTACTGACTCCAGAGAAGCTATCCCAATCTTAGAGCACTCTCAGGCAAGCATTAAGCCTGCTTGTCCTTGGCTGACTACTTCATCAGGGCCTGTTTAATTTGGTCATACTTATTTCAATTAAAGTTCCATTTATTCTGTTTCGCTGTCTTGCTTGTCTCATATCTTAGCAGTCCTTGGGCCTATTGGCTTTCACGAAGCCCTTTCCTCTCTTCATTTCAAATAGGTTTTAGATCTGACAAAAGTAAAATTTGCCTTCTTGCCAGCACTGCTTCTCTCCAGCTTCCCCAGGCCTGCCCCTGCGGTGTTCACTCTTTGGCAGAGAACTGCAAAGAAGATGTCACACTGGGCCCTGTGTTCATTCTTCTCTTGTTTTCATCTTAATTCCTCTCTATTTCTTTTTTTATCTTTTGAATTCCCTCTATTAACCACCAGTGAGCCAATCTAACTCCCTTCCTCAGCTCCCTCTTCAGCAAAGCCATACACACCCACAGCAGGCATCACTCAAACATCATCCTGCTCTGGTACAAGGCTGGATTCTGAATTCACCTGTCGTCATGGTTTGAAGCACAGTTTGTCTCTCAGTGCATGATACCATTCGTTATACAAAAATGGACCATCTTGACAAATTTTTCGCCTATGTTTTTTCCTCACTGCAACATAGCACACATCAAGTATGCAGGTGCACCTGACCTTGTGCCTTGCTGTCTGTACCATGCAATGTCATGTATATCAAAGGAACTCAAAAAATAATGTGTAGTAATCACGTGATTGATGAGCACTACATGGTGGAATTGACATTTACAGGAAAATGGAAAAATTTAACACAGGAATATTACGTTATTTAGCAATGGAGGACATATGAAAGCCGAGACAGACAGATACAATTCTTCTGAAATGTCATACAATTTGTTGGGAGCAATGACAATATTGGAATCTTTCAGTGGCATTTGTCATTGTCAGAGGCAGGTCAGTAGACTAGATGGAGCCAATTGTGATCCATTATGACAATGACTAAGCCCTTAGGGACCAAAATAGTCTTTGGGTTGCTTTGTATACAATTACCACAGGCCCAGCTTGTGCTGGACACTGGTGAAGTACTGCTGTATGTTTTATATACATGATCTACCTGCTGAAAACTGAAGCAATTTTTTTGTATTGCTAATTTGCTTTGACTATACATGATTAATTTTTCTTCTTCGTTCTGTGGATTTGGCACATGCAAGCTCCTGCTTTTCAATTGTGTGAAAGGTTGTGTACCCCTTGATGAAGGATCATAAGTGGGATTAAAAGATTTATATGTAGGGGTTTTAATTCTGAAAAAGTGCCGCCTTATTAGACTGGGAAGGGTTTTTTCGGGGGGAAGGGGGTCAGATGCTCAATTGTGCAAAAGGGAAGTAGTGTATCTTCTTCTCCCAAAAGGGGTGCTCAGGACCTTTCTGAGATATTTACTTCTTTGCTGACTCAAATCTGTAGGCAAGCAGCAAAAGAAGGTAAGAAAGAAAGCACAGTAATATACCAGATTTTCAAGCTACAGACTATTGTTTATAAAGAAGATACTATGTGACTTAGCTTAAAGCGTGACAGAAAGGAACTTGCATGAATAAGGAAGCAGAGTCAACGCTTCCTTTTTGATATTGCCTCTGGCAGGCTTGGTTATATATCTGGAACCTGAGTTTAGATGACATTTTCAAGGCACAACCTTATCTAAAGGTGAGATAGGTAAAGAGTTTCTTCCACTTGCTGCCATGGGTTCTGAGTGATCAGAGCTGCTATAGGCAGCTGTAATTGAAGTGTTTAGTGTTTGCTAAATATGGTTATTACCTGAGGGTTCTTGAAATACTGTTTGCATTTTTTATGGTCATTGGATTCTCCTGATTACCAGATGTAATAGACTTTTTATGCTACAATGCAACTGTTGAACATTTTAATTGGAATGCCATGTCAAATTTTTAAATTAAAAATCAAATACTCAAAGCACCAGTGCTTTTTTGATTACTAAAATTAAAACCTAATTGAATTCTCCCACCAAAAAATATCCTGTGGAAATTTAATTAGAGAAGTGTAAAAGAGCTGATTTTTAAAATATATTAATTTTTAATTAGGAAAAATCTGAAAGGCAAATTAGTAAGTTTTAAATTTTCCAAAATATTAATATGGAGATGCCATGTGGCACAATAAAGAGAAGACCCAAGGTTTAGCAAATTAGTAAGTTTTAAATTTTCCAAAATATTAATATGGAGATGCCATGTGGCACAATAAAGAGAAGACCCAAGGTTTACCTTCCTAAATGACTATATATCACAGGGCTTGAGTCTTACCTGAATAAAATTAAAAGTGATGGATAACTGTTTCTGTTATGGATCCTCATAAAAACCCTCCATGCATGTCAGCACATGAAAGGACTACAATGAAAAGTTAAAGTAGCTTCAGATGAACATTTGGAGTAGGGTGCACAGAGGGAGGTTAGCTGGTTATTTCCAAGTAGGGTATAAGGTACACCCTTGTCTTCAGTGTTCACCTATTGACTGGCAAGACAGCTCTGCAGTCAATGTGTTGGTTGGTCTAGATCCCATTCTTGGGTCCTTAGCTCCCCTGATGGGTGTCTAACTCCAGGGCGCTGCTCCAGAGACTAGGCACATCAGAGCTAGGCATTGCGTCACTCTGTATTGCCCTGCTTTTGTTGGATTTACCATTGTACACCCAGGAAGATTCACACAGCATTAATAAGGGCAAAGAAATCATTGACAGCCTAGGTAGGCTCAATTTGGCCTTGTCAGGACATTTCCATTTCCCATTGATTTTAGTTGTTCGTGGTTGCACGCAAAGTGTCAGAGTCAGCGAATTAGAACAGGTGACAAGGGCCCTTGGGGAAGGACACCACCATCATTAGTTAGGCAGACTGGAAATGATTACAGCTCTACTTCTTTCTTAATATTTTTTTTTCTTAGAAACATGCATCCCACAAACTAGCTCTCTATTTTGTGGTGCTGTGCAATTTCATGATACAGCAGTTAGGAGATAATTTGATTTAAAGAAAAAAATAAAAAGACTAACTACAGCTCTCTGGAGACTCGCTGCTTAACGATATACACTTGAAAGTATAAGGAATAACAAAATGAAGAGGAACAGTGCCTGCAGGGTACATTCAGGTCTGGCTTATCTTAGTCTCTCACAGCTAAAGCCAGGGCAGCTTGTGACAGTCACTCAGGACTTGCACTCAGCGAGCCTGGGGAGCTGGGAGAGACCTACCTGAGCAGACCCCGCTGGGTATGGGCTGACTTCAGTATGCTCCAGATCATCCTCCTGTGTTCGTGACTCGGAGCATGGCGCCAATCCCATCGATTGCTTGCTTTTATCTTGGAAAGCCTTTCCTGGCTTTGACAACAAAGAAGAAGGAATCTGCTCATGGTTAAGATGCTCAGCTGGGAAAGGGAAACTGAAATGTGAACCAGAAACCTGTTTTTTTCTCTTTTCCTAAATACTAAAGTACAAAATAAGGCTATTTCTTGCCTGCCTTTTTTCTTTTTCCACAACTTCCAGACTCGACACTTTCCCTATTGCTCCACTTGAACTGGAGAAATCATACCCTTGCTGATGACTATGGTGCTAGTGGCATCTTTCTGGCAAGAAGATGAGATGGGAGGGTTTCAAATGCTCATCTCCTGTTTCCTGGATGAGTGCTTTAGCCATTAGCCTGGTATACAAAAGGGATTATATACTCTCAACACACCTATATGAAAGCAAATGAGGCAGAAGGTGTACCCCATCTTCTTTCTGAAGACTGTACTATTCAGGTAACCCTGTGGGTTTTCTGACTTAGAGCAGATTATTTTCCCTAGAATCTGAGTTTGATGTCAGAACCCAAATTCTATGTTTCAGGCACTTTTCTGTATGTTTCTCTTTTTCTAGATGTGTCTACTTTTCCTAGGCACTGTTTCAGGCACTTTTCTAGATTTCAACCTATGACCTTAAGTCTTTTAACAGAAGAAGTGGAAGTCTTATATACTGGAATCCTGTAAAATGCTAATTCCCTAATTTGGGAAAAATGGTCAAAAATATTGTGAAGTTTCATGGTAAATTTGCGATCTCTATCCTTCCCATGGTGATTTAATAGGCTGATAGGCACTTGCAAATGAAGGAATGAAGGCATGATTTGGTTATCATGTAGGTTGATGAACTGCCTCTCTTCTTCAAATGTCATCTTTGAAGTCACTTGCAATCAAACAATCTTGTTATCTTTCATATCATTTCTCACTGCATACTTAGGCAATCTGCTGTCTATAAGCAGTTATTACAACAACCTACTTGTTTACCACTTATATATAATAACAGTTTACTCATTCCTCAAAGGTCTACACTTACTTTCATTTTTTATAACAAAATGAGAAACAGAAAGTCTATTTATAGAAGTAGCTTTTAAACAAATCTGAAGGTCAAGGAGGACTAAAGGCTGGGAAAAGCCTTTGGGATTAGAATACTCACATCAGGATGAAGAAGTGGATGAATGTAAAGAGTTCATGTGGTAGATGCTTGGTTCACCATGGTGCAAAACACTTTCACACTGGATAGTGATTCAAGATGTTACTGCTTTCTGTTTACTTGATATTGTCTTCACAACTGAGCCTTGTTAAAAGTTCAAAGTCAGCCAGATTAGTTTAAATAGCTTTCAGATCTGCAAGGACACATCTGTTTGTGCCTCTTCTCTGTGTTTCATTTTGTTAAAAGTAAAATTTAAAAAAAATCAGAAAAGATATATGTGTATAAAAACAATAAGCTACATTAGATAAAAATCAATACAATCCATATGAATCAAGTTTGTCAATCACTATCAAGAGGAGATTAGGATTTATTGCTCCCCTCTTTTCCACCCAAAAGAACAAAACACCCAGCCCTTCTCTCTGAGAAGATTATTGAGTTTCTGCCCAGTGCACCTCATTCCTTCAGGAGACAGGGTGCTGATAAGACTGGCAATTCATCTGATCCCACGTTGCAAATCTTGTATTACCAGCCCTGAAAGCATGGAAATGTCAATATTGAGAAAAAACAAAAACCTACACGTGGAAGGATTTTGGAAAGGGAAAAGCATTGCAAACTATGCACTGGAAAAATCCTCCCTTGAGGAAGAAAGTTAAACAAAAGCATGTGAAGCATGCGGGAAGGTATGTGAATTTGGAAGTAGGCTGAACATGAGTCCTTTAGCAACCTTGGTGCCAAACATTTAGAGCCCTGAACAACCACACTGATGGTCTGTGGTGATGTGCACTATTCCAGTCTTCCTTCTCCGGGTAGCACCGTCAGTGGACATCTGTTAATACAAGATTAACTCTCATGTCATACTGGTCCCTCCCTGCATGGTGGGAGCGAGCTTGCAGGTGACTCCTTTAAAATTAAATGGTCAGATTAGACAAGTTTGGTTAAAGGCTGTTCTCAAAAGAAGATGTCTGAAAAGGTTTAGGAGAATAGAGTTTGAACCAAAGCAAGCTAAGCAGAAAGCTATTGATTAGTTTCTTTCACATTAGCTTAATTTGATGTTTGTGTAACGAAGGGTTATTTGTAGTAGACTAATAGGAAGACAGCATTGTGACATGAAAATTTCCAGCTGAAATAAAGCAAGGCAATTACAGGTTGTCCACTGGGTTGATGTAATAATCTTTCATTTCAGAACAGCTGAGTTCTGGACCCCAAGTGTAACCCTCTAACAGATGCCTCTATCAGCAGCAAGAGGTCTGTTTCAATCTGTCTACAGTAGAAATGCTGGAAAAACATAGGTATTGGGTGGAAAAAAAAAATCTTTTCAAGGAAAAGATTTTTTTTCCTGAAATAGAGGAAACTAGGAATTGTTTTCTTCTTTCTGGTTAAGGCAAAGGAACATAGAATTCCTTGGGCTGCTTCCTACTGTCAGGAACATGGATGTCAGAATTTATTTAGAAAAAAGAAACCAAAGAAACAAACAAGGTGCTACATACATATTTACATACTACCAAATCTAGACAATACCTTGGGGTGTTTTCAACATTTGCAAAAAGATAACTATATGAATTCTTAAGATCCAAAACTCTTAGATCTCACTAAAATTTGCTGGGAACTTTATGACAAAAATTTTTTTTTGGCAGAGTGCTTATTCACCAAAAAATTTCTCAAAAATATATCAGCTTAAGTAAAGTGTACACAAAGAAGATTTTTAAGATCCAGAAATGCAGTTTGGCATGAAGAAGGATCACCTAAAAACAGTCCCTGCATCCTCTGTCACTTGTCTGTAGTGCAGTCATCTACCTGAGACATGCAAGACCTCAGCTCAAATCCCTTCTCTAACAGACTTGAAATTCTGTGCCTTATTTCTGGGAAATACTAACTATTTAAGTTACAGATCTGATTTCTCTGCCAAAGGCTATTTTCTTCGCTTGCGGTGTAATCTTAAGAATATATCTCCTACTGAAATCAAACACAGTCTTGGTTTGGCCTTTTTGGAAATGCTTGATGTCAGGGTGGACAGTGTCTGATCAAGTGAAAGATCAGGCACAGACATAACACGGACCATGGCGGATGGGGTGCAAGGTATAGCAGCAGAAACATAAAACTCCTGCTTTTATTCAGGATGGTCGCAAAGAAACTGAACCTCTACCCTTGTCCTACAGAACTTTTTGTCTCAAAGCTACTTCTCAAAAAAAATCCCAGAGATTTTTGAATATCAAAAAATGAATAATTTACACTTTCATTTTGGAAATTTTATTCCCCAAATCTGCAAGAGTACCATTCATCCCCCAAATGAACAACCTCCCCACACTGAACAAGCCACTAAAATTTCCCATCTGCCAAAGCACGGGGTACATGCTCAACTTTGTGCTGGAGGACGACTGAATTCTACTGAAGTTAACTGGCTTCTTTTGGCTACATAGAGTTAAATCTGTGGCTAATTGCTTTGGGTGAACCCCAGCTTTGAGCATGAGGCTATCCCCATTGACTGCAGTGGGTTAGCTGATGTTCTAAAAGCTTAGCATAGGCAGGAGTGCCTGGCTACACTGGAGCCACTGGAAAATGGAATAGGCAAGAGATAAACAATCCCTGTGCTAAACCTGAAATCTTAAAAATATACACCAAAATGGGAATACTGAACAAAGTAAGGGACTTTGTTCATGCCTACATTGTATAATAGACACCCCACAATAAATAAATCAAGACTCAAGCACTGAAGAACAGTGAACTTTGAGGAGTTAGAAACACAGCCATGAGCCTAGGGTTTGCAACCTGATCCTCTTTCTATTAAGTGCAGTATTTGTTTTGTAAATTAAACTGTCCTTTTTCAAGTGTCAGCTCTTTCAGAGATTGCATTCTGGTTGTTTAGTATTGGTTCATTGAGTACTTTTATCATTTTAACATTAGAAATGCAAAGCATTTTATTTTAGATAGATTCTAATGAATTTTATAATTAAAAGATTTTTGCTTTTTTATTGCAGGAGTTACTTCATGCTTGATAGCAAGAGGCCCTGACACACATTTAATGTTTATTTATCAAAGTGGCAAATCACTGATAATTTATGCTGGGTCTAGCTCTACACAATGAGGTTACTGTCGCAGTAACAAATTTTAATTAAACAGGGCTAAGTTAGGGAACGACTGTTGTAGTATCAAACTAGTATGTCATTATACTCCCGCCAATTCCCATGTTGTGTAGTTGCTGAATACTGAACACAGAAGGGTTAGGGGATCTGGTGACTAATCAAAGACAGAAGTTAGGTCTGGTGCAAACAGGGATGTGTTGCAACTCCACATACTGTTTAAACAGCAGAACTTTAAGTGTTTTCCCTTTAGAAATGATGGAGATGGACTCTTCCAGGCTCTGCCCTGGGCTCCAGCCCATATTGTCGTGTTTAGTAGTCACTCGTGCCTGAAGCAAGTCACCCTCTTGGGAAGGGAACTGCATCACAAATGCGGAGTGTGGATCTGGGACCAGATCCTATAGCATGAAGCAGGTAAGAGGGGATGGTGAAGGAAGGCAATACATCGGTGACAAAACCCCAGTCTTGCACAGGAAGGCCAGTTTCTAGCTCCTGTTGAATGAAATAATAGCAAAGTGCCGTTACAGGTGTAGTTGTAGTACTTGAGAAAAAGTGCAAAACAGAGGGATGTAATACTTTTGAAGCTTACCTTGTGGATTCAGGCACTTTGTTTTCCAAAGTGACTAACACCACTGCCCTAGGTCTACTGTGGACTTTCATGAAACTGCTGACGTGCACCTGCCAAAGTCACTTCTGAAAATGGGAGTAGGGTTCATGTGGATTTTTGCACAGATGGATATTGATATAGCTGAGCCCAGTCCACCCAGTCTGCCTCACCCAGCTCCAGTACAGAAAACCTGTTGCTTGCATCAGGTTGGTTCTGAGTCCACGCTAGTATAGCTTGCCTCTGGGTAGGGTATATTTGATGCAGTCTGGACTTATGTCTGTCTGGATCCCCAAACACAAGCCTGCACAAAACCACCCCAATGCTTACAACCCAAAATAGTAGGAATCAGAACTAGAAAACTGTTAAGTGTCTTACCCCAGTGCAAAGGCTACTATTAATTCTGGCATGTATCAACAGAAGAGGAGGAAGGCAGCTAGAGATGTGCTTCAAGCTGTGCTCATCATGACGTGACCGTGATTAACAGTAGAGCTCCCGGATACAACATACTGAGTCCACGAAATTTGACTTTTCACTTCACAGCTCAGACTTGTTTCTAGTTCCATGGGAAGCACCATTAAGTTGCTATGCATGCAAATATATGCATGAAATGCTCTGTTTTATTTGCTACCCAGTGAGCTTTCAGACTTGGTCCTGACCCTGAGCTGTTTCATGGGGGTAAGGGATCTTGCCATTAACTCCAGTGGGCTAGATCAGGCCTTCGACACGTTGCCTTCATGGAGAGTTTGTGGTGGAATTAAAAGGGCAAATGTCAGCCTTTAACCTTTGGCTGCGTATGGTTATTGGACATGATTCCTCCCAGTTGCTGGACACGGTGGTACCTTGAAGGCTCAGCTCTGCATAACCCTACTCTCCCATTGCTCTGGCACTCTGCACATTTGCAGCAGCTTTCACAAGGAGTTCAGCCTCAGCTTGCTTCCTCCCCCTCCCTCCCATGTGCCAAAAATGTGCTAGTTACAGAACAAAGGAAATATCACAGAGTCGGTTTGGCGGGAGAGCTACAGAGCCCAGCAATTACCTGCTGTTATCACCGTGGCTGTGCTTTCTGTCATGTTATATTTCACATTTGCATAGCTGTGTGTATTTGCTCTTTCATCGCTGTTGTACGCAAGCTGTAATCAGTTCATTTTATGGCTGTCTTCAGCTAAATTCTTTGTTGATTTTAACATGACAGAAGTTGAAAAGATTACATATTATAAATAGATAATTAATATATCAGCACAGCTTGTTGCTCTCTGTCTCTCCATCTCTTTATGAGAATCAGTTTTAATGTTTCCTCTCCCTTTCTCTCCTCCATGTAGACTGCCTGAGAATAAGAATGAAGCCTGACAGCTTGATTAAAATTTCACCTGATATATTTCTGTTTCAATAGAGGATTCCTCTGTCTTGAGTAAATGGGTCATGTGTAAAAAATGAAATCACCGATCATTTCCAAGTAGGGTAATTTTTTTCCTAATAATATTTTATTTGTTTAGTTTTGACCATAGATTGGGAATATGATTATATTCTAGGATTTTCATTAAACTAATACATGAGCATTTTATAACATTGGTGAAATTATCTTCTGAACGTCATTTTGGGGAAGAGATGTACAATTTTCATTTTTTGAATGGTAAACTGAGGCACTAGGTTGCCTCAGTTGTGGATGAGGTTAGAATTAAACTTGTGCATCCTGACACCCTTCTACTCCCAAATCACAAGTAATATCCAGAGCTAGCACACTAGAGAACATCAGCTTTGCTTCAGTTTGTGGAAGTCTTAATAATTGTTCAATAGATACACATATTTCTGCAAAGTAAATTTAAGCCCCCTTAAGTCTGTTTTTCTTAGCTACCTTCCATAAATCTCTTAAAAGTATTTGATGGATCCTGAGATCTTGTGGCCCTATGGCTATGGAAAACTAATGCAGCACAAGCCACTTTCTGGGGTTCGCAAAGACCTTTCTGCAGCTTTAAATAGAGAGAAAGCATAATACATAAATCCAAGAAGGGAAGTAGGGAATACAACAGAGAGATCTCTACAGCCTCTTTATAATTCACAAGTCAGGTCACTTTGCAAATGTTGTGCTTGTCAACATGGAATTTTATTTCTTTTTCATACACTGGTTTGGGAGCGCATATTTGTGTGTGACAGGAATAACTTCAAGGTGTTTGAGAGAGCCAAGGGGGAGCAGAGGGACCTTAAGCGCTTGGGGCGAGGGATGTCTGAGGTTATCCGGTGCGGCAGATTCATCAGGACCTATGAATCGTCTCCACTCCAAGCCACATATTAAAACCTTTATATGGCCAAGTCCTCTAAAACAAATACCCCTCGGCTGAGAAAGCTAAAGTGGAGCGGTGGCTGGGCCATGGGGATGGGAAGCAATGACTATTTTCCTGGGGTCTGACTAGTGCTCTGAAGGCGGTTTGGGAAAGGGTCCCAGCACCACCAGTGATGCCATCCTCAGCCTTCCCTGCTGGATACCCTCCTCCATAGCGCAGGGTTCAGGAGAAACCTGTCAGAGACTCAAAAGGCTGTGCCCGATTTTGGTCCTTGGCCAGCTTTTCCTCCTAGTAAAACCTCACTGAATTCAGCTGAAGTGTAAGTGCAATAGGAGTGTTTCTGTCAGCGTATATGGATATTTGCTTGCAGAGCACAGCATGCCAACACCCAAAGGTAGAACAAAAATGTATGACAAGGACCTCAGCTGAAGGGCACTATACAGAATAACAGAAAAGGGATTTAAATATGGGGAGGAGATTTATATATTTAGATTAATATATAGCTTTAAATATCTGAGGAAGCGTAGCAGAGAAGCTGAGCACCATGTATTTTCCTTCACACATAAAGGGATCCCCAAGCCAAAGCTCTCACCGTCTTAAGCAGAGTTTTCAGAGGTGAACGTCATTTAAATGGTCAGGATTTAGTTTCAATTGACTACTCTTCTCCTTCTGGAAGCCAAAATCTGTCCAGAATTACAACCTGTCCAAATCTGTCTCGTTTCAATGGTGCAGTAGCTAAATAACAGTAAAGAAGCATTGACCTAACACACTGACACCGCAGCATGTTTTGAATATAATGCCACTAGTATTAACACTCAACCTGGCTTTAGAATTTCTAAAAATCTGGACAGAACATTCACATTTATAACACTTGAAACAAGTGCAAATGTAATTTACCTCTGCTGGTAGGTCTCTTATATACTGTTAAAGCAATATAAAATGCCCAGTGTAAATTGTGATCGGACTTGGTAGGTTTAAATGGTATTTTGTGGCAGTTTTTCAAGGATTCTTCTTTAACAAGAAATCTTTTAGAATCCAAATGCAACATTTAGCTGTATGAAAGCACACTGTATGAATTACTGGTTTTTAAAAAGATCTCTAAATGCTGCTGCATAATATCACTCACAAGACACTTTGGAAACTTTCCTTTTTCTTTAATGAATAAAGCATTTCAAAAAGAATCTCCTGAAAGGAGCTTGCATTTGTTGCTAATCCTTTTGGCCTCTGTTAACTATTCTGCAAATCTCTGATGCACTGTAGTTCAATAAATGGGCAACCTTCTCTGTTTTGATTCTTTTGCCTTTAGTGTAAGATAAAACAGCCTGCTTAGTAGGAAGGGAATTTCTAAAGATTCCTGGAAAAATAGAGAAAATGACAACAGATAATTTTCAGTAGTCATATTAAAATATGGGCATGAAGGGCTTTTGGTGGTTCCCAAGCACTTGAAAATACACTGAAAAAATGTGGTTTTTTTAAAAAAAAGCACAACAGTTTTTCTGGTTGTATTTTAAAAGTTCAGAGCTGTCCTCATTATACCAAGAGTCACAATGATGACAAGAGCAAAATGTTGCAGAGTTTTCCTTAAAAGTGCACTTCAAATTCTCAGTGCCATTTACCTATTGTGCATTCGAAATGGAGTTGAGGGCTAGTCTAATTTATAGGGCTGGTCAAAATCTGGAATTGCTTTTACAGGAGATACTGCAATATTTTGACATTTCTTTTGTCCTAAATCAAGGAATGAAAAATTGCAAAATTTTGCACAAAAAAATGACATTTCTAAAAAATTTCAGTTTGGAAATATCAAAATGCTTCATCAAGATAGTTTATTTAGAGATAGTTGAAACACTTCATTTAGACATTAACATTTCATTTGGATAAAAAAGACTGATATAGCTGCAATGGAGAAGCACAATAATCATTAAAATAAAGGACTCTGGTCTGGTTACTTAGAAAGTGAACACCGCTGGTAAATTCCCATCAAGTGTGTTTTATTGGGGCAGGGCGGGGGGGGATGGGGGGAATCAGTTCTAGCAATCTGGAAATGGATTTTATAAAAATCCTGTGAACATTACAGGTTATTTGTAGCTTATGATTGGGATGTGATAAAGACAAAAGTAAAACATTGAAAGTTGTAAATGAAACACTATCTAAGGTGAAGTCTTCTTTTGAGCTGGCTGATATCCTTACAGCAGATGAGGTGTTTCTTTTGGTATTACTTTGTTTTAGAGGTAAAGTAGTGAATTAAGATTTACATGAATTGAGTTTGGGTTTTGGGTCTGCTGTTGGTTTCTGACGTGACTGCGGCAAAAGATGTAATCTTGCAATATTCAATTTCCCCTTTCAGAAAAGGAGGACAAACTCTTCTGTATCTGTTCAGCCCTGTGCATTTCTGTAGGGTCTCACATGAGGAGTCATGGTCTCTAGAGGACGGTCTCTCATGCCAGCCCACACCTTGGCTCTGGATGAGATTTGCCTGGAGCCTTTCTGGCTGTAACATCTCTCACATTTTGGAGAGAGAGTTTGCCTGTCCTATAGTCCTGCTGTGAAGCAGCTGCAGCTTGGGACTATCAAGGGACGTGTAGGTCACGGTGGCCTTAAAGAGAAGGATCTAGAGCTGAAATATGTCTTCATGCTGAAAGGACACTTGTAACACCACCCAGCGATACTGGTAGGCAGAGCTGGACAGAACTGCTCAGCATCCATCAGTAAAAATTCCTGTAGTCCTCCACTATGTGAAAATACAGTACAAATAACAAATAATTCCAAAAGCTGATAGACCTCATGGCATAGTCTACAGTATTGAAATGAAACTATTATTTATTTTCTCCTCCATTACATAGTCAAATTTCAACAACAAATTTGCATGCTACCATAGTAAGATTGGTAGCTGGTTAAGAAAGTAGTAATTGCCTGTGAAGTTTAAGCTTGTGACACAGGACCGCGTGTCACAGTGCAGAGAATTCCAACTGCACCAGCAGCCCAGCACAGCCGAGAGCTCGGTGCTCACTGCTGCTGTTTTGGTGAGGTAACAGGCAACTGTTGAGCTGACAGCACGGTACGTAAAAGATAATTTAGCCTTGTAATTAAGGAGATATTAAGTGCATAATCGCATTTACTCATTTAATTAAGTTTGGCAAGTTTGTCCTATGACGTTAGCTATCAATTGCTAAAGATACACATTTATATTTAATAAGCGTAATTTCCGACTTGCCTTATTTTGTTATTTGCCAAGTGAACACCTAGAGAGCCCTTTTAAATGGATTAAGCAGGAGAATAAGCTTAATGCATTACAAGAGCATAATTGTACTTTTATTGCTCATTAAATTTTGAGTTAATTATGTAGCAACCAGGTTTATGTTTTATTATATAAAACCTCAATCCGTGAGCTCTTAGAAGTAGTCTAGGGGAAGGAAAGCAATTTCCAAATGTACTGTATGAGTTCTATTTCAAATATATTTACTTAAGGAAACCCACAACTCTGCATTTAAGAGGAGGCAGGCATCCACTGCCTTCATCCAGAGCTGAGCAGCAGAGCTCATCTGACAGCTCCTGCTGACTGCATGGTGCTTTGAACCTGCCATTAAGGAACCTCCTTGAGAGATGCAAGGGTGTCTTATTGTGGGAGATTCTCCTTTCTCAGGGAGATGGCTATGTTTTCTTCCTTTTCCACCCCAGTTTTGTTACATTTTGATTCTATTTTTTTTGCTCTCTGCTGGACAACTAAAATAATCAATTTTCTTTCCTGTAGGGAACAATCTGACCTGGGTGAACTCCTCTTGTCTAAATAGCTATTGGAAAGTTCAGTGTCTAGTCTAAAGAACTTACCAAAAGAGGGACATACATCTAGAAAGATTTTTTTCCTGATGATCTCAGGCATCTCTTTTAGAATAGGATCTCCTCTCTTTCTATATAGAAGAAACTCCTAGGTGGCCAAGTTGGGGTAGATTGTTTATGTTAAGACAGTCAAAGTTATTGGAGAACAATCTATCTTCTTTGCAGACTACTGGCAATGAGATATGAGGGTGGAAGAGAGCGGGAGAGAGAAATTCTGATCAGGGCTGTCTCAGGGAAAACAGAGTGAGATCCTAACATCTACCCAGGAGCTCCCTAGTTAGTGAATTTTTCCCATTGATTTCATTAGGTTTTAGATCAAGCCATTATGTGTTTCACCTGCTCCAAATTTCCTCAGACCACATGTGCTTGATATGGAACACGGACTTTGTAACCATATTTCACTGTCCTGCACTCCTGGTGACACTGGGCTTGGAAATGCTGGAAGGTGTATGAGAGAATCAAGCAGTTCTAGAAGTTTACAGTAGTAAAAGCTGTGGTGAAATTTAAATAATACCCTCAGTGAAAAAGTGGGTTTCTAATTTCCACATGTAAACATTTGTGGCTTCCTTTGTATAGCTGGAAAAGAAAGCACTCATTTTTAGAAATGAACTTCTTCCCATGTGACTAATTAAAGAAATTATTCAAGTATGTGCAACTCAGTGACATTCCATGGGGATGCATTTTATGGGACAAGTACCTGGAAAGATTTATTTCCAGTTTAGAAGTCTCTAAACGTGCAAGATTAGACTAAATTCCACTTTCGTGGTGCCTATCAAATCTTTGATTTCTAAATGTGACCTACTGCCCTTTTGAAACCTCTTCTACTCATTTTAGATGTGCATCTTTTTGGTGGAACACGTAATAAACTGTGCGGCCTGAATTTCAAAAGACACTTTGCCAGATGGTGTACATAGCTGACCATACTGAGAGAGATTTTTTTAAAAAGAAAAGTAAAATTGTAAAATCTCTTCTAACTATAAAATGGCATGTGAATGCTGAAAAAATCTTAATGATGCAAAGCACACAGAGTCACCCACATGTAAGCTTATGTTGGATGAACCTCCAATCCAGAATTTAATGTTATCAGATTAGGTGTGAACAGAGTTGTCAATGAAGCAGAAAACAGGACACAGCTGATAAAACAGTGAAGTTAAATAAAGATAAGGCAACTTTGTTGCAAAGCCAAAAAATTCCATTTAAATGATTCCAGTGTAGTAATTTTAATCCTGTTAAACTTAATCTCTTGGAAATGTAACCAGAATGAATTTTCCTGCCTCCAACTAACCTGGGTTTTGTTTTGTAAACTATGTAGGATTTTATTAGGTTCCATGGAAATAATCTCTTTAAAGTTATTCAAACCACATATTTATTATTGTGCCTGTGATTCAAAGACTTTAACATTTCAAAATGTTGGTTTAAAATCAACATAAAAAGACAGTTGCTTTGAGCTCCATTCTGGCAAGAACTTCCACCAAAGCCAGTGCTCAACTCTGCCTCAGATTCCAGGATCACACCTAAGTACCACTCCACAAATGCATCTCAAATAACCTTTTTTTATGGATTAATTTGAAGGAGCCACAGATTCATTTGCAACCTGCACCATAAAAGAGTATGATTGTACAATAAAACACATGGGAACCTTGGAGCAACGTCATGGCTGATAAAAATTTCTGTAATAGCATATATTTATGTCAATTTATATCAACTGAGAACATGACCATCTCTTTCCTTAGGAAGACAAGGTTATGCTTGCCAGTGGAGACAAGTGATTGCATCGGTAGGCTTTTTAGAGTT
Source organism: Aptenodytes forsteri (assembly GCF_000699145.1). Taxonomy (NCBI): domain Eukaryota; kingdom Metazoa; phylum Chordata; class Aves; order Sphenisciformes; family Spheniscidae; genus Aptenodytes; species Aptenodytes forsteri. Next base: position 18,228,231 of record NW_008795405.1, read on the forward strand.
CTCTCCATCTTGCAGGTCCCTCAGGTACCACAGGAGTGAAAACTAGGTGGCAGCGGCTTGACCATTGACTTGTTGCCTGAGGAAGTTCACAGAGTCTCCTGCAAGTCTACAATGTGCCAGCATGCTTCCACTCTTGCCAGAGATGACTTCACTCAATAACTTCCCATGCCTTTTGATGCCCAGAACCCTGAAAATTTTCTGACAGTAGAAGCAAAAATGAGTGAGTTTTCCTGCATCATCCTTGGTGGAACCCTCAGAAATAGTACAATGGTTATGATTGCTATTAATGCCTTAATCACACCTTTGACTGCAAAGGAAACATGCCCTCCATGTGCTAAGAGTCACCGCATTGTAACCTTTACATTTCAGCCTGGCTCAGTCATTGTTCAGCAAATTCTGTTTCTTCTGCCAGACGTCGAGGACTGCACCCGCACCGCCTGCCAAGATACACTCCCTCGTCTTCTCCTCCCAGCTCCCGTGACCACATCAATGGACTCGGCTCTATTGGCAATGCCCTCCTGGATAACTTTGCTGCCTTCTTCCAGTTTCCTAGGGACAGAACAGCAGCAAAAGAGTCTTCCGGGGTAGGTACAATTTTTGAATGTTGTTTTTTTTTTCCTCAGCCTTGCTGCTTTATTTAAATTACTTGAAATTAAATGGGAAAAAACCAGTGACAGGAGAAGCTATGGTTATTCTGATCTTAATACCAGTACTGTAATAAGGAATATTCAAATGGTAGAGGAGGAACACACAAATGGAGAAGAGAGGAAGCATCTCAAGTAGATCATCCAGTCATCATGCACATGAACTGGACATGTACTTGCTGGTGGCTTACAGACCACTTCAGTGCTCATGTTTCATGAAGGCCTGGATTTAAATCTCCAGAAAATCCTTGTGGGTGTAAAATCAGTAGAATGGATGGGATATTGGCAAGAATCTGGATCACATTATTTGTAGACCCTGCTCTCTGCAGTTGCACCAAGGCAATGTTAAAATTTTATTGCTGATTTTAGTGTACTGCAGGGTCTGGGGTTCCGAGTTGTTTTTTCGAGCTCTTCCCCTTCTGATACTCTTTCAGCTTAGGTCTTAACTGGTACACAATGATAAACAGAGGTCAGCTGGCAAACAGGTCAGTGTCAACATTATTATCCCTTGACAAAATGGTGACTTCTTTGGCCAGCTGAAGTTTGCATGACATGATTGGGCCATTCTTAAATAAATTATCTGTGGCTGGAAATAAGACAGTCCCTATAACACCAATATTGTGCAGTCACAGCTGAAGACATTTTGGGTGAGAAAAAAGAATTTATTGAAAAGTGATAGGAATATGATATTTAAAATTCAACACATAAATATTCAGTTTAAATGGAAAGAGACAGTGATCTATCTGGCTGCTGCTGTTGCTAGATCAGGAACATTATTTGCATTCTTTATTTTGCTGATGCTGTTAAGCTCAGAAAGAATGTACTATAATATTGAACTGATAAAAATGCTTGGTATAAAATTGAGAAATTTTCACGGTGACTGGTCAGCCGCTGACAAAAAAATACTTAAAGCAGAATATCAAATGCTCTATGATAGCTTGCGGTAGGTGATGGGAGCTGTTCACTACCTCAGCATGCGTACACAGAATTGACAAACTGTCACTTACTTCTATCTCATTTTCCCTGTTTCCCCCCTCCCATTTGTCCCCCCCCTTTTTTTTTTTGCCATTTACTAAGTGATTTTCTAGCTGTGATCACCACTGGTAAAGCAACATATTTATTAAGCTACATCATTGTCCTTTGCCAATTTTTTCCATATCCTCACTAGTGATGTGGTGCAATCTACTTGCTTCTTTCTAGATTTTCTGTTAATATTGCCACCTCTTAGTACCAAGGGCCTGTTTTGCAGGGAAAGGAACCAAACAATCAGTCTGTACTGAACTATAAGAATACGTGATATTCAGATCTGATATATGATCAAAGAAAAGAGTTGAAAAAGTGAAGGATGATTTCTCAGTCCCTGATCTCTACAGCTACACCTGAGCACCCGATATTTTTGCTTATTTAGTCATTAGTGTGCTGCCTGGCATGGATTTATTCTGTACGTACCAGTCCTGGACATGGATAGAGCATGGACCGGAGACATTACCGGCTTTTGGATCATGTCATCCTTTTTTGGGGGGGTTTACTTTGTGAGCTGTCCCGTGCCACTTGCCTTCAGCCATTTGTGCTATGCCTGCAATTTGGGAGGAGGTTTTCTAGGTGGAAGGACAGGAAAAAACCAAAACCAGTGAGGACAAGAAAGCTGGGATGAGAGTGCCATTTGGAGAAAGGCTGGGGTGAAGGAGTGGTGAAGGTGGGGTGAAGGTGGCAGTGCTTGGTGCAGGTTGGGGCAAGCAGTGAGTCAGTGCAAGGCGGAACATATCCAATATTGATAGCATAGCCTGCTTTTTTCTGCAACAGCCTGGTAATTTAACAGCAAAGCTTGCATACTGTATGTGATATTAGGTATAAACAGAAGGAGTTTGGTGGTTAAAAAGCTGTTGCCTTTGTGCAGTGGACTACTCCATTGTGAGTAAACCCAGAATTAGAGAAAACTGAAATGACGATGAAACCAAATTGAATCCCTCTCCTTTTCCTCATCTTACCAACATGAGGCTTGAAGGCAAAAATAATACAGCATCCTGAAGTGAAAATGAATAACTGAAAATCACTGTGCAACAGGGAACAAGAACTGAAAGGCATTCTGTTTTATTAGATTTTAAATCAAGTTTTCCATACAGTAGGGAAATCAGTATGGCAAGTGAGTTTGTTTTTTTGTTAACAGATTAGGATGGTTTATCTATCAAAACAAGATTTTTTTTTTTCAAAAAGAAAACATCGCTGTGACAAAACTTCATGAAGAAAGAACTAGGCAGCTGTATGAAAACACGGACAGTTTCACTGAGCCCTGTGCACAGCGACAGAGGTAACCGGAATTCAGAAGGCAGACCTTTGGCTGCTGCAGTTCTTGCAAGGAAAGTGTTAGGGCAGCAGGCAGATGACCAGGCGCTGATGGAGCTGAGGTTTAGCTAACTGAATAGGATGTGGAAAACTGCTGGACATGACATGAGAAATTGCTGGATATGACAGATAGCAATGTGAGAAGCCGATGAAAGTTACAGATAGCTCCATGAAGGATGGCTATATTGCACAGGTTGTTAAGGGAAAGCTATGTGAGAAACAGCTGAACTTCACAAAAAATATGAAAAGGAGTACTGGAGATTTTGCAGCGAGTCAAATCTTGTAAGTCCAGCAGTACCTGGATAATCATATCAGTAATAGTACGTAAGAGGTACCAAATTTGGGTATGGATGTAGCAAAACTGGATCTAATGCAGGATAAGTACTTACGGGTGGGTTGTTTATTTGGGATGTGAGTGGGGTGGAGAAAGGGAAGCATGTTTCAGATATTCCAAGCCTTGTCATTAGCTGCTGAAAGAAAACACACACACACAAAACCAAAACCACCAAAGATTTAATTTGGGATTTAACATTAATGCTAGAGTGATGTCACAGCCCTTAATCAGACTTTACTCTATGAAAGCAATTTAAAAGTTTCTGGTGTGCTTCAGGAACCGAATTACAGGTTGAGTGAGCACACTGCAACTTTTTTTTGAAACAAGGCTCCTGAAAGGAAAAGGAACGGTGAGGAAGAGAACGAAAGGAAGTGTGCACAGGCAAGATTGTAGAAATAAACTCTGTGGGAGGAAATGAGGCTAAGCTAGAGAGATTTTAATTTAGGCATGTGCTTAAATACCTTGTTTAATTGTACAGGACAAAGTCCAGGAAAATATTCAAACAAGTCAGTAACACAAACTCATGTTTTCATTTATCTCCTAACAATCTGGCTTCTTGTGTCTTTAAGTTTCTTCCAGCTTCTGTAAGAGAAATGTGCAATCCAAACGCCACATCTCCCCTCCCAAGTGTTTTAATTCTCTAGAGAGCTTCTGAAGTCTGAGGCTGCATGTGGCCAAACATGCCTTTTTGAAATGCAGATTACTAGAGTAAGAGTTATGTTAAAGGACAGGAAGTAAAGTGTGAAATGATAACACACAACTTACGATGGGTTTTCTTTCTAGGAAACTAAAAGAGCATAATTGTAGAGTTAAAGTATCACAACATAACATAGCATTTGATGAAAATGAAGGATGTCTGGGTTTGTGTGTTCAGGCAGCTCATGAACATATCTAGATGGAATGTGTATGAAATCCATATTTTTATTAAAAGAAGCAGTAAATATAGCTAGGCATTTTAGATTAATGATCAGATTCCATCTGATTATAAGGAGCAGCTGCCTCACTTGAAGCTGTTATCATGTCATATCTCAGAACTAAAAACTCAAAGTCTTTAAGACTTCTAAATTGCTAGAAGAAGTGATATAGCTAATTCAATAAGCATTACTCTTTTTTCCTCTAAAATAAAATTAAACATCCTCTCCATCATGGAGTTAACATGTTTGACTTTCTGGGGTTGCCATCAGCAAAGATGCAAAACTCAAGTCACAGTAACTGGTGTTCACAAAGCATTGAACCGCACTTTTCATGAGAGAGTAAGGATAGAAAACCTCTTCGCATTGCATATTGAAAGATTACTGCCTATTTGACTGCCTTACACTTTCAATTAGGTGGGCTAGTCGTCTTCTTTTCTGATCCAAAGCTCGCGGGCAGAGTTGCCATGTGCTGTTAAGCAACCATGTTCCTTTAAGTGTCCTTAAACAGTCCCTGCTCTTGCTTTATTAAGTGCTTTGGGGAGGAAAAGTGTTACACACAATTGAGGTATCATTGCGATTAGTATCTTTGGTTTTGCGCTCATCTTGCTCCTAGACTGAGTCGATTCAAAGCTGGTAATTATATTAGCCGGGTCGCATAGCCGAGCAGTTCTGCTACTATTTCACTGCTGCCCAAGAAGCAGAGCACATGAAGCAAAGCTCATCATGAGTGCAACATCATGTGTCTGGTGTCTCACCACTGACATGCTGACACATCAAAAACTGTCTCTCTGTGCTCTATCACTGCATGGACTCTACGAGTGAAATATTTGATTTGATCTAACAGGCAATTGCATGAATGGACAGGTAAAACACATAAACCCTCCCGGGACATCCCTATGCTTTGCTTTGAACTCTTTCAAGTCACCGTTTATTCAGATAGTTTGATCTAAACCTTTGCCTTTTGTGTATTGTCTGAAATCACTTACCGATTTGTAATTCTTCATTAAAACATGTCTGCTTGGATTGATCATTGCCTCTTCTATTTGTCTTTTACCTGTTTATATATCTGAACATACTGGTGCATTTGCACTACAAAAAGCAATGCAGAGATTGGTAAGTTATCAATCAATGTCTCATTAAATAAGTGGCATATAAATATCTGAGGCAAGCCCATTTCATCCCCACACATAGAGACCTTTTGTCTGCAGCATTTCATCAACAGGATCTAATTATGGTGAAATTTTTTCTTGGCCATTCTGTGGTGCAAGAGCTGGATATAGAAATGTCACATAGGTTATTAAGTACGAGGAACCCAGATTTCAGACCTTCTTATTCCTAACCCAGCCTTCTCCAAAACTACCATATGTAGACAGCTGCCTGAAAGCCCACATACAATACTGAGGATAAAATATTGGCACTAGGAGATAAGTGGGAAAAAATAATGTTGTCCAGACATGATTAAACATCCATGACAGGTGACATAACAGTACCTCATTTAGGATGCAGTTCTTTTCTATTGTTGTATGGGTCTGAAGAGCTAATATTTAACAAGTGGGTCTTGCCATCCATTTTGCCTTATCCCACTGATTATTGCCTTCATTATTTTATCTGAGATGAGCAATTTTTCCCCCAGGTTCTCTTTCATTCAAAATGCTGATTGGTCTTCTGGACCACATTCATTGCAAATAATTGTGTAGATTCAACTCTTACTGTGCAAGGCTGGGTGACATAGCATTAGCTGCAATAGTTACAGTTGCTGTCTTATTCATTTCGCTGTTTAATATATTCACCATGCTTCTGTATTTTAAACTGAAGGGCACCTTGCCTTGGAAACAGCCTCTGTACTCTCAGATGAAAACTAGAATACATGCAAGCAAACATAAAGCTGAAGAGACAGCTTCAAAATTTGCAGCTCCAAGAGCTTTTAAATTGAAGAAAGGACTGGCACACCCATGTTACAGTAAACCACATCTCACATGCTAATTGCAGGATACTCTTATGCCTTGGACTTCCACATGCCCATCAAGGGGTCTTTCTCAATCAAACCTTGTCATATTTGGTCACTCAGTATTTCTTTTCATCTTGCTGAAGGACCATTTACAGAAACAATAGATTTATCTGTGATTCAGTAGTGTTCAGCAAAACATTAGGAATTAATCAAAGTCCTCCTATGACAAAACTCTTGAGGGACTCTGCACTGCTAGCAGCACAGCTGATGTCAGTGTTTACTTCGTCATCAGAAATATTACAAATTTTCCCCTTAAAATTACAAAAAAATAATGCTTCAGAAAACAGGTTGGTTCATCAAAGAAGGTTTATCTAGGTTTCATCATGAACATTTACAGACACTGTGTATCCAAGTGATTAGCACAAAACAATTTAGAAAAAAAAATCCGTTTGCATGGTGATCATTCCTTCTACAATAAAAGATGACTTCATGTGTGTATCTCTCCTTTTTTTTTCCTTTTTTTCTTTTTTTTTAAAGATAATCTGTAAAACCAGCAGGCAGCCAGGAAACCCGTTCTGCACACAACTCATTTTTGTCTCCTGAGGAGGATGGGGTACCAAGCTGCCACCCTGGGTACCTCCCCAGCAGATGTGACAGTGGATGACAAGGCTTCGGCACCACTGTGAGGAAACGGGACCAGCTGATAACCAGTAGACCATCTCACAAAAATAGCAGATAAGTAGCATGGGTTCACTCGTCCAGCGAAGCACTTGCATGGGTGCATCCTCGCTATAAAAAACAGCAGGGTGCACAGTTATGAATTTCTCTGGTATCCAGCTGATCACCCAAGTTGAAGTGATGGGGTGAAGTCTGGCACAGAGCACAGAAGGGTGACATCCTCCTCATAAAGGTGCAGGTTTGGCCAGAGGTCTAAGAAGGCTGTAGACCCTCCTTGTCACTGCCTTTCCCTAACGCTGGATGAAAACCCCATGCCTCCCTTTGCTCTGGCACTGGGGGAACCCACTCCTCCCTCACTTCCCAACCCCTCACTCCATCAGCAGTGGGATTCAGCCCAGCTCACCACAAAAGATAATCTGTAAAACCAGCAGGCAGCCAGGAAACCCGTTCTGCACACAACTCATTTTTGTCTCCTGAGGAGGATGGGGTACCAAGCTGCCACCCTGGGTACCTCCCCAGCAGATGTGACAGTGGATGACAAGGCTTCGGCACCACTGTGAGGAAACGGGACCAGCTGATAGCCAGTAGACCATCTCACAAAAATAGCAGATAAGTAGCATGGGTTCACTCGTCCAGCGAAGCACTTGCATGGGTGCATCCTCGCTATAAAAAACAGCAGGGTGCACAGTTATGAATTTCTCTGGACGGAGATATCCAGCTGATCACCCAAGTTGAAGTGATGGGGTGAAGTCTGGCACAGATACTTCAAGGGTGACATCCTCCTCATAAAGGTGCAGGTTTGGCCAGAGGTCTAAGAAGGCTGTAGACCCTCCTTGTCACTGCCTTTCCCTAACGCTGGATGAAAACCCCATGCCTCCCTTTGCTCTGGCACTGGGGGAACCCACTCCTCCCTCACTTCCCAACCCCTCACTCCATCAGCAGTGGGATTCAGCCCAGCTCACCACACTCTTGCAGTGTGGCCTGTTCATCTCCTATGGATAACTGTGTAAGAAACAGGCAGGATTTGGCCCTGAATTTCACATCTTCCTTTGCAAAGAACAACTCCGTGTTGTTCCTCACTACCTGAAATACTCAGCAAGCAACTCTATAATGCTCATTTTAAAATTAATCTCCTGACCATCCTCCAGATTAACATCTTTATATCTTTTTTATTTTTAATTCAGCATGGTTTGAAGCACTCTGGAATCAATTAAGGGGAAAAAACCCCAATAACCACAAAACAAAACAAAACAAACCCCTGATTAATATTCCAGGCCATCCATTTTATGGTTAGAAAAAGCCTCTGCACACAAATTCATGCTCACAGTGTCCCAGGAAACATTGTTGTTCAGCTCGCTAGAGGCCTGCATATAGATCATATTTCTCTCCAAAAGCAAAGTATGATTTTATTTTTCTTCGGCATTGTTAAGGAGTATTTATTGTTCTCCTGGAGAAAGGGGGGACATAAAAAGAAGATTCTGGAAAAACCCTGGTATCATTGAACTAATGCTGCTGTGCATTACAATGAAATGCTGTACTTGTGAAAGTATGTGACATTCAATATCCAGCATATTCATTGTTATTACTGTACATTGAATGTCAAATGAATCCATAATGGTGGTATATTGAAGGTAAAATATTATCCTGGATTCAAACGATGCTGTTCCATTGAAAACTCACACCAGCCATTAGGGCAGTGGATAACATGTTCAGAGCTCCACTGATGGGATTTTTTAGAACTCCTGTTAGCTCATTTATAAAAACAAATGGCCCAGGAATGGAAGCATGATCCAAAGCCACATGAGGTCAGTGTGGGTTTTTCCTTTGACATCAACGGGCTGAGGATCGAGTCCGCAGGGTGGAGAGGGGAGGAAGGAAGGAAACAATGTTAGAAGAGAAATCAGTGAAGAGAAACTCTCCATCACACTTCCCTTGGGTATTTTTTCATAACAGCTTTCTGGCTGGATTTAGCACTCTGCAAAGGGGGAGCAAAAAACACAACAGCAACTTGCTACTGCTGGAGAATGGCAGAATGATGTTAAAAACAATTGCTTAGCACAGCTAGAGGTATTTAATACAATCTCTGTTTCCTTTTATTTGCTTATGCCCATCATGATTGAAATGGTCTTGGGGAGGCCTCTGGAAAGGAGAAACTGCTTTGTGGTATGTATGGGCAGAGCCCTGTTAGACCAGCTGCACCTGTGTGAAGACCTAATTCAGCACCTCCACCTCCACACGGGAGGAATGCAGTACGTACAGAATACCTAATAGGGGCTGTAAAAGGCATTAGCTCTGAGAGTGAAACACTTTAGAATAAAGTTTATGCCTTTTTGCTGAAAAGTGAGACGGGTAGGTTATTCTAGATGATTTAGAGCTTTTTGCTCTTAGTGCATTATATCATCAAATGGAGTGGGAAATTATCTAGATTGCAATGGAATGATTTTCTTTTTTGCTTAAGAATATGGATTGCCTCGTATACTTGCTGTTGAAAGAACGGTTCAGCGGGCGAAATAGGCCTAAATAGGATTTTCCCTTCTTTTGATTTTCTTTCATCAGTCTCTTTATTTGCTTTTGAGGGCTTTTTCTCTCCTTTATCTACTGTCTCTATTTTTCCAGTGCCATTTTCCTTTTTTACACTTTTCCTAGGGCAAGCACAGGTGCAGGCTCCTTGTTTTCTCCCTCCCCTCCACCCAAAGTTTTAAACTACTCCTAATTTGTTCTGTGTCCCCTATTGATGTCGTCGTCAGTCTCTTATTGGGGTTGGTGTCTCTCAGCACTTCTTAGCATCAATAAGAAATGTCACAAGTGGGAGGGGTCTTAGCTAGCCTGAGCAGTATGAACAGATGACTCCTGATTTAGGAGGGAGCTGTCAAGTACCAAGTCATTGATTCACTTTACGTAATTATCACACAGCTTCCCTCTACTTGCTGTTTCAGGAGGAGACCAACCATTTAAAGACCATTAAGTATTAGACTCTGGTTTTCCCTTCAATGATGAACACACTGTGGTCTTGTTTGTCTCAACTATAAAACTGGAGGACCAGTATCTGCTCTCCATGGCATCCTGGTAAATCTGGAATTGCTTCATTGTCTTCACTGGAGTTAGGCCAGCTTTATCCTGATGAGATGAAAAACAGAATTTAGCCTGAAAGTGAAGTAGATTGTGGAAGACATAGCACTCATTCCTAGGGTGGAAAAGTGATGTGTACACTGCCAAGAAGTAACTTTCTCATTGATTTAGTAAGTCCGCGCTGGGGGTTAAGGATTTTTTCCTTTACAGTATAAGACTAACCTGAGTCTAATGACCTGAGGCTTGATTGTTGAAAGCAGGAAGCCCACTCAGCACTTTCAGAGACTTGTGAACTACCTATAAAGCTTCCTGGAATAATCTATGGTAAGGAAATTCTTTGTACCTTTGCCCCAGGTGGAAGAATATGCCTGCAACTCTATTGATATTTTCATTTCCATCAAAGGTCACGTCCCATGCAAGAAGACTCACAAAATCTTGGCCCTGCTGAAATCAGAGGGTGTTTTGACACTGAAGGTAGAATTTCGCTAACACTGTCCAGAATGAAGTACCCACTCCAACGTGTCACATCTAAGCAAACAAGATATGAATGAATATTAGTTCAGCACAATACAGTACTTCGGTGTCTACTGTCCTCCTACAGCATGCATTGGAATCGTCATGACTGGTCAGATCAGGGTTCCCCACAGGCTGGAAGCTGTTCTCAACTGCATTTATTCAGTTGCATCAGAGTAAGCTGCAAAAATATTTCTTTAATATTTTTAGAAATATGTTTACAATAAGGAAGGGTCAGGCAAAGTGTTATACTTTAAACAAAAGACTTGGAATTTAGAAAAAAAATGGCTACAAACTGCAGCAATGATTGATGAAAAATTACCCTCAAGAAAATACATACTAAACCAAATCTATTGCCATGTATTCATGGCAGTCTGCTCAAGGCAAGAACCCTCTTGTGTGCTCCTGTAACCCAGGTATAGACCTTCTGGACTGGCAAGGTATGACGTATCCACTCTACTATTGCAGTTGAGTGGGGTAACCCTCCAGAAAGACCGGTTGACAAAACATCAGGTGCGAGTTTGGACAAAATAATTTCTTCCTTTATGAAAAATACAACAGCTTTCAGGATTCTGGCTATTCATGGAAGAAGGCAAGTGGAGTACAAAAGAGAACTCTTCCAATTGTTATAATCCAAAAATTAAGAGGTTTAGCAATCCACACAGCCTGAAATGAGTATATAACAGAATTTCTCAAGACAAGTCATAGAAACAAAGCACCACAAGCAGTATTTTTGTCAGACAGTAAGGTCAGCATGTACTTGGATTCGAAATCCTCAAGGGAAATCCAGTTTCTATAAGGAAGTCTTGACTCTCTCACTCTAGTGTAAGAACATGCACTATAAATCTCTGTTCTGACAAAGTGAGCAAACACAGACTTTGGGGTCAGTTCCTAAATAACACTGTAAGCTACTGCTAAAAAGCAGCCCAGTGTGTTGCACCACAGGAAGATTGGAGCTACTGACTTCTTGCTGAAGTTCCCTTTTTTTACTGAGGTGTTCTTTTTGCTGTTTTCAAGTGAGGTTATTATGGCCTGTATAAAAAGGACATTTGTCTAATACTATAAAATGAAAAAAACAATCTGTGAAGAAGTGTAGTGACTTACCAAAAGGGATCTTGAGTGCAGTCTGGATCTTTTGTGTCTCATTCAAATGCTCTCACCGCTGGATCAGACATCTACCCCTCTTCTCCTCACTGCAATGAGGAAATGATCTTCGTGTACTGTTCCAAAATGTTAATAAAATATTGCTCTAGTGACCCATCTTATGGTCTCACTCTAGGAGCACTTCCGTCTGGACAACTTAAGATTGGGAGGCAGATGTCAACTGCCTTGGTTGGTGTCAACTCAACTTGCCAAGGTGTCAACTCTTAACCAAGATCTGTTTCTGAGTAACAATAAACACTAGATTTTTGTATTTCATAAGAGGAATTCAATTCAAAACCCAAGAACTTGCTATACTGGCTCATTGATTTCAGGACCACTTCATCAAAAACATGTAGCAAGCTCCAAATCCAAAATTTTGAATACATATGGAGCCAATTTTCAATTAAAATCTGAGTATACCAAGGTTTTGAATTCCCCCATGTAGCACATTTAGGTTAGACTGAAGGAGAGTCTGTCCCCAGTAGACTTTCCGGAGAGCCTGAGCTGATGTCATACTAGCTCTCTGGCAAGTAAATTCATGTGAGAATGGCCAACCATTTACTATTATATTCCCTGTCAGCCTTCAAAAATGTCAGTTACACAAGCTCAGATTCCTGTCAGCACTGTAGGCTGCTGGTGGATATCTCCAAGGCAATCGCAGGGGGCCTGAGACAGTCTAAATTGCTGCAAGAGGAAGCCTCACTTAAGCCTACATATACCTTTCACTACTGAGATGGGCTGGCACCGGTTATGACTTATAACCTAAAGTCGCTGGTCTCTTGGGTACCTCTGTCATGTTTCAAAAAGTATGCTGTGGTCCCTAGTTATGTTTATTGTATTTGCTGCCAAACAGCAGTGTTGCAGACGGCACACATATGGGAACGATGTAGAAATGCTAACTAGAAATTGGTGACACCAAACCATGCCTCATTCTTTTTACCATCTTTGGCTTTGTAAAATTATCTTTCATTTCAATAATAAAAACCATTATTCTGAATGCTGCATATTTTTCCTTTAATGTTGCATATTTACTTCTATTTTAGCTTTCTTTGTAACCCCTCCCACCCACTCGCATATTATATCATCCTCTGGAGAAGAGAGAGCGAGGACAAGGTCTGAGCATTGAAGACCAGTTGTTGTAGATAGAGTTCCCTAAATATTTGAAGTAAGTCTCAGACTTTCCTTTTGACCTAGGTATTAATGATGCTAGTGGGAAATCAGCCATTCTTAACATACCAGTTTCTCTGATTTGTACATCTGCTCACTTATCAAAAAGAATACAAGAAAGGCTACAGAAGGTCAGGCCAAAGCTCCACCGAACCCAGTGTCTGGTCAGTGTCCACCAGCTCCCTGGACATGTGCAGGGATGGGGGGAAATATTGGGGTCACTCTGATCTGTGTATCCTGCTAGTTTCCTGTTTTTATTTTTCAGACATGTGACCCATACACCTTTTCCCTGTATTTATTTTTTTGTCTCCTGGCATCATTTGGCTTCTTTGTTTCCCCTGCTAGGTCTTTGTTTTCTGGAGAGGGTTGTGAGGTTTCCTTAGGGCTGAGTGTCAGCTTCATAATATAGGCAATGGTGGTAGGAGATGTTATTTAGAGAAAACGTGAGGGGCTGTCTGCTGTCTGCAGCACTCACAGTTGCAGACTAGCAGAGGGGAAGGACTGGGTCAGCTCTTTATTTGCATTTAATAGCCCCTAATGGATTTTCCCACCAATGATTGACTGTTATGTAGCACTTCCTATCCAGTCTCAAAGAGCTGACCATGTTCAGGCAGGTTGTTCAAGAAACTCATAATCCATCTGAAACATGAAAAATCTGAGGTATTTACGTATCTGAAAGCTCTAAGCTTCCTTGTCTACCTCCAGCTGTAGTCCACTAATCTTCATGCAAATCCAGCTAGCACACAGGCCTTGTCTCACCCTGCATTAACCCAGTTCCCAGGCTGTTTCCAGATCCTAATGAAAACCACTGAAATCTTCCTTGGGTTGTGGTCTAAACATAGTGGGTGATTCCTTTCTTATTACACTCAACTGGGATAGCTGGAGACACTAAAACAATTTTCTTCTGGCATCAGCATCAGAGTAAGGTCCAAGTTGACGAACGTCACTTGTGTGCTTTGGTGTACTGCTCCAAAACCCAGCACAATGAAGGAAATGCTAAACGAAAGTGTGCAGGATGGTAGGGGAATGCAGTAATCTGCTACATCGCCCTTGGTGCTACATAGGATGAATGAGACTATAAATTAACACAAGGAGTTTTGTCTATACATGTAAACAGTATATTGTCCTAGTTAAAAGCTGTTCCTAATCCCTGCTACATTTCATGTTTCAGCTGTGCTCGAAACATGACACATTTACCAGATAGTCCTTCCTTATCAATACAGCTCTGTTTAAAAAGCTCTACGGCTTGCCATTGGGATGGCAAGATATTACAAATGAGATCACTGCAGTAGGCCAGGCTGTATTACCATCCAGCAACACCGACACAACACATCCTGATTAGAAGAGTGCAGCACATTTGCAAGGATAGAAATGTCATCTCTGTTCTGTGATGTAGTGTGCTAAAGGGCACTTAAGAATGAAATACTAATTTGAAAAGACGGCTCGACTGAATGCTTTTATATTAACCCCTGCTGTTGAAGGCAGTGTGATCCTGCCAGTGCCCACTCCTCCCAGAATGGGACTTGCATGAGGGTTTGTAGTGTTACTGGATTCTCCCTTTCCAGATAGATCCTCCAAGGGTGGGCCTGGGGGGGCTTAGTGTGAATTTTGAGATCTGGCTTGCACCAACACCCAGCACAATACAAAAGTGTGTTTTCTATGGCAACAGAGACCACAGAGAAACTTGCTTTCTGTCATTCTTTCATGCTTGTGAAACGGGGGTCTCAGCGCTTATCTTTTTTCAGAGGGAGAACTGCAGAGTTAATACTGCGTAATCAGCTAGCAGCAGCAAGCTCAACTTTTTGAAATTCAGTCTGAAATTCTTAGCTAGGGCAGCATTCCCGCTGCCTCTGATGGACTTTCAGCTGAGTAAGGAGCACACAGTGAGACCCTGAGTATTTACACCTCACATGCCACTTGATAGCACAGTCAAGGAGAAAAACCACACAGTATAAAGCCTTGCCATTCGGCTCTTACAGTAAACTAATTGCAGCCATAGGTTCTTTGTGTGATATTGCATAGAGACATTTACTCTGTCCTTCACCTCTTTAACCTTCCTAAATATCGAACATCTTCACTTATGAAGAAAAATCCAGCATTTTGACTTCCAAGTGGAAATGCTGTTTGTTTCACAAACCTTAAAAGGTAATCTTCACAAGACAAATATTTGGAGCCCAGCTGCTTTGTCCTTTCTGCATCTTGACTGGAGCTTGGCACTGTAACTATTACAATGATATTTCAGAGACAGACATGTTAGGAATGAATTATCAGCTGCCAGCAGATAATAAGAAACGTGTCATTAGTTAAACCTCAATGGACCATGCGTAGGAATCAGACCACTCTGGTCACCGCTGATTTAGGGTGATAATGACTCAGCACCGGCTGATTATGCTGCTGGACCTTGAAAACAATTGCACAAAGATAACCTCCTTCCACAGCTACAACTGACTGACTTGTTGTGTACAAACAAACAGAATTGCTCAGAGTTAATCACGCTGGCTGAAATCAGTGCTGGGAGAATGACTGCCAGATAGTGCCTTGACCTGCAATTCAACTTCAGTAGGTGCCTGCCTTGCTGCCGTTGGTAGCCTCAGGGCAAAACCTGACCTAAGCTTTTCAGGGGTGGAGGCAAGCTGAGTTTTTCTGCCCCAAGAGGTGCTTTGACTACGGGGAAGGTTGAGGTGGAGCTGGGAGGAGAGCTTGCTTTTATGGGCAGGAGTGGGACATGAAAGGGCACCCCTTTCCCTCCCAGAGTAGCCTCCACTGCAGCACACCCCAGGTCCCCACCCCCCCCAGCAACAAGCAGCAACCAGCCTGACATAGACCAAACTGGCTGTCTTGGGGCACAGAGTAATCTGCATGTGCCCTGGAGCTGGCTCTACCTGCCTGAGCCGCTGGTCCTTGGCAGTGGTTGGGCTTTGCATCAGGCTAGAAGCCCATCAACAGCCTACAAAGGGGAAGGTGAAACTTCAGCAAGATTTAAAACACAGGCACGCAGAGGGAAGTGTCGGAAAAATTGAAATGACAAGGTTTTTGAGTTAATGCTATCTTGGCTGTCACCCAGGGGACCTGCTCCGCGTTTGACTGGCTGCTGATGAAAATCCTAGCTATTACAAATACCCCATAATAAGACCAAAAATTGGCTCTAGCCCCCAAAATATGAGACATCACCCCCTTTGAACCCAGCTGTGGTATATGGACAGGCATGCCCAGGGGGCTGATTCTTTCTGACCTGTCAAAAATGGAGAACATAAACCTGTGGCATGAGACATATTTTGGGTGGGTGGTTCATGTGTAGCCTGCATGGTTGCCTGAAAGGCTTGTCACAGAGAGCCAATGTACATACAATTGCTGAGGTGCACCGTTCTGCATGTCAGATACATGGCAGGACATTTTTTAATGAAGGGTGCTGCAAGACACTGTGCCATTTGTAAATGGACTCTGTGGAAAGCTGCTCAATTGGCTGCTTCCAACATGGAGGCATCAAGGGGAAAATTCACTAGAGTCATTTTCACTAGGTCAGGCAGGAAGAAAAAAAAAAGCATCTTGTCGTGGATCTGCAATACTTCACAGGTTCATAACTTCTTCAGTCTCCCTCGACAAAGGTGATGATTGTGAGGAGTAAATGTAAAACCGCTTCACGTGCTCCCAACAGGATTGTCCTTAAGTGCAGGGGCTGAGCAAGCTGAATTTTGTAAACTTTGTCTTTCCAAACCTCACAAATAATGGTCCCCATCAATCTTGATTTCTTTTTTCAAGACATTTTTATTTATAAAGGTCAGATTATGAATGCTGGACCAGGTTATTGGGGATTTCAAGACTAGCTTGTTCTGGTCCTGACCTCTGCAGCATATTGAGGTTACATTATGATTTAATCTGAAAAATGCTCTAACATCTTGAGCCTCTGGGTTTTTTTCTCAAAAATGGTAAGTAAATAAATAAAAAGGTGAGATAACCTCCCTTTCATGTGGTCTTGAAACACCAAATTAAAGGTATGTGGCCAAGTGAAGGGGGCCACCGAAGGACATTTACAGCTAAAAGTTTTGAATGGATGAGAGGAGAATGAAGAGGATATTAAAACAAGCAACAGGAAGAAGAGGTTTGAATAATGAAGGTGAGAGAAAAACTCCTACCTAGGAGTGTTTTATGGGACAGTTATAAAGAAAAAGCTAAATGTTTTGTGAGATGAAATCTTAGGTGAGTGACTCCAGCAGAGTCCATAAGAGTTCATATGCCCTGGTTGTCAGTTTCTATAACTTGATAGCAGAGTTCGGGCACAGTTGTAATACCAAATAAATGTTACCCCCTACTTTCCACCAGGTAAAAAGTTAGTGTGCTTGTTGAAAGCAGCAGGTCTCACAGAGTACTTGGTGTCACACCAGAAATGGCCCTGTGTGTTCACTTGCCCTGGGATGTTCTTTTATGGAACTACCAAAGAGGATGCTTTGCCTTCTCCTCCTGTGAAAGAGGCATCCCATCCCTCCCATCCATCAGAAATAAGTGATCAGCAATATCCTGAATCCCAGCTAAAGCGCAGCTCTCTAGCTTCTTCCATTAATCAAACTGCAGGCTGTATTTGGAAGGTTTAGCTGAATTTATTGAATGAACGGATATTTCTGATAGTAAATCATTTTGGTTCCTGCAACAATTTCACATACAGTTTTATTTTAAGGCTGGTTGGCCAGCTCTAGCCAATGCTGAATAAACAAGCTGTCTGTCTCTGTAAACAATATCTGGGATTTCCTTCTTCTGCAATAATACAACACATGTACTGCAGGTGGAATTTTCCATGTTCCATGAAAATGATTATTTAATGTGATTTTCCACCAGAAAATGGAAACCACAGTACAAAACAAGGATTTTTCTACTATTTTTGAGCATCTGGGAACTTATTAGGTGGTAGTGCTGGAACCCTATTATTTGTTCCCCCTAGTTCTGGACAGCACATTTTCTTAGACTAACTGATATTGACAAGTAGATCTCAAACACGTGGAGGTGAGAACTCCAGGACCTCTGTAGCTCAGATTGACCTTTGCATTGGGGCAGAAAAATAAATCTGAATGAGAACCTACCTGAAATTTTGTAGAGTGTGTACCGTATATGAAATATCAGAACACTGTGCTGAGAGTATTGAACTCCCCGTTGGGGGTCAGGTTCACGCATCCTTTTTCATCTCCTTTGCCGAAAGACAGCAACATTAGCACAGGCACATACAGAAGAGCTGCCATGTGACTTCTTGTTCCCCTGCAGTGACTAGACCCATGTCACGTTCCCTGCAATAGCCATAGGAGAGGCTTTAACTTCCCACCTAGACCCATCTCCTCTCATTCCTTTGCTGCAGAGGTGACCCTGGTTGTACCTCCGTCACTGTGCTGAAACTCTTTGGACAGATGAATTGGGAACACAAATGATGCCAGTACTGTGGCATCTAAATGAAGGAGAGGAAGAAGTGTAAAGTCTTTTTGTTTCTTCTGATAAAAAGCATGCTTGTTGTTATTATAATTCAAATTCATTGTTTTCACTGAGTTTTTAGCTGGGTTTGGGGGAAAGGAGATGAAACTGTTATAACAGGAGATGTGCAAATTAATCTATGACACATTTACTTAAGTCTTTCAAGCCATATCAGGCAATACCAGCTGTAAACCTGATCTCTAGTCTGAATGGTTAAATTTCTTAATCTGCAGGGAAAAACAGTGATGAACATTAATTTTTATTTGACATTGAGTGGCTCTAAGCATTTTCACAGACAGGCTTGGTATCATCTGTGTGTCATCTGGAAGTACTGAATATACCATCTGAAACCCCTGCAGCATGAAGCACTGGTTACTCCTTTTCTGCCAGAAACGTTAGTGGAGCCACTGATGTAGCCACTGGGATATGTTCCAGTGCTTCCTAATAAAAGAGAGAAAACTAAGCTCTCAAGACAACTTGCTGCTGGGCTAACTTGCTGTAGCCACATGATTTTCACATTTTCTGCAGAATGAATTAAATGATCCACATCGAACATCAACAACAGGAGTAACTCAATCTACACTTTAAAGAGCTGGTTGAAACCCACACTTCCTCTAGCTTCAGGCACTGATGACTGATAGCAAGACTTGTAAACAAACCAGGAGAGATAGCACAGTCCTGTTCATCTTCAGTCCCCTGCTGTCACAACTCCTCCTTTTTCCTGGCCAAGGTAATCTTTATTCTAACCCAGGTACCTCACCTCTCTTTTAGCCAGAGAAAAGCATCCACGTGTATTTCAAATGACGCGAATTGCTTTAGGCTATTATGGATATATTACAGGTGTAATTTATCCTGTCCAGATAAGCCGGAGTCCAAGCACTGGATTTGGCTCTAGATGTCAATTGCAAATGCCAATAGAATTGTGGATTTTTTGATTTCTAGGTTCTTTTATAAGAATGGCTTTGTTCAAGAAGAATCACAACATATTCTCATGTCCATTTTGATTCAGGATGGTGAGTAAACATTGGCTGAAATGTTGCCATTACAGGGACATTTTTTAGCATCGGGGTCAGCAAGAAGTGGCTGCTCCCTCAACTTCTTCACCAAAATTCATGGGTAGGGTGGGTGGAAAACCAATGCTTCCTCTTTGCATTTTGAATCAGACTGAAGTTAAAAAAAAATCAAATCACTCAAGAGCCCTGCAGCACCAAAGCAAGATTGGTAAGGGCAGCTTCACTGATCTGATTCAGAGAGATCATCCATGTCCCCGGTGTGACTGTGATCCATCAGCAGACAGTATGGAGCAAGTAATCTGGAGCATTTGGTTCTCCGTTCTGCAATGGATGCAAAAACGACAGGCTGCCAGGACCCTTGCACTGGACTTGACTGAAGTTTGTCAAACCCAGCAGGTTTTGTTAATCCATGTTGTCTCAAGAAAGAAATGTTTTCCAACAAAGCTTGGATTTTATATGAAAAAATCTGGATCTATTTGTGGCTGTCTGTGCTAGTCTGCAACGATTGATTTACTTCTTAACTCAGAGACACATCTCTAAAGAAATCTTAGAATAACAATGCAGTTTTCCACTGCCCACTTGGGTTACAGGCCTTCCAAGGCTATGGCCATCTGCTACTTTGCAGCAGTAAGAGGCCACGTTGTAGTTATCCCACAGGCACTTCTGTAATATGCATGATTATCATTATCTTCATAACTAATAACAGATTTATAAGGCTTTAAGTTTTTCTTTCTTTGCTGGCTTGGGAGAACAATAGTGAGCAATGTGGGCCTGGGGGTTTCTTCAGTCTCTCTTTAGCAGAGAACTGCAAATCAAAAGCCAAACTAGTGGAGAGATTGTCAGCTGTGAGAGAAGCCAGCCCACATTCACTTGAATCCAGTGATCCTTATCCAGTCTTGTCTTGGGTTTTAACAAAAACTTAAGCCAATGACCTTTGCATAATCTGAACTTGATTTTTATTCTTGAAATCTAAGAGAAAAAAAATATCTCTGTAGAATAGCAATTTAACTCTTGCATAGACATTTGGTTGGATATTAATACTAAGAACATATAAAATGTGATTTGCTCATAGCGAATAGTTTCCTACAGCTGACAAGCAAGTAGAGGAGCCCCTGAATTTGTTCTGTTCTCCTTATCACCTAGAAATCATAACAGAATGGTACTTTAGATTTTTGAAATCATCATAAATCCAAAATATGTATAATCATTCTACAAGTTTAAAAAAACACAAAGGAATATCTTTTTACTTCTAGTTGAAGGGTGCCTCTGATGAAAATACAAGCTGTCTGAAGCTTCTTTTCACAGGTACATACAAGATGTGATGAAATTTTCCTTTTGAAAGTTTTTCAGGGGCACATGGACTTGCTGGTCAAAAGAAGTGAGATGCTAAACTAGATCTTAGATTAAAACCGAAAATGTGAATAAGAACAAAGCACTGTGCCACAGTCTATTTTCACTCTTTTGTTTTCCACAGAAAATTTCCAAACATCTCAGTTAACAAAGAGGAAAAATAATAAAAATCTCAAAGTAGTTCTGAATTTCCTGCCTGACTCCACTTTTAATAGTGAACAAGCCAGACTGCACAACACTTAAGGACTGCAAGCAGAGAATGCCACAGGGAGAAATTTACCCTGGCACAAACATGTTGCTCGTATTTGTCAAGGACACTGGAGTTAACCATTGCTCCTCCTGGGAATATCTTGGGATTTGATGTGAATGTAAAGGTCCGTACAAGTCGTCAAGTCTTTTCAGTTATAAATACAGCCTCCAAAACTGTGCCACCAACAGCAAAATGCTGCTGCTTCTGTGCTCAGCCTATGCACTGAGTCAGTGGCAAAAACTGCAGCAGGAATAATGCTCATCATGTTTTTTTGTGTCTAGTAATAGGCAACCTGTGAGTTTTGGATGGCTGCAATCTAGCGGTCATGTATGAAGGAATAGGTGCTCAAGTATGCAGAAAACCTGCCTGATGGCTCTGTTGGGAATATCCTCTGTAACATACCAGCTGCTTTTTTTAACCTCTTCATCTTAAAAGATTGAGTGGTAATTTTTAATCATTACTTCTGGAAGAAGGTGAATCCTGCAAAGCAATGTGTGGCAATGTCAGAAGGGGTGGGAGAGCCTATGCTAGCTGGCTCTTTTTCTTTTTTTTAAACAGAGGGTGTAACTTAGATGGTGCTCTGCTGCTCATTTTTCCATTTGTAAAACCTTATCTGGTGCTTTAGTCATGGAAAAGTCATTTGCAGCACTTTGTTTCCTCTCAAATTGAGGTCAAAATGTGCTAATGTCTGGTGGGAAGGGCTGCTGAGTCTAAGGCTGATGGACTGGAAGAGCCATTAAAATGCAGGTAAGGTAGAAATAGCCCTGCAGTGTATGGGGCTAGATTTCTGTGCTGAATTGCAATGGATTCCTAAGGTGATCTCATAGGATTTAACCAATGATAAGTCACCAAAGACTGGTTAAGTAAAGATGAAACTAAACACAACCATGTAAACAAGAAAGATAGTGTGATTGGCACCCGGGCTAATTTCCTAACAGGACTTATTTCTCCTTTGAAGGAAAATACTTGAAAGAGTTTAGTAACATTTTTAGAGGTCATTAAGCCAAAGCAATTTATTTAAACAAAGCAAAAAGCTGCTGTTTACCATTCAGGACCTTTTCTACTTTTGGATATAAACAGTGGAACTCCAATAATGTCATTACCCTTTGAAGACTTAGTCCTGCTGAAGAGCGAGCCCATAACGATTACGTAGGCTTTTTAGTAACGTTACCTCTTACTGCACAGTGCCTCCCTTCTCTGCCACAGGGCATGTCAGCACAGAGATCCTGGAAAGCACTGAAAGGAAAACCAGAACAAAGCGGTGTGAAGAGGATGTAGATCATGAGGGCAAAAGGAATATATTTGGGACTTCCCCAAACCCATAACTTTTTTTTTTTGGTGTTCACAGTTACTTGTAAATGCTCGTACCCCATAAAACATTCTGGAAGAAGCTGGATTACTCAAGCATTCAGTGTTGCTCCCCACAAAGTCTTTTACAAAGCAGTGAGTAATCTGAGAGACAAAAATAATTCAAGACCTCAGTTAATCCATTTTGCAGCCGTTGTCAGCTTCGTCTCTGATCACCATCTGGGAGGATGCACAGTCTAGGGGAACAAAGCACTAGGCAGATTCAGAGCAGTTACAGGCAGAAGAGTTTCCATCATTTAACCCATTTCCATGTTGAGGCAAGATTAATCCTTATTTGTACATTGAACAGGCTATTGTCTAATTTTAAACATCCCACCAATGGGGTTCTTACCGCTCTCCCTGGAGACAGTGCCTCAGACAAAACAGGACCTTTCCACAACAATCAGCAGAATTTTTTTCTTGTAAAAATGTCAGCCTACTATCAGGACCAGGCTAAGGAGTACAAAGACCAGATTTGTGGTAAGTGCTGAGGGGAGGAAGGGGACGATAACATCAGCAGCATCACTGGAGGGGGAGCAGCCTGTGCAAATGGGGCTCCTCTTGGGATCCTCGCAAAGTGCTCTGGGCATTGTAGGGCTGGTGTATCAGCAGGGTCCTCTCCAGCGTTTAAAGGGTTGAGTGGTGACTGAGCTATTTCAGCAGCTGAAGAGACAACCCAGCACTGTCATTTCCGCAATGGTAGTTCAGATTTACAGTGGCGAGGGAAGAGGAGAGCGGAGGCAGCTTGGTAGGGGGTCAGGTAGCGACTGCTGTTGGTTTTGGGACATATTAAACAGGGCAACCTCACCTCCTACTGTGGCCGACCACTGTAGATGCATTCAGGGGTCATGAGGAGTCCGTTAATTTAGACTGGCAGTTTCCAATGATTATCACTAGCAAGATCTTATAGAGAAATTACAGTCACAGCTGGCATCATGAGTTTGGAAGGAAAACACTGGCTGGAACTGTCCAGGCCAGTCTTTCTTGCCTTTACATTAACACGCTTTTTTTTTCTGCCCCCGCCCAAGAACTTCACAAAATGCATTGAAACAAAAGTAGGAGCTGAGATCTTGAAAAATTGACCCTTAATGTGTTTTCCTGATTCTGCCTTCCTCTTTTCAAGGGTGTTGCAGCCTCAAGTTTCTCCATCATTTCATCTGAGCTCTGAACTGGTCATCCAGAAGCACAACCTTTAAACATGGAGTTGTTTCCTGTCCCATATCAGATTTGGTATCTGGTTTTTGCAGCAGGGCAGTATGGCATGAGATTGCAGGGGTGGGTGAAGAACAAAATGCCGTTCCACAGCCCAAGGAAACCCAGCCTACTTCTAGCTTTTAGTTCAAACAATTCATCCCTCTTCTAAGACAGCTTTTTCCCCATTTGGGAATGCTTTTTTATTATTATAAAGAATAAGGTCTGGAGCCCTCCGTCACTCAAGCTTTTTAAAATAAACCTGTCATTCTGGCATTTTGGATCCTTTGAAATACACCATACCAAAGAATCCAGACCCAGGAGGAGAGAGGTTCAGTGACATGATGTCTGCTTTCACAGCATTATTGTTCCCACTCCCAGCTCATCATATTAGGGTTGTTTCCAGTGGCTACATGGACAGCTTATTGCTAACATCTTTGTCAAGTACAATAGTTTAAACATGCATCCATGGTACAAGTACACTCAGTAATTACATTTTTAAGACATGGGCAATCAATTAGGAACCACACTGGCATGGAGATATATTGACAATACTAATTGTCTTCTGTTACTGTCACCACTTATTCTGCTTCGTTTTGCTCATTCCCATCATTTTCCCAGAGAATCGGGATTCACATGGGGGACTGCTGCGCAGCTGCATGAGTTTGATGCCAATGTCTGGAGTGCGTTTCCTGG
The DNA here is from genome assembly GCF_000699145.1 of Aptenodytes forsteri. NCBI lineage: Eukaryota > Metazoa > Chordata > Aves > Sphenisciformes > Spheniscidae > Aptenodytes > Aptenodytes forsteri. The sequence goes on from NW_008795405.1 coordinate 18,252,282, forward strand.
CCCCCTCAGCTCTGATATGTGAGCGACAGGCTTCCTGCTGACAATACCCACTTTTAAGGGCTCAGATATGACTCTGCTTTGGCTGGCTGCAGTAGCTTTGGAGGCCAAGTATAAACCAGCATGGGTTCAGCTTGAAAATGAGTCTTGGAGCCACCCCGAGTAATGCTTTCCTTCAGCACGTTCTGAATTGTGAAAGTGTCAAGTTCTCTGGGATTCCATAGGAGATGCAGAAGTGAAATGCCATTTTTTTTAGCTTAAAATAATATACCACCACAGCATATCCTAAAAGTATAGAATCTACCCATGTACAGCTTCATTCCTGGGGAACTGCTAAAGTGTGTCCAACTTCTAAGGAAGATAAGAAGGAAAGAGGACAGTTGCACTAAGCGTTATCAGCTGATTACTATAAGTGCATCTGCTGTCGCATTTAACAAATTTCCTACTATTTTTCCTCAATCCTTCCTCTCTCTTTCTTTTTACTTTTCGAAAAAAATCAGGGGCATAGAGTGTATTTCATGAAATTAATTTAATATACATAATAACCTGGCAAGAAATAGGAGAGGCTTTGGCAATGCAAGACTATGGATCATCAAAATGGAGACAAAAAAAAAAAAATCTGCAAATCATTTTAACTTAATATAACAGTAAATAGGAATTATCAGGAGGAGAAGTTTGATTAACTGCATAAAGAGCAAGGCAGATAAATCTTTCTTGCATTGCCATTAGAGTGAAAGGCAGTGATGGTAAAGTATGTATGAAGGAAAAAGTGAGACTTGAATGCACTTTAGGTCAGATATTAATAGGGTTTGGGAATAAAGGAGGAAGAAGGCTGGAAGAATTTGTAAATGGAATCTGAAGACTGCAAACAAGATTGAGAATATAATAACAGAGACTTCAGAAGAGAGGTAGAGTGAAACTCTAGGGGGAACATATACTCAGTAGAGGTTCAGCAGTTTGCAAACATAATCTCTGTGTTGGAAATTACTAACTAAACACAAATTCTCAAAGCACGTCCACACATCATCTCTCCACTCGGTGAACTTTTCTCTCACTACACTGTACTGCTGCTTCAGTGCTGAAAATGAGGCTGGGAAGTCCAGGGATATTGAAGAGTTCATACAAACTTGTCATCTCGCAGACAGACTCTCCAGCTGGAAAGATGTTGAGCTATGAGGTATATACCCCTTTCTCTATTTTGACCCTGTTTGGGTTTCTACTGTTATTTATACATGTCCCAACAGGTTAAAAAAAACCAACCAAAACAAAACCCAAACCCAAAACCCATCCTCAAATGACTTTGCACTAGCCAAAGCTCTAACAGACACTGTCAGTGTACTTTCATATGACCAACAAGGTCAGTTGAGTTCAAATCTTGGAATTTAAGATGCAGCCCATCATGAACAATGATGAGACCGACATGGAAAAACAGCCCTTCCCTGGTCTTGGAACCATTTTCTGGGCCAAAGAAAAGCATCTTTCCTCATGATCTCTTTTTATATGTTGCAAACATCCTCTGTAAATATTGTAACAGAGATGTCTGAGGAGAGATAAAAGGAAATCTAGAAAGAATATACACTTGATAGAAGTTCAGCAGTTTGCAAACACAGTTTTTATGTAGGGAATTATTGCCCCAAATGAAGTTCAAAATTAATACATATATTGCCTTCTCTTCTGCTTTGCTCCAGCTGCGTGTCTGTGTAGAAGACATAAACTCCATTCTGTCAAGGAGATGAGATATACCCCCAAGTCCTGTTCTCCCAACAGCAGAAATCCAGCTATTGACCTAATTATGGGACTCTCCTTGCTGAAGGCAAGGGAATGACCTTTTCTAAGTAGAAGATTGCATATCTCTGCATACCCCTTCCAGCCGGTTATCAGAGGGTTATCTGTCAACCTCTCTAACTCTTCATCTTCTCTGACCTGTACATTACCGAGTAATTCAGGTACAAGGTTGCACAAGAAAGGACCCAATGGTTCTTGATGAGCAGAAAACTAAGCATTTAGGGCAAAACTCTGCCTCAGTTGTAGCCCTGAAACTCTAATGAAGGTGAATGGGAGTACATGAGTACAGAATACGGGTCTTCCATTTTAGAGTGTGCTTGACTCTCTCTCAACTCTGAAGCTGGCAGTTTCCTCTGCCCAACACCCTTTCTCACATGAGACTCATATGGCACTGTCTGGGCTGTAGCTGATGGTTCTTTCTCATCTCATTGTTTATACTCTCAGGACCTTTTGTTGTTCAGGTGTCAAGAGCCCTCATTATCATTTTAGACATGAGGTCATTCTTCTAATCAACCCTCCCCCCTTATTCAATTAACATTTCCAATGTTTTTAAATTAAGAGCATTGGTCCACAGACCAGGGAATTTCCTTCCAATTAGTACTAGTAGTGAAAGGCACATATCAAAGTTTATTTGCTTGTATCAGTATTCTCTTTTGATCTGCTGAAAGGATCTGGTGAACATACAATTAAGAAGTTCCTCCTAGGTATCTTTCCCCAAAGGACCAACAATACCTGCTGGGGTCTATTAGCATTTCAATATGTTTCCCACCTCAGGAAATGTCTCTGCTTCCTTGCCTGACTGGTTAATGTAGCTGCATATTTTGCATGCATACCACTTAAAGTCACTGCCTACCATTGCTGAGACTCATTATCCTCCATATTGCACAATTAGGGATTAGACTTGCATTCAGCTGCCTTCACCTCTCATCGGAGGGTCAAATGTGCACAGCCATTTGGGAAGGGTCAAACATTCAATGCTGTCAGAGAGGGTCCAGCAGCATCCACGCCAAACAACAAGAGAGTGACAGTGCTCTGTGGGAAATTCTTGTGTCAGACTAAGGATGTGCACATTTCCTGATGTCTTCACACACTTCTAAGATGTGCGTGATTACCAGGCCTTGTCTACATAGCTGCTGGGCATGTGGACTGAATAGAAGGGTGCTCAGAAGACACGAATACTTCCTGATCTCAGCCTCAGATTGCGCCTCTTGGAAGGAGAGCAGAATAGCTTGTGGGAAGCATATTCCCCCATGTTATTACTTTTAAAGTACTGAACGCTTAGTACAAACCAGAACATGTCAGAAGCAAACCATGTTAATGAGACTTAGGAATAGATCAACTCTGCCAGAAGTTGTATGGGAGTATAATTGCCTCAACATTTGCCTGTAGCGATACACAGCATGTCTACGTCTTGACCTGGTTTAAGCACATGGAAAGGATTCTTTACCCAATTGTTGGCTCTCACAATTGCAAGTCATATGCAAGTTCCCATTTGAACCCAAGAAGATTACTATCTGCATCTTGCCAAGGCCAACCTGTGCAAACACAGCCCGTAATTGGGAGCGTGATTATAAACAGAGATAGTCCTAGAGCATTGAAATTCAAGGCCCAGTTCCAACTTTACAGCCAGGAGGTGTGCGGAAGTTTTCCTTGCTTGAGATCCCATTGCAAATACCTCATGTAGGGGTGACAGCTGAGTTGTAGGAACTTTTTATCCATCCTTCCCCCCTCTCTCTTACCTGTCCCTGTGACCGATGACAATGCCATGACTACACTGCCTCTGACATCACATTAGCATGCACTGGTGGTTGGACTCAGATGCATTAAACATCCTCCTCTCATCCCAACCCCTTCAGTGCTGTCCCACTAAAGTACAGTATCTTGTAAGTACAAGTTGTGTCTCACTGTCTCCTCTGATGTTTATTATAATTCAGGTAGTTTTTACTTTGTGGAGATAAGTGGTTCATGAACGATCCTGAGTTCATTTTTGTGTAGAGGAGAACCAACCTGTGGCTTGTGGTCTGTGGTCTGTGGGGAGGGGATGTTCTCTAGACCAATCTGGACTGAGCATCCATTACATGTTTTGCTGAGATTACGAGGGATGAGACTCAATGACCCAGATTGTCCTTTCTAACTCTATAGCCCTTTACATAGTTCAGGGACAGAGGGTTTTTTCCAACGTGCATTCAAGTATATTTCAGACTGAGAGATCAGTTAGGAATTCTTTAAGGAAAGGAGTTTCAGTTATCTTAATAGTTAAAGGAATTTTAAAAGGCGGGGAGAAAGCACTTACTGACATACACAGCAAAAGAAATACAGGAAGAATACCAGTGGCAATATTAATGGGGCCAGGAGGAATCTAATCTAAGTCTTTTAGGTGGAGAGTGCTGAGTACTTTCTTGCATTTATCAGTGAAAATCAGAAGTAACTCCCCCAAAGTCAGTAGATTTATGCTAGCATAGCCCAAGGAAGCAGACTGCCTGGAACCACTGCTAATTTGAACACAGACCAATATAAGTCTGTGGGAATAAATCTTACATAGTGGGTATTAAAGTGAATTGTTTGTGTCAGCCTAACCTGTTCCAAATGTCAAAGACTCAAGGATACTACAAGCTGGGAAGATCTGTTGCAAGAGAGAAAAAAACCCCCAATGTGCCTGAAAGTATTCCTATTGAAACCAGTAGTGGTTTTGGCATTGGCTTCAAGGGTTGCAGGATTCAGTGCATGGGAGACTATGATAACAGGAATGTTAGAAAGGGAAAGTAAATAACCCACCAGTGAAAGAAGGTACTGAGCTGAGTCCCAACATGCTTCCCTCAAGATCATAAGCATGACTGGACAAATAACGAATGAGAGTATTAAAACAGCAGGCAAAGTTTCTTCCCAGTTTACACCAAAGGCAGATGTCTTAACTGTGTGATTGGGGATGCTTCTCCTTGTATCACCAGGCTTGTAGAACTTTGCAGCATGAAGGTGAAAGCTGGGGCTGGATGGTGTGTGGATACAGACATCCCTGTTCCTCACGTTCCAGTTTAGGCTTGCAATGGGGAAGTGCAGAGTTGTTCCCATCTCAGGGATGAAGTCATCTCTACAGAGCAACTTTGTGAACTTGGGATCCAATTCGTCATCCAGCAAAACCAGAGAGAAACTTTCTATGTGACTACAACGGCAGATGAATGAGACTTATGGAGAGACAGTCTTGTGAACATATGCATTGTACCTGAGCTAAGAACCTGGGTGTTGTGTACCTCTGATTAAATTCAGGATAATCCTTCTTTCCAGTACAAAAACCTAAATTCAATTTATTTGTGCACTCATCAGGGTTGGTAACTTTGCAACCCCAATAGGCCTGGGAAAAACTAATAAGATTTGATTCATTTATCACTGTAGACTTGGATTTAAATGCCACAGTCACTAGCTTTCTCCCAAGAGGCACTAAAAATCTTCAGATATTGGTATCAACATATTGTCTGCATGACTGTTTATAAAGAAATCCTGTTGTCACACACTGATCGATAAGAGGCAGGTATGCCTTAGGTTTCTAATCATTATGAATCCATTTAGAATTCAATGCAATAGCAGCAATCACATTGAATTCATTAAGGGATTTGCAAGGATGGCTTATGTAGTTCCACAGCAATTCCTTTGTAATTCAGCACTTATTAAGCATTATTTCATGCAGGAAATAATGAGCTGTGGAAACACTGTTAGTGCCAAATAATGGAACAAAGGTGTGTTTACATATTATAAACACTCCATGAATGTTCAAAGAGGTTAGAGCAGGTCTTGACTTTTTTACCCTGGGGAACAGAAGAGATCCTAAAGGAGTCATCTTGCTTAACTCAGTCGAGTATCACCTAAATAAATATTGAATTAGAGAGGGACACATTGGAAATTGGAAAATCACTCTGACTTTGCACATTTGAAATGTCAGTGGTTTAATTATTAGATTGCTTCCAAGGCAGTGCCATTCCTGAGAAGGCTTTGCTGATTAGCCAAGGCTCAGAGTACTTGAGCTGGTGTAGCAGACCTTATTGTTATTTATAGCAGGCAATAGGATTTGAAACTTTTCGTTTGAAGAGAAGTTTTGACAGCAGACTTACAGAACATGCCAGTTTCCCACTTTATTTAGGACCAGATTTCTAGATGCTCAAGAACGACAACTTTCCCAGAGCCCAATACACTGTGGGGGTCCCAACTTTCCTCCTCTATTCCCTCATATCCCAGTTGGGGCTTGGATCTAGCATGGGGTGAAAAGAAGCTACTCCCTGTTTCATAGGGACATTGCCATAATCCTTTCATGTCTAACAGTGCTTACTGTGCCTGAGAAGGATGGGACCATGTTCAAAGCCACGTGGATCTGCTTTCCAAAGAGCAGATGCCAAGAGATCCCCGGGGATGGCTCTGCAGCCCATTGCTGAGATTGTCTGGGAGGGGCTGGGTGCCACAACATGGCACACCCTGACACGTCTTCTTACCCCACTGATGTGGTGGGTGGGATTTCAAGGGGATTTGCAATGTTCACACCCCGGCAATTTTGGCTTCAGATGAGAAATTAGACCCTTAGAAAACCATTGTATCTGAACAGCTCAATTAGAAATGAGTTCATCAGACATGTAAGTCTTTTGGCTGGCACTATGGCATGCGAATACTTGCTACAAATATTTTCCCCTTAATTGTGAAAGGCTCAGTCATTAACAGTTGTTGAGAATGGGGTTTTGTTTTGTTTTACTTTGAAAGATCAGCAAAATGCCCAAAACATAAACTATTTTGAAAAACAAGGACATTGGCCTGTAGGGGGAAAAAATCAGTTGAACAAGACTTTTATGTGAGAAAAAAAAAGCCCACAATATCATTTCCAAAAGAGGTGCTTAGCTATCCTGAGTAATTACCTTAGACATAGCTATTATTTAAAATGTCTTCTTGTTGCTTTTCTTGTAAAGGAAGAGTTAGTACCTGAAGGGAAAAACTACTGAGTCTTTCAATGGTTGTAGCGTGACTCAATGGCCGCATACTTTCTGAGGCTCAGCTATGTGGAATGATGTGCTAGGAAGAGACAACAGCATTACCCTGTTGTATGAAGGTCCCCTTAATGGCATTCTGTTGCAGAGTATCTGGAAATGGACCTTCTGAATTTTGTCCATGAAGAAACAGATATATCGCATTATGAAGGCTAGTAACTTGTCTCCTAGTGCTCTCCATGGGAGCAGAGAAGGGACAGAGGGACAGACATGTTGGACACATCATACCAGAGCTGGCTGAAGCCTTCTCAGTATTAAGCTGGATTTTGGTGCCCAAGGACAAGGGAGAAATAACTATAGTGTGCCTGTGCTTCCTGAAGTGCTGCTGGCTGGAGACAGGTGAGGTGTGGGGGGAGCACAGCCCGCTTCCCCCCTGGTCCCCTGGACTCTGCCTGGGGATAGGCAGTGCCTGCGTGGGAGCCACCACAGAAGTGGAACAGTTGTGCACAAAGGGAAGCCACAAATCTCACTCGGTCCTGAGGTGCTATGAATGATAACACCTAGGAGAACAGCTCTTTGGATGCTGTTTTCTGCCTGCTGCCCTTGTTGCTTATGGCCCTTCATGGCCACGCAGATACTCATCATTTCCAAGCAGCCACTGCAGGATGAGGAAAGCCTGTCAGAGCAACACTGAGGCTGAGAAGCTT
>NW_008795405.1:18262796-18280696 GCF_000699145.1 Aptenodytes forsteri
AGTTGTTGAGAATGGGGTTTTGTTTTGTTTTACTTTGAAAGATCAGCAAAATGCCCAAAACATAAACTATTTTGAAAAACAAGGACATTGGCCTGTAGGGGGAAAAAATCAGTTGAACAAGACTTTTATGTGAGAAAAAAAAAGCCCACAATATCATTTCCAAAAGAGGTGCTTAGCTATCCTGAGTAATTACCTTAGACATAGCTATTATTTAAAATGTCTTCTTGTTGCTTTTCTTGTAAAGGAAGAGTTAGTACCTGAAGGGAAAAACTACTGAGTCTTTCAATGGTTGTAGCGTGACTCAATGGCCGCATACTTTCTGAGGCTCAGCTATGTGGAATGATGTGCTAGGAAGAGACACCAGCATTACCGTTGTATGAAGGTCCCCTTAATGGCATTCTGTTGCAGAGTATCTGGAAATGGACCTTCTGAATTTTGTCCATGAAGAAACAGATATATCGCATTATGAAGGCTAGTAACTTGTCTCCTAGTGCTCTCCATGGGAGCAGAGAAGGGACAGAGGGACAGACATGTTGGACACATCATACCAGAGCTGGCTGAAGCCTTCTCAGTATTAAGCTGGATTTTGGTGCCCAAGTACAAGGGAGAAATAACTATAGTGTGCCTGTGCTTCCTGAAGTGCTGCTGGCTGGAGACAGGTGAGGTGTGGGGGGAGCACAGCCCGCTTCCCCCCTGGTCCCCTGGACTCTGCCTGGGGATAGGCAGTGCCTGCGTGGGAGCCACCACAGAAGTGGAACAGTTGTGCACAAAGGGAAGCCACAAATCTCACTCGGTCCTGAGGTGCTATGAATGATAACACCTAGGAGAACAGCTCTTTGGATGCTGTTTTCTGCCTGCTGCCCTTGTTGCTTATGGCCCTTGATGGCCACGCAGATACTCATCATTTCCAAGCAGCCACTGCAGGATGAGGAAAGCCTGTCAGAGCAACACTGAGGCTGAGAAGCTTTCTTTCTTAGTGGGAACCTCTGAATTTTCTCCATTGCATGGATTTCTTGAACAGATGATTAAATATTATAGCTCCCAACATCGCCATGACAGGCAGAGTGAGTGACAAGGTCAGGGAAAGGAGGAGCTTGTTCCTTTCAGTGGTTGCTTTATATCACTGGTTTTGCAAGTTCCATCTTTATGACGGTGGAGGCAGGCACTGTGTCAGTCCTTCAATCAGGCTGGCATTTGCCCTAACCTGTGTTGACTTGTGAGACCTCTTCATTTCCTCCTCTGACTCTCCTCAGTCTCGCAGCTCTGAAATTCAATATACGAGAAACAGGAATGCAAGAAAGCTTGGAAGCTTAAGCTAATCAGGTGTTGTCAGGTGGGAGCTTTGCAACACATCATGAGCAATGGTTTTATTTTTGTCATTCTTCTGGAAATGCTGTTTGGGTTGAATTCAAAATGCAGGTCAGGTTAAAGAGGCAGAACTTGCTGTTGGAACCCTTTCTCTAGCAACACCCTCTTTGCTTTCAAGGGGAACCAGCTGCTCCCCAAATGCTTCTGAGACCAAATTCAAACTCCTGCTAGCCTGAGCTGCTGATGGCTCTGTGCAAAGCTAATTGCTTGTTGTCGTGTTTTGTTTCTGCTGTGGCTGTGGTTGTTTCGTGTAGATTTTTTCCACTGCTTTCCCTTCAAAACAGTAACTTTCCTCAACAGATCTGGCTTCAAACAAAAGAAGATGCTGCAGCTTTAATGAAAATTTAAAAGTCAATGAGACACACACAAAAAAGAGACATGACCCAGGATGAGCTCAGTCCAATGAATAAATTCAAACCATTTAGTGAATGTTTGGAAAGATCAGAAGGGCACCTTTGCTTGCAGCATTTTAACAAGCCTCCATGAATTAGCAAGAGGCCTGAAAAATGAGTGGCAGCGGTGGGGAGTAATTCAGTTGTGATCACTTGAGGGTGATGAATGAGGAAGTGACATAGTCTGTGCAGAGACAAGTCATCTTTTCTAAAACAATTGTACTTAGCTCTCATGGCTGGAGATTTATATTGCAATGGTGGCAACGCTGGTAATTAATGAAACAGTCCTGGCTTTTGGGGGAATGTTAGAAACACAAATCTGAAGAAGGAGCAATGTGAAGACCCAAAGAGATTTTCTCAAAGAGCTGAAATATTCCTAGACACTGGATGTTGCTGTATGAGGTTGATAAATTTGTCTTTAGCCTGGGAGATTGAGCATGGCTTAAAAGGGCTGGGAAAAAAATGACTTCAAGGCATGTTTTAAGGTAGATGGAGGATGAATTAAGATTAATGAGAGTCTTACAAGTGGGCTGAAACTAGCAGTCCTGATATGAGAACAGTGATAAAAGCCAGCAAGACCAGCCTTAGCATGTGAATTACTTGCTTTATCCAGTGCCCCTTGTGATTATGCCTAAGCCATTTGTGTGTGCATGTGTGTGAATGCATGTATGTACAAGTGACATCCATTTTACATTAACCATGCACAAAATCTCAGTGACCATCAAGAACAAAAGGAAGAAAATGTCCTTAAATCCCAAGATGCAAGACTTTTTTTTTCTTTCGCTCCTCCCCCAACTGTAAATCAAAATGCTGATTGTGTCCTGTTAATAGTTAAATGTGCTGTAAGTTAAATAGACCTAACAGGGCAGTTTTCAAACAGGAAACCTGGTAGGAGTTTAATGACATCTTACAGTACACCCGTCTTGGCAATATAATCATTAAAACTTGTCAAGTGTAAAAATGAATGACAAAACATTACCCCAGAGCAACTTACTGTATAAATGCAACAATGAAGCTGCTAAATGGTTTCTCTGGATATTTACTTCCAGATCTGAAGTCATATTGATTTGGCTTCATCTCCTGAAGGGCATGGGTTCATAGTTTTACGGAGAATGCAAGATTAGAAAGATTCACCTTACATGAGAGGTTTCCAAGTCTGCACTGCAAATTGATGTAGAATTATTAAAAAGAGAGCAGCCAGAAATGACTGAAACTGTCTTGGAAATGCAGAGATTTGTGTTTTTTTTAAAAGAATAAAACAGGCTAGAAAGAAGTGGATTCCACACTGAGTATCCATGCTCCTATGCACCATTCCTAAAATTGCATGGATCCAGGCAGGACATTTGTTGCTTGGAGAAATTTCACAGGAGGAAAGATCTCATTGCTGAAGGGTCCTTAATGCAAAAGCCATTCATCATGAAGACGAAAGAAAAAAACCCCATACAAATGTATGTACATATATTCAGATATTTGTGAACACTAAATTCTAAACTCCAAGGGGATGTCGGAATATGAGACACTGCCATTGTGGCCTGCCTGAGGTTGGAAACAGGATAACCCCATGGATTGCAGCACCCAGTGGGGACAGATTACACCAGAAGAGGAAATGAAATGCCGTTTGCTGAAGGTCCTGATAATGCAGTGTCTGTGTGTTCACTCTTTGACACCTTTTTAAACTATCAACTACTTAGAGGACCCATGTGCTGCAAACACTTGTATTCTCACTTAAGAGGAATGCTTGCATGTAGCATCTTTAAAAAAATTATGTAATCATTATGTCACTCTCACAGTATCCAGAACTTGGGGCTGAGTGAAATCCATAGCCCTTGCAAAAGGAGATGCCTGACTTCTGCATCCTCGGATGACAACTATTCTACATAATTTCTGGGCAAGTGAACAGGCCTTTGAAGGCAAAGGAACTATCTACTTGCTTTGGTACACATCGCTCCAGTTAATAGAAGATGGCAGGACTGGAACTTGGGCATGGTTCAAGATATGAATGACTTCTTTGTATCGTAGCACGCTCCCCTTTATGCCTCTTTTGTAGTGTAAAAAGCCATAACCGTAATGTATATTAGCTTTGATATTGTGTTACACCAGCAGCATAATGTAAAGGGGCCCTGATGAAACTCAAACAAAACTTGCTGAGTGGCAACTGGACGTAAAGAGATTTTCTGATCAATGAAAGAACTGTTCAGTACTGATCATCTTGAGGCTGGCTGAGCATTGTCATAATGCTCAGTATTTGAAATCACCAGGAAATAACTATGTGGCTTTGGATTTCATTATTTTTAGGCAAAATATTTCTTCAATAAAAATAGTCTTTGTGAAATTTTCCTTGCTTCTTCAAAGCAGCGGGAAAACAGTTCTTAAAGGGAGAGAGAATGTCTTTCATACACAAATATAAGCAAATCCTGAATTAAAAGATGGGTAACAGCCTTGTTATTTTTGTTTGTTTGTTTTTAAAATAAGAAGTAACACCATGCCAAGATTTGTGGGTTTCCTACAGAGTTACCCATACGCTTGCATACTTCATAGACAGTCTTCCCTGTGCATGGGAGCTTGGTAGAATTTTTCCACTTGCTATGAAGTGTTTCAGTAATTTTGCAGTGTTGTAATGCAATAATTCCTTATTGATGAAATTTTGTAATATGCATTATGGTTTCCATACAGTTTAGAAGAAAATCCCAAATCTCTTCATCCCAGCATGTTTATTCTGCCAAATGTGTTATTGGGTGAACAAAGCATGAGGAAAAACCTTAAAAGCTGACCCACAGAGAATCTTAAAACCAGGTAGGAATATGCATAAGGCATTATGTTGTCAAAGACTAGAGAGTTGCTTTACACCCTGCCCTGAGCAAATACCAGATAGTAGCTTTTCCCACCCAGGAACAAGCCAGCAGATGTATTTTGCCCAGCACGTTTCTGCTTTTTTCAAGCTATGAGTTTTATCAGGCAGCTATTTAATAGGGAGAGTAAATCACTGTTGGAGTGGGGCCTTGGAGGCAAGGCGATGACCCAGTAATCACGAGGCTACTGAACCCCATTTCCTTTTGTTTCCTGTCTGGTTCTTTCATTCTCTTACGCGGCATGGACCAGCTCCCTGCCTGCCTTCCTGTATTACCTGGTGACTGGAGGATTTATGAGATGGAGGGACTGAATCCCCAAAGGAAATATTTGAAAAGAAGGCATCTGAAAGAGGGTCACCTTGGTTTGTCTTGGAATGGGAGCATTCACGTGCACACTTGCAGAGGAGGTCTAAGATATGAATCTCTGGGAGAAAGAAAACCCCTCCCAGTACAGCTGACTGGGAAAAAAGTTGAGACATCTCTGAACTCTGCAGTTCTTGTGGGGTAGGTCAGGTGTTGTTGACCCTCCTGTGCTCACCAGCTTGTCTGGGTCCCATCCACAGCACTAATTTCCCTGTATCATGTGATAATCAGCCATCTCATTTGGACCAGGAGAAATACACACATAAATGGTGGCTGTTAGCTGCCCACCCTCTTGGCCCATAGATCTCTGTAGCTCACTTCACTCAGCTCCTGGTGGTGGTCCCTTCCTGCTCTATGGTAAATACCACCAACTTTGGGGGGCCAAGCAGGAGAATACAAAGTAGAAGGGATTAGCTCTATCAGGTAAAGCCTTTGACAAGTTAACTCCTGTAATTAAATACTAATTAAGTGATATTCATCTGCTACTGGATGTGGAGTTATGAAAGCAGGCTAACCAGCCCTGTGTGTTCTCTTGGTGCTTTTCTTCGTGTTCAGGATGCAACAGCAATGCAGGCACAGAGAGGCTGCCCTGCTGCTGTGGATGTGTGGCAAGTACTGACACAAATGCTGCTGGGTTTATCAAGTCCAGTCCTCCGCAAACTTGTTCAATAGATGGGTACCACAGAAAGCTTCCTAGAACATGTCTTTCATCCACCACCACCTCACAAATTACAGTTGCAGGACCCATGTGTCTCCTCTCTGTGTCTTAGTATACTTGAACACATGGGTGAGATCCCCCCTAGAAGGGCTGAGAAACACCTCTGTGCTGCAGCCTTACTGTCTGCTCCTGTCCCCTTCTTACAAATATGTATCCAAGTTCAGTGACAGGCAGGGGAATAAACTCCCCAGCCATGTAGGACAGCATTTTAGCCATCAGGTAATTTGAAAAGAGCCCTTGCGTGCTCATCTTTTAGAATAATTCTACTAATATAAATCTCATTTTTAAACCAGCTTGCCTTTAAAAATGAAGACTGCACCCGAGACATGCTTTTATTCATTTTGAAATAGATTCTTCTCTAATTTATGAAATTAATGTAAAGCCCTTTGTATGTAGAACCCAACTCAATTAGCTCCCTCAAATGGCTATTTTCCACTTGATCTAGGCTACACTCTGAGGTTATAGCCACAGAGCTCTCTAGCACCATAATAATAGGCCTATTTTGGCATCATTCCTTTTAGATTTGATTACTTTTTCCTTCAGCCATTAGCACATGCTTTTTCTAAGCTAAATCCTGCTTCATGTTCTCCAGCTTCTTCAAGTCCTTTTGTTTGTTTTGGGTTTTTTTTGTCCTCTCTGGTGTTTCTGACACCTCCTAGTGAAGTGTCAATTGCAAGTTTAATTAACACATCCTCCACCTTCTTATTTCACATGAGTAATGACAATACTGAATAAACCCAGAGCCAATATCAGTCCTTTGGTACCCCAGGTCCTTCCACTGACCAGGTTTAACTTCATAGACTATTATACATGTGGTGTTTCGTTTAAATCCCTCAGACACTCTTTTGACCTTGTAACAAAATATGCATCTATGCTAATTTTTTTTTCCCCAGGTAAGATCACTGTAGGCTTTGACTTTGGGTTTTAGCCCAGATCTGCCACTTGAGTATGTGGACTGGAATGAACTCCATCCACAAACACTGAGCAGAGGATCCCTTGGGTACAAGGAAATCTCCAACCGACATAAAACTGGCAGGAGCAGACACTACCTCAGCCACCTCTATTGTACGTGGGTCCAAGGAGGGAGAATGGAGGGGAATGCATAATGCTTAGTGGATGTCCCTCCTATATTTCCTCAGCTGGCACAGAGTAAGGATAAATGCATCAGCCACATGTTGCACTTAGCTCTATCTGGCCAAAACAGTGAGTCATTTCCTCACTCCTTCAAACTTCTCTTGAAAATGTCTTCTTTTTCCTATTGCCTCTGATTAATTTGTTTAAGCCTTTTGGACTACTGTGCTAAGAATACAGTAAATAACAAAATATCTTAATAAGTAATAATTACCTATTTACTCAGTTATTTACTTGACCATACAACTACCGTGAGTTTAGTGTGCTTGGCTTAATAGCCAAGGGCTTTATCATTTCGCAGGTAAAACCTGTTTTCTGGAACTTGTTCAGTTATTCTATAAGCTGAATTGACAGTTGGAAGTTAACAGCAGTGGAGACTGAGAGCGTTGAAACTTCTTTACGCTCTGTTAAGTATACATACCTGTGAAATGCATGTGTTGAAGGACTGCTATTGGAGCCTGCATTTTGGGAGGGACTTGCCTCACCTAGGTTTATCTACCTCAAGAGGATGATATATTCAATCTGCCTCAATAACCAGCACTCATATGGAAGGAAATGCCTCCTATGGTGCCAATCTCCTTCTATTGACCAGAAGTCTCATTCTGAGCCAGCTGATGCTGAGAGGGAGGAATCCCTGGTTGTGGTGCAGTTTGTAGTTGTCTCTAGATGAACAATTCTACCAGTAACTTCTAGATCACTCATTTCCTGGCTTACAAATGCCTAATCTTGGCTCTTTCCTAAGGCTGCTGCTTCACTATGTTTGCCAAGGAATCTTTAAGACACATCTAACAAAAGACTAGAGGTTTAAATCCCAAGGTTTAGAGACTTCCCTTACAAGTGCCTATGCCTCAAAAACAAGCAACAGAAAGGTAAGAGGTATTGCCTTACAGAAGCCCCACAAAGTGACTATAAATAAATTATTTTGCCAGATTCTCTCACAAACCAACATATGCACAGCAGTGGTTCAAACACAAATGCCAGGTAATCACATGAATTTCAACTTCTCTATGAAAAGGGGATATTATAATCTTGCTTTATGTTGCTTTTTATTCCCAAGATCCTCGGCATATAAAGTGCTCTGCCTCAGAAGCTTGGATAGGAAGAGATGAGGCCCTGAATCCCTTGTGGTACTCATTTTGCACACTACTGTACAGCTCCTACATTTCTGTGATTTGCATTCCCCTGTGAAGCAGCCAAATGAATAAACATTAAAGATGGAGACCGAGCGCACTGAAAGAACAATATTCTTGTTAAAGTAGCTCTCTCTTTCGAAAATCAATGAGATAATATCCTTTTAAAGCTATTTCCAACTGTCGTCTCTCCTGACTTGGCTCTCTGGGAGTTGGAAGTATTGGGGAGATTAATGACAGATTTAACAACAGAAAGGTCTACCTTATTTCGATCTGGTACGGTTAATGTCCTCTAATGTTTCGTCCATGCTGTGAAACCAGACAAGAGGCCATCTCAATGCTTTTATTTGTTCAGGTGAAGCACTGGCTAACTGCGACTTTCTGGATTATTATGGGGTGGACACAACTATGCAGCTGACAGAAAGTCAATGGCATCACAGAAAAGTGTATCATCTCCAGCAGGCTCACCACCACTTTCTCCTAGCCAGCAGGGAGCAGCCTGGGCTCACCTCTCCAGCGCGTGGAGAAAGCCGGAGCCCTCCTCCCACTCAGTCCTTCTGGAAGAGCCGACCGGGACATGCTCGTATCATTTCAGTTGCACAGAGGCACCTTGCTGGCTTCTTAGGGCTCCAGCTTCACAAACCATTATAGGAATAATAGTCCTTACAGGATCATTTCTAAATGAGTTGTGAAAAAAGATTAGGTATATTCAGTTCAGGCAAAAAGCATTTTTTGATAGGCTTTGGGCAAACAATCTGTTCCTTTGATACATCTTACTACTGAGTTTCAAAGAAACCAAATTGATGAAGCTGTGAAGAAAGCGATTTGTTAAAAATTAAGTCTTTTTCTTTGGAGATTCAAGTTGAAAGAACATCTCTGTGGACTGTGCCTAATCAGAACCTTTGAACACTATCAGGCATGCCCCATTAGGGTTGCCAGCCTTCCAAAACAAATTACTTACAGTAATCTCTTGCCTGATGTATGCAGTAAAAGACAATAGAGCAGCTCGACAGCACTGTCATTGTATGAGATTTATAGTGTGCAGCTGAGCAAACTTCAATGTATACTTTATATCACAAAGTGGCCATGAACCTCACTTCAAGACAAAGAATATTAAAACTATCAACCTTACTTAACATAACTGGCCAGGTTCTCAGTTGGTATGAATTGGTGCAGCTCTGTCGGCTTTAGCAGAGCTGTGCTGATTTACACCTGATAAGAATCTGGCATTGCCCTCCTCCCCAGAGTTTGGAAATTTTAAAACAATCCCTATCACAAGGGACTGTGAATGCACTAAGCAGCAGTGAAAAGAGTAAATTGTGCCTCCCTTCATTCACATGCATCGCCATTGATTACATTTATTAAGTTGTTTTGGTGAGATTCCTCAACAGGTGTAAAACAGCATAGTCCTACTAGAAGTAACATGGTAACTCCATCTATTCACTACAATTTTTGGTGTGCATCACTGTGTGTTTAAGCTCATTCCTTAAACAATTATTTTCTTTACACACTGAGCATGATCTTGTTTAATCCATTCTGTGACCAGCCATTTGGATCATCACAAAGGCTTCATAATATCATTAAAACATTCAATTGGATCATAAAATAATTCTGAAGTAAATGAAGCACAGTAACTTAAATTATTCTGTAACTTGCAACTGTGGAAATGTAGTAAGGGGACTGTGTATTTGATGGTAATTGGAATATAGTAAGCAATCATCTAGCAAAAAAAAATGCAGTTTGGATAATCACATTTCATAATAAAGTGTCAGCAATGTCGTATGCCTTCAGAATAGAAAAGGAATGATGCCTGTGGTATGAATTCTGACATGCACAAATCTAGCTAGATAACTAGGTCCTGCACCAAGCTCAGCTGAAGTGGCTGGAGGGAACAGCAGAGCATTTACGGGAACCAGGAATTCAGCTCTACCAAAGTGCTGCCGAGACCTTGCAAAAGTGGCTTGGCAGCTCTGGTGGGGCCAAGGAGAGTGGAGGCCTCAGGATGCTACTTAGCCTTTTGGGCAACTGAATGTTAAAACTTTCCTTCCCCAGGACATTTGGAACAGACCTAAGTTTAAGCAAGAGAGTTATTCCAGGTACTTGGGTGAGATTCCTCTCGTGCTTCAAGCACGGTTTCTGCTTATGGATCAGACACTTTTATAAAGCTTGGACCCTGAATTTGAACAGAGTGCACCTCAACTCCGAGACAGTGCTTTATTCAGGCAGAAGAAAAACTTTCTTTCCCTCTTTGAAGGGGGATTAAAGTGGACTTGGACCACATTACTCCTCAATGGCACTCTCGGAAAGAGAATTCTGAAACCAGTCAACTCTCTTTGCTGGTTGCTATACATGTAAAGCAATTACCTTAACATTTTTTGGCCTGAGCAACAGTGTTCCCTAATATTCTTATCTCATCATATTCTTCTTTCCCTGTTCCCTCCTCTGCTTTCTCCCTTCAAAAAGAAGATTGCCTTTGAGGAAGAGAAGATCTATCTATTCACTTGAGGCAACAGTGACAAAAATATAACCTTAACATTTTTTGGCCTGAGCAACAGTGTTCCCTAATATTCTTATCTCATCATATTCTTCTTTCCCTGTTCCCTCCTCTGCTTTCTCCCTCCAAAAAGAAGATTGCCTTTAGGAATAGAAGATCTATCTCTTCACTTGAGGCAACAGTGACAAAAATATAAACAGTCTACAAAGCATGCCACACGTGGCCTCACCTGTTTCTTTTCCCAAACTTAATTTTTCAATCAATTTTTGTTATAGAGATGAATTTGGATGTTAGAAAAGGTGCCATTGAAAGCTTTTTAGAGATTTTTGTAAGAATGATTTTAGGATGGAGAACAGAAAGAATGCTTCATCTTCCAGAAAAAATATTTCACGTGTGTGAATAAAATCCTTTTGGTCTCTGGAGAGCTTCTGTCTTACTAGGAGCAGCAAGATTTCTCAAACCAGTAGCACCAGAGAACATCACTCAGTCTGCCTTCCTATTACAATTTGTATCATGCTTTTGTTCATGTTCACGTATGCATCTCTGTAGCCTTCAATAGTTCATTTACTGAACACACAGTGATGTGATTAGCTCTTGTATCTTGTATGTAGATACTTACACAGCAAACTGCCTGGCTTAGTAGGTATTGCTCAACATCATGGCAAATGAGTCTTTCATTTGCCTTAAAGTGAGCTGCCTTCAGCAGCGTTTCCCTACATGTGAAAGTTAGCAAACAAAACAATGCTTCAGGTGACATTTTGCAAAACCCTTGCCTTTGGCCTAATTTGACTATTGTCAAAATTAAAGAGGGTTTGCCATCAATGTAATACAAATAAAAGTTAACCAAAATCTTACACTTTTTAAAATGACAGTCCCTGAAACTTATCTTTTTTGCACAATATCTTTTGAAGTAAGTATTCTTACTTTTCTTTAGGAGAGAAAATCTTCCTTTTCTCTCTCTCCTTTGAAGGAATAGCATTGTATTTATAATAAAGTTTGCTGTCATAAGTTAATTGAGGCAATAAGTCTTTGCTGTCTTTTCTTTGTGCTGGCCTCTAAAGCAGTGCCATTTTTCTCTTCCCTTAAAAAATAAAAAAATACAGCTAGGCTGGATATTGAAATGACAATTCTGTTCTCTGCATGTGCACATTTGTATTTTTCCTCTATGATGCTTGCACTGAGGGGAAAAGAAGTGGATAGATTATAAATATGACAACGCTAGCATACTTTTCCCATCGTATTCCTGTTACAGGAAAGTAACTCTACCCTTTCAATGAGAGGCTTTTTGAAATTCAGAGAGTGACCTGTAATTAGGCAGAAGCTGATTTGGATGACAAGATAATTTATGGCAAAGTCCAAGTGAAGGGGAGGTGCCTCGTGTTCCTGCTGAGTTAAGGTGGGAGCCAAGTGTATATAGTGTATTGAAGGAGGAACTCAGGACTTTGCAGGTTTGAGCATATATGCTGAAGGCAACCATGGTACGTTCCTATCCTTCTGACCCTTATCATCACTCTTGACCTCTGGTGTTAATGTCTCCATTCCTTTTGGTGCTACTGTCTAAATTAAAATAGGCCCTGCTGTCTCAGTTCCCACTGCTGTTGAAGGCCAAGCCAAAGTATAAAGGGTTGCATGCAAAATATTAAGGGTAAGATGCAAACCTGAAGAAAATTATGTTAAGGCACAGAACACATTATACATATTTGGGCTACATTTTCCTCCAAATCTCTTTGATGTTCAGGTGATTATTGGTGTAAGTCTGAGGGTTTGATTCTTGATTGCAACAGAACAAATAAGAGCAGGAGTCTTTTCAACGCAAGTTACTAGAGGCAAAAATCTGATGCCTTAAACAGATAAATATATTTGACAAATTGTATTCTCTTCTTTAATTCATGAGAGAGTAAATCTCAATGATAAATGCTCCTTCCAAACAACAGAACAATGGGATGGCTATCAATGTTTATCCACACTCCATAAACATACAAAACTCTTGCATATTGGAAAAGCCAGTAGTGCCTAAATTGATGGTTGCCTATTCAGGACGTCTCATTTATTATAGTAGATGTGATGCAGGCAAATAAAAGAATGACCAAAGGAGGCTGCTAGGTGGAGAATAGGAGGATAATGAGGTCAGATAAAATGTCTGGGTCTCATTAATCCCAAAGAGCTAAGAGAGCTTTCCATGGCAGTTCAGCAAAGATGGTGAAGCACGATGAACAACAAATCCATACTGACACTAGTGTTTCCTAGTAACCTGCACCTACAGAAGTCTCCATCTCGTCTTTGTAAGTCGCCGAGCAAAACACAAGGGCACTTGGTAGTACACCTGCAGGCAGAGGCTCTGTTTATTGCACAGATATGATCTAGAATCAGTGAGGTGCTGGTTTCTCCCTGCCCATGTGCTACTCTATACTACACCAATGAGAAATAACACAAAGACTTGAAACCCATGGAGATGCTGCTCTTAAACCGGCAGGGCCAAAACCAACAGTGAAATCCTAATAATAACATTTATATTAGGATGGAATAGTTACAAGCAAAAATAGCTACAGGCAACTCCCTTCCCTCCCAGTTCCAGTAACTTTTCCTTTCCTTTAACAATTACAACTTTTGAGAATTCCTTCTTTTGACTGTCCTAGCCTTATCTTACAGAGATCCTTAGCTCCCTTTTAGAAATTACTTGCCTAATATCTCACCTAAGCCTCCATAATTGCAAACTTAGCCCCTTTCTCTTTTTCCAGTCTCTTGTCAATATGGAAAACAACTGATTTCTACCCCTTTCTGAATAACCTTTTATATTATGATAAGCTGTTACACACCTTCTGTTTCCATTACCTCGCTATAGGCCTCATATTTCTCTTTTCTTGATTAAAAAAAACAAGGTCTGATTATTTTCCTATAGGGATGATGCTTTTTTATCTGCTTGTCATTTTTGTCATTGGTCTGTGGTGTTTACATGCAGCACCCAGACTGGTCTGGTGAGATAACACCAGTGCTGAGTAAAAATGGGCATCTACTATTCTTCCAGGATCTCCACTTTTCTGCTAATTTTCAATTTTGTGATCCACTAAAATCTTCAGATTCTTTACTGCTATACCATGCTCTAGTTAGATGTTCTCCATTTTCTAATTTTCCTTCCTAAATACAGCGTCTGTATTGAATTTAATCTTATTGATTTCAGGTCATTTATCCAATTTATTGTGATCATTTTGAAGTCTAATCCTGTCTTCAAAAATTCTCATGAGATTTCCAGTAAGATGTCATCCCCAAATTTTATATGTGTACTCTTCATTCCATGATCCAAGTCATTTATAAAAATATTGAATAACAATGGACAGGGGACAGGCTTCTATGGGGCTCGCGTGATGTGACCTTCCAGTTTGACAGCAGACTATTGATAACTACTCTTTGCATAAGGTTTTTCAATCATTTGTGTATCAGCCTTGTAGTGATTTTGTCTAGATCATAATCCCTCATATGTCTGGGACCCCTCTTCCCTCCCCGAAAGCCCACTGTGCAGTATCTACTTCACTGTGACAATTCTCTCTTTAATCACTTGGTCTATTGAGAATGGCCTCTGTTGTCAATGCCTCTTCCTAAGCAGGTAAATACAGCTTTTCTTTATTAACACTTTTTTGGACTCTGGTGTTTTCAGACTTGATCACTGTTGCTCTTCATATGTCTTCACCTTTAGCATCAGCAAATGGGAAAGATCCTGGCTTTCTGCTCTGCCGCTGCTTGTTAAAGAGGAGATCTGCTTGTTCTTTTCTCTTTTCTTTCCAATGATAATATCCCCTTGGGTTCCTTCCTTCTCTTCCCAATGCCAGATATTCACCTCTCATAAAGTGGTGTAGTTCCCAGTTTTAATTAATAAATTGGCAGAACTCTAAAGCTTTTTCACTGGTGATAAGCCACTGTGTGGCAGAACTGAAAAAAACCAACCCCTACACATCCGTCAAAGTAGATTAAAAAAAATGGTGCCACTGATTTTCTTATCAGTGACCTCCTGTACATGTTCAGTCAGCCATTGGTCTCATCCAAAGGAATCTATTTGGAGGATGACTTACAGTTTTCTACAGCAGATTTCTTTGAATCACATCGTGAATGCTGCACAAATCTGCTTTCACCCCACAGCCTCAGGAGAGGTTTCCTGAGCCTGGAGCTCCCTTCGCAAACCACTCAGAAGACTACTGGAGCTGGGAGTGAGTTTGTGGCTGCCCATTCGCATTTCTTTCATTTTAGGTTTCATTTGAACTACTTGCCAAAAGCACGTTTCACAGACTTTGTAAAATCCCAGGTGCCATCAGCTGGG
Organism: Aptenodytes forsteri; assembly: GCF_000699145.1. Lineage (NCBI taxonomy): Eukaryota > Metazoa > Chordata > Aves > Sphenisciformes > Spheniscidae > Aptenodytes > Aptenodytes forsteri. The sequence continues at coordinate 18,277,551 of NW_008795405.1, forward strand.
CATGGCTGCCACAGAGCAGAGCAGAAATGGGCAAGACCCCACCATCCAAGAGGGGATTGCTGAGGTGGAGGCTGCAGAGCCGTAGGAAACACGAGAACCACACTGATTTACAGCAGCTAGAGATCCAGCCTTGAATCCTAAACAAACTCTTTAGCGTTCACTCGAGGTCTGGCTCACATTCAGTTGCAGCAATGGGCAACATATGTGCACAACACAGGGATTCATATTGCCGTGGAGCTACTGCTCCATCCCCAGCCGCAGGTCACGAGTGAGAAGCTGTGCGGTCCCCACATGTCTCCGTTCACTGTGTTCCTGCCTCTCATTACTGGCATCAGCGATTTGCAGCATCGGACAGAGGTGCTATATGCTAAACCAGATTCCTCAACACATTCATACTCACAAAACACAAACACTTGTAAAATGCAAGCACAATTAATGTGTGCGCTTCTGTTTCTGTGTGCTTTGAGAGAGGTTGGGAACGCTAATTGGTTCTGGTCTGAATCAGCTTCCTGGTTCAGGGCACAGTTATAAAAGGGATTTCAGCTACACATTCAGTGCCAAATGTAGCAGATGGTGATAGGATAGTAAATTAAGTTAAGAAATACTTGTAGTTTCTTTACCACTTTTGTAGTTGAAAAACAAACAATTGAGTCGCTTAGGGTAATGGCAGATGCAGTTTCGTGTATGTCTACCACCCTAATAGTTGTATGAAATTATCTCAAGGAATAAAGAAGCAGGTTTAATAACCATGGAAATGATATGAATAATCCTGGAGCAATCATAATTTCTAGTTTAGAAGTTTATGTTCCTCTGTTGCTAAGATTTGTGTTTCCAATTCCAAGTATTTATATAATCATATTCTGCATTTTTTTTTCCAGAATTTTTCCTCTTATTTACAAAAACATTTCTGCAAACAACTTTCTAGCCAACTGTAAGCAATAAGTGGCACCCCTGGGTATTAGTGCCACCTGGTTGTCATGATGTATTGAATCACTTCCTATTTAAAATACTGTTTAAACAGTCTCTACATAGCTTGTTTTCCAGCTATGCCTCCTTTGTTTACCAGTTTCCACACCTTTGAAACACTTTTCAGCTATCTGGTATTATAGGATTGAAGAATAATCCAGGTTGGAAGGGACTCTAGTCCCACCTCCCGCTTAAAGCAGAGTCAGCTCTGAGATCAGACCAGGTTGCTCAGGCCTTTGTCCGAATGGGTCTTGAAAGCCTCCATGGCTGAGGTGGCCCAGCCTCTGCGGGCAAAAAGCTCCACTGTTTCACTGTTGCAATTTTGATTATAATATCGAGTGGAAATCTCTGGTTTGAGTTCAACTCTATATTCAACATGATTCTATACTCTGCTTAGCATACTGCAAATGAAAATGCCACAATATAGTCCATCTACAATTTGACAGAGGTTCAAGAAAAAAAAACTATCTACTTGAGTAACAAAAATTAGATATGTTTTCAGTTATTTGTATTGTGCATAATAAAGTGGATGAGTGAACAGATGTGCATATACATTAATATCCCTCAAGTGTTTCGTTATTTGTGATAGAGGAAGAGACTCAGAAGAATGCCTACAGATTTGGGATTTATTTTCTGTTCTGCCAGGGCAAGGTCTAAATCAGTCTCCATTTTTGAGGGGCCAAATATCTCATTCCATTAACCGGTATATTGACAGTTCTGCAGGCAACTTGAGGAAAGTAACTTGCCAAAGAAGAAAAGCTTTGAATATGAAAACGATAGTTATCAACATCATAGTAAAAAACAAGAAGAGCTTTGTACAATGAAGTGCATGAGATATAACCATGTAAATAAAAAGGTAAAAGTGTAAAACCACACATTATTCGTATCATGTTCTGCTGAAATAAGGTTAATTTATCTCTTCTTTTGTTTTGCTTTGATCTTATTATTAACAGAAAGGTAGGCAAACTGGCTGAACATTTCAGTTCCACCTTCTAGAATGATGCTATGCATCGTGTTAAATTTGAGTTCATAAAAAGCAAGATGGTATATGACAGAAGCAGCATCTCTTTGTTTGTATTCCCTAGGATTTTGAGTGTAAGGGTTAGGTATCTAACTTTTGACCTGTGAATATATTATTCAGTTACAGCGAGAGGGGCTGGTCTTTCCTGCACCCATAAATCACGAATGTCTGGCAGAACGATCATGTGCATGATCTAGGTGTGCACTGTCGGTGTCCTTGGTATAAATGGATCTGCTCAGTGCTGGTAGTAATTTATACCAAACGTTTTCAGGTTTTCAGTAAAAACTTGCATGAAAGCTCCATGTTCGGGAGCAGATCATCTCTGCTGGGAAGTCTTGTCCTGCTTCAGGACATTGTCTTCAGAAAAAGGAGGCAAACAGATTTTTAAAGAGTAGATTTTAACATGTTAAGAAACTTCTGATGGATTTCAAATGGGATGCCGTATGTATATAGCAAGAACAGGGCCATCAAACAAGGCTTAGGAGGAAGGTCACTACACTGGTATGTAGGAAACTCTTACAGCAGCCTAAAAAGATCCTTCTCCAAGCTGGTGAATGATTTAGAATAGCAACAGTGATGGTCTTCTAAAGAATGGAGGGTGGGATTGGGGAGGCATTTCCCTCTAGGGCTCTGGTGATGACAGCTGGAGTTGCTGCCTAATTGAAAAAGGGGATTAGGGAAATGAGGACAGGGTGGTTTAACTGTTGCAAAATACTGGGAACAGTTTTGTTACAGAGCAACATAACATGGTTTCAGCCCCTCAACCCAACACAGCCTGTAAGCATAACTGGCTGAACAGGGATCTATGAGAATGAAGTATGAAATAAGAGGGTGTTTTCTTCTTCATTTTAAGATTTCTTGTGGCTAAGGGAAACTAAAAGATGTCTACAGTTTCTGTTGACAACCACTTCCTGCCCCCCCAAAAAAAGAAGAAAAAACAAAGCACAGAAAAAGTCATGCTTGTTTTAAAGCAAGCTGAGGTAGCAAAGGAAGGATATTTCTCCAAGAGACTTCCAGCTGTCTTCACTCAGCCTCAAGTTGGAGTCCTGTCTAGAGATGAAATCATAGAATCATAGAATCATAGAATCATTAAGGTTGGAAAAGACCTCTAAGATCATCGAGTCCAACCATCGACCCAACACCACCATGCCCACTAAAC
>NW_008795405.1:18281125-18281372 GCF_000699145.1 Aptenodytes forsteri
GCGTGGGTGGTCATGAGCAGGGATGGGGATGTCCAACAGCTCCCTTCCTCTGGCTCCTGGAGGTAAACTTAGGAACAAAAAATTCCTAATGAAGATCCATGCAGCAGCAAAGATGCAAGGGTTATGGATGTGTTAGAAACCACAGAAATGTCTGAGAATTGTCGTGTAGGAATTAGGGTTTCTCCTCGCAAAAAGATGGCAGGATCAATAGCCCAACTGAAGTGCATCTACACCAATGCACGCATCA
>NW_008795405.1:18284073-18292679 GCF_000699145.1 Aptenodytes forsteri
GCCAGGGGAGGTTTAGATTGGATATTAGGAAAAATTTCTTCACCGAAAGGGTTGTCAAGCATTGGAAGAGGCTGCCCAGGGAAGTGGTTGAGTCCCCATCCCTGGAGGTATTTAAAAGACGTGTAGATGAGGCGCTTAGGGACATGGTTTAGTGGTGGACTTGGCAGCGCTAGGTTAATAAGTTGGACTTAGTTAAGTTGGACTTGGTGATCTCAGAGGTCTTTTCCAACCTAAATGATTCTATGATTCTATGATTCTAAGATGCTTAATGTGTCCCTGCCTTGCCTAGAGCTACTCTGAATCAGCTCAAAATTTCACCATTTGTTTTCTAAGTGGAGTGCTGAAATATTTGGTTTTGGAGCTGAATGCCCTGAAAGTGGTCTGGTTTGGAAAGGTGGAAACAGCTGGCTGGAGGGTGTAAGTAGGGCTCACCTCAGCTGTGGAGATGCGTTGCTGCTGCTGCACCGGTGTTTTGTGATCCCATCCCCGTGGTCCCCTGGGCCAAGCTTGTTGTGGTGCTACCATGAAACAAAATGCTTCTGAGTAGAAAACCAAAATGCTTTCCTTTTATTTTCTCTTACGGAAAATGTTACTTTTTTTCCCCCTGAGAGAACATGCCTTTTCCTAGGACTGGTTTACTGGCATAACACTGAAAGGGGTGAAACAAAGGTGACAAGGTGTTGAGGGAGTTGGCCAGATGTATTAGAGAAGCCTCAGGGGCACTGTAAGTGATGCCAGACTCAGCTGGATTCCAGGGATTATGTTGCCAGCCCAAATTTGGTGCTTTGGCATCCCCTCATTCCCTCTTCCCGGAGGGGCACAGGTGTGGGGAGAGTGGGTCTGATTTCATCTTTCTGTCACCTGAGGAGTCCCTGATACAACAGAAATTTCCAAGTGGCCCTTGCTTGGTTTGCCAAAGCAAAGGGCATAGGACAATGTCAGAGACTGGCCTACTGAGTAATACTCTTTCCAAGAACAATCCTCTTCCATATAGATAAGAGTTACTTTTATAACTTGTTTTTCATTTTCACCTATGATAAGCTACTTCTTTCCTTTAAGTTCCTTTCCTTTAAATGAATGTTAATTATTTATGTTTGGCCAGGAAGATTCCCACTTATTGTCATGAATAATAACATTCCTAATTATATTTAATTTTTTATATTCCTTCTCCTTCTTCATATCCTCACCTGCCCCAAAAGCAGAGCAGAGCTCCCCCCTTCCAAAACCTCTTTTTTTCAGAATTAGTGCTCCCAAATAAGAAACCCAAAGTACCTAAGCAATTAAATGTTTTTTATGGTTTGGTTTTTTTAAAAATATATTTTCAGATTTCCTGCACTGGCCAGTGTTTGTAATAAATAAAGCTCACGGCCAATGCTCTGTCTGCAAAGGGGTATTGTCGATTCTGACCTTACAGTAAATCTGGGAATATTAAGATGCTATTTTCTGGTAAACCAGTCGTTTAGCTGCTCAGGAAAAGGTAGGGTGCTTCTTGCTGAACAACTGTTCCAGCACTTAAGGCACCTAGTGTAAAATCGTGAAAATGCATTAAGACTTCACCGTTATGAATAACTGTTAAAGCTTTCAGTTACTAAAGGTACAGAGAAAGAAAAGCCTGGGAAGATCTCACAGGCTGTTAATGAGCTGCAGGAATGATGTGGTTGAGTTCAGAACCGAATCAGTGCTTAGTCTTGATTGAGTTTCCTTTTAAAAAAAAAAAAAACACCACAAAAAACCCCTGCGCAGCACAATTTCCTTCCTTCAGATGAAAAGGTAACTATGGTGACTGGGGAGAAAGATCAGATATTATCATTTTGCAGCAGAGTAGCATATATATCCTCCAAGACTATTTGTAGTGGGGGTGAGGGGGTGTCAAGAGACCTTTCACAGCAAGTCACCAAATGCAGTAGAGACCATCAATGGTCAAAGCTGCTGTTCGAGGAAAGCCCTGGAGCGGTGCCGGGGGCTGGCAGCTCCTTGCAGAAGCCATCTGAGAGCTCGAGTCCTGCTCAGCTGCAGCTCCAACTCACCCTTTGATTTGGCATCCCCTGTCCTATGACAGTGATGCTGCCAGATTTGGGGCAATCTATAGGTTTTGTGTTTGCTTGTATTTGCTCAAGGGTAAGGCTTGCTCCCTCTCCATGCCACAAGTTAACACTTTGTCTGGTTCTTCTAATACATATTTTATGACCTGGCTACTGTGTTTTAATCGGCTGAGCGGCAACTCAAGCACTTGAGCAGGTGGCCTGGTGGCTTTATAAATACAATTACGATGACTAAAAGCCACATCGCACTTGGCACCGTTCTTCACATTTTCCCCCAAGGTCTGGGATTGGCTTGCCCTAGCGACAGAGCCAACCTTCGCAATCTCCCTGTCCGCCTTCCACAAGTTTGGCAGCCAGAATTTATCTCTCAGTCTCTGCAGATCTGGTATGCCTACATGGGGAAAAAACTGATATGAGATATTAAATTAAAACCAGCAAAACCTACCCAAACCAAGCCCAAATTGTGTTCCAGCTTGGACTGACAAGAACCTCATAATAAGAACATGGAAATGAACTGGAAACAGACTGAAATCTAAGGTCAGGATGGACAATTCTGTGCTAAATACCAGTTTTTGGTCGATCCACTGTGCATTAAACTGTCACTCAAGCTATTACTGTCATTGGAATAGAAAAATAAAACATACTGTGGCTGGGACTATTGCTTCAGTAATAACACACAGGTTTCAGTGGGTTCCAGTGATGCCTTTACTCCTTCTTTCAATATGTTGTTGTTGTTACTTTATTTAAAGCTTGCAGATATCCATCAAGTTACTCAGTTTGCCTATTCAGCAAAGCCCCTAGATAGCATACTCAAAACTAAGCACATTTATGTCCCACTGAGGTAACATAATTAGCTTTGTGATTATTTCAAAGTTTGTGTTCTCTATATAGATCTGTTTCTCTTTCATATCATGATACATAGATGAAATCTTCAGTATGCATTGAGCTAGAATTCTGTAAGGGGCCAACTGTAACCTTGATATTTCCAAGTGCTTAAGTTTCTCCTCTTTTAGAAAAAAAATTCTATAGACCAAGACATTTTTTTCAAAATAGAAAACACTTTGAAATTGAAATTAATTTTATTATGAAAAAACAAAATGTTCTAAAATATGTCTAAATGGAAAAGTTAAAATTCATCCAAATGTTTTTTTATTATTTTCCCAGAATGAAATGGCAAAATATTTCTATAGGAAAACTCCATTTCAGTGACATGACACTTTCTGTCAAATATCCATGACCAGCTCTAGACACTGTCACGTGGGAAGCTGTTTTGATATCTAGTCCGTAAGCATAGAGGATCAGATTCAGATCTCACAAAATGTAGCATTGTATTGATTTCAAGAAAGTTATGAGAGTTTACACAGCCCAAGAGCCCAAATCTTCCTTCAGTTCCTTTGGGCAACCATAGTGATAACTGAACAACCCCCACCCAAATCCATCGCTGTCATAACATTTTTTGTCACTGTAGACTGAAATATCCAGTACTCTGCCCAGCTGTGTTTAACCAGAACTCTGCAGGAAGTATTCTGCAAGGCAAATGTCCTAAAAGCTGAAGATTTAAAACAAATGGGTGTAGGAAGAAGAAAAAAAAAAAAGAAAAAAAGCCCCTAAAAGAAAAAAAAAACAACCCCTGAGGAATCCCAGTGGATCGTATCAGGATGGAACAGGCACAAGACATCAATGTTTGCAAGATACGTGCATCACGCCGCAGACAGAGTCTGAACACGTTGTTTACATCAGAATGCAAACCACATTTTTTTCCTCCTCCTCCTGGCCTGGTGCATACTGTTGCACAGACATGATTGAGTTATTGGCCACATGCTGATATGGCAGAGGCAATTCATCGCAAAGACCCTCTAGCCACGCACTTCATTTACATGCCCTGTTTTAGGAGGCTCAGGTTTGAGCACAGCAACCTGCAAAGGCAGGACTGCCTGTAGTGTAATAGCAAGCTTGTAGCACAGCAGAGAGATGTCTGACTCCCAGGCAGCATGCATTCGAAATGTGCCCAGCCGTACAGTTTAATCAAGTCCAGCACAAGAGGGCCATGCTTGTAAGAGCTTTCAGGCTTGAAGTATTAAGAAAAAGCTTACATAGCCCAAGGCTGTTTCTTTAGCCAAAGATGCCTTTCTGTGTGAAAAGATGTTCCCCGCTGCCCTGATCAGTGGTTTAACCGGTGAATCAAGCTCTAATGAAATAAGCAGCCTTCTTATACCAAGTCAGTCCAAGGAGCAACACTAACTGCAAGCAAAACTGCTCAACAACGACTGTGGTTTTGCCACCTGTGAGAACTGAGAGAAAAGTGCCCGGTACGGGCACTGAAGCCCAGTAATGGCTTCACGAAGAAGTGATAATACATAGATTTTCTACCCAAAAACCTTATCCAGCAGACTGTTTCACCTCTAGCTTTCATGTAGGGATTTGCTTAATCTTTTGTTGATAACATGACAACAAACAAATCCATTAACATAATAACACCACGATTATACATCTAATCAGTCTTTAGACTTATCATCATCTAACTAACCTTTCCTACTAGGCAAGTGAGAATTTGCAAACGTTAACTTATACTAAGCCTGCTTGTTGTGCACTCATATTTCATTCCTTATTAGCTGCACAGCATTTTCCCCTGCAGAAACCTATTTAATAAAACACTGAATTTTTAATGTTTTTGACTGGGGGAGGTGTAAGCCATGTGCACTCCTAAAGACTAACACTCCTCTTTATTTTGCCATTGTTGAAGCACATTATTGGTGTTATGATCACCCTTGTCCTCTTGGAGCGTGCAAAACCCAATGAAAACTCTTCTATTGCTCTCTGTTGACCTTGTTTTTACACATAACACTGCTATTTTAGAGCCAAGATGTATAAACTTAATAAAGATGTTATCCTCAGTGATTCATTTATGATAGCAGGGGTGCCAACTTCTGTAAATCTGTCTGGGAGAGCTTTTGGAATGATGACTGAATTGTAGAGGTTTCATATGCAGGCATAAGTGAAGTTAGAAAGTTCCTTATTTGTACTCTGCAAAAATTTGAAGCCTTAATGAGTGTGATTTGTGGGCTGAGCTCATAGTTTGGAAGGTCTGTTTGTGGCTTGGCTGGTGATGTGGTGATACAAATTATACAACTTTGACAAGATAAGGCAGAAGTAATTTTAATATAGGAGAGTGGATGCTTCACTACTTGTAACCTTCATTGCTCATTCCTGAGTTCAAGTCTTGGCCAGACTGGTAGCAACAGAAGATGAAAATAGGACAGTTGTACCCCAAAGGCTCCTGCATTCCTTCTGTCTGCAAATCCTTGCACTTGCATGTGCAGACAAAGCTGAATTCACATGCCAGTAGGCATATATACATGCAATGACCTATTCTGTGCACTCTCTTGTGGGTTTTTATACATCAGCCAATTTTGCCTTCTTAGAAATACATGGTCATTGATCAGCAGCCTACACAAGTTGAAGGCTTCAAGTCAGCTGCAGAGGGAACAAGTACAAACACCTTGATTGAACAGAAAATCTGTTTTTCCACACATGGAGATATAATGAAAAAAAGAAATATCAAACTAGGGCAAAGTTTAGGCGGGAAATAATCGTGTCCTTAGGAAAAGCACTCCTAAAACAAATGGCTCCTTCATGACACACGGATTAGTGAGAACTTCCTAATAAAGAACATGGAACTGTAAGGGACTACTTGGGTCAACTATTTCGCTCCCTTGCTCTTAGAAGCAGCCAAGGCATAAACATTTAAAGCAGATGGGACTGTAACCCATCCCCTCCGCACACAGAGACTTTATTACTGTCAACATCTGATAACACATTTAGGACAACTAAGACAAATGCCAAGAAACAGACCATGCCAGAGAAGGTTGATTTGTTACTGCTGTATTTCATATGTCCTAAAGATAGGATACTATCTTTCTATAGCAGTGATCTTGGAAGCTTTCAGAGTACTGTTGCTGAGGCCATGTTAATATTTGGTAGTTACATTCATCTCCATTATGTGGCACAAAAAAAATCACTACTGGAGCTAGTAAAAGAATAAGATGCTCAGTTACAAAATATCGTTGCAATGATAGTCCAGAGCAAGTACTTCCAGCTGGCACCTTTTTGGCAAGATTTATCCAATATGATGAACCCAGGAGGCCTCTGGCTCTCAAATGATTTGAAGGACTCCTAATAACCTTAACAACACCCACTTAGTTATTCAAACTGTGCCTCATATATGATTCATCCGACTCACAGTCTTGGCACACTGGTCAAGATCTGGATTTGAAACATGCCAAAGCTTAAGGGTTAAGAGGATTTGTGGTCCTGCTTTGAGCTATTCTAGATGTGAGAGATTCATTGTAAAACGTGGAGCTGAGCTGGGTTCCAAGTCTCCCAAACATGCTGGATCCAGGACTTTGTGTCAGACTTCACTATTTAGTGCCGGAAAGTGTGAGAGACAGGAGCTGCAAGGATAGAGTGCTTCATGTTAAGCTGGCTTGTTGCACAGCATGATACAAAGCATTGACAAACTGCGATGATTAAATACCCTCCTGAACTTAAAATATAAAGAGATATTGGTCTTGCTAGAGACCAGGCAGTTCACTAAATCACACTGCATCTCTCAGCTGAAATATAAGCTCGTATAGAGAGAGCAACCACATGTAGCTGTGGTTTTCCAAGCTGAGGACAGGCTTTTTGGTGCATAAATTTCTTCTGTTGATGACCTGGGATGTGCACAGTAGTTTTGTAAAAGAAAATGCTCTTTCTCCTGTGTATACACAGGAATGCAGGCAGCATATCCCGGTATTTCATTGCCAGGTGCCATTAAGAATAATGGCTGGATCTTAATTGGCACAGCCCAGCATGTGTCAGAGTTCCTGATAAACTGAAGCAAAGCCCTGATGAATCTCACTAATCCACACTTGCAAGTGCTGCTTGATTTTCTTAACTGCCTTCAGTAATGAAGAAACAGTGAAGACAATACAGCTGAGTGGGTCTGGAAAGTTAATGTCAGGAAAGAGAGAGAAAGTAGGGGAATCGGGGACTTTCATGATTTGTTTTTCTCCATGTGGAACTGGGAAATTTGTGAACTTCAGACCTTCTCCGCATCTCTGCCTGACACTCTTGGCCTCCATAGAAGCCGATGGTAAAGCATCTATTGATTCAAGATGAGATTCCACACAGTTGGATACCTCCCTGCTTTCCCCTTTCCTCCTTCTTTCCCTGGTCCCCCATCCCTCCCCTGTGCTCTGGCTCATGTGACAACTCAGCAAGTCTGTTCAGCTCACTCAGCCGACAAAAAAATCAACATAGCAGAAAGATGCAGGTTAGAGACCAAAGAACAACCTTGATTTTTTTCCCCAGGAAATAGTTTGAATCTTTGCTATATTAATGGGTATGGAGAGTCTTTCCTCTTCTTAAAACTACTTGGAGGTGAATCTGCATATAACATTGCTGAGGGTTGTTTGGGGACTCAGCCTGTTGACCTTCCAAAAGACTATTTAAAAAATAGCCTCAATAATTTTACAGAAGAGCAACTATCTTTTATTATATTGTCTAGTGTAGTAAAACCCTTCTGCAGTGTCTGAAGAGATAATTTTCTATTATCTGCCAGAAGCCTTTTAATAAAGGAGAAAAAGAGTGTTGCACAGTTGTTTTATTGGCTGAGGTTCATCCTGCAAACACAGAGAAGTACCACCTAGGGCTCTGACAAACAGGCATCTCTGAAGCACTGTGGTACTGAAGCAACCCCTGTGATAACTCAGTACCCATTTCTGATCATTTTTATTTTACATCATGCTTCAGAAGGAGGTATAACAAGTTTCTCCCCTTCTTTTTCTCTATTTCTTGTTGGGAATAAGGATGGGATCAGATCACTTGGGTGTGCTGCTGTAATGAAACATTCAAAATGTTATCTGCGTTCAGTCCTGCCTGCCTCCTTCCTTTCTTTCTGGAAAGGAATTAAGTAATTACTGTACAGTGGGTGCCTCCAAATATTACAGCTAACACTTGCAGATGTAAATCAGCAGGGTGTGTAAGTATAAAAATCAGCAAGAAGGAAGGAAGGGAAGATAGTGTTCTGCCAGTAGAGGCCAAGTTTTTAAGTGGTAAAAATACTTTAAAATTCACTCTATTTGAAAATCTATCATGCATTTCAGAGCAAAGCTTGAGGGGCGTGTCCTTGCTGAAACTCCCACTAGCTTCAGGAGGGCTGAGATTTCCTCCATACTGTTTTGATGTATCTGGCCCTATCAGTGGCCTGTTAAAGCCACTCCAGTCCTGTCTTGTACAGCCTCTGGAGACAGGCAGGCTGCGCTTTGGAAGCCTCCTTGTAACCCCTATTTCTCTAATAGAGATTTTTAACTTTTGCATGCTCAATCTATGGACCCCTGAACTAAGGGGAGACAGTGTTCAGAATATAGAATCATAGAATCATAGAATAGTTTGGGTTGGAAGGGACCTCTAAAGGTCATCTAGTCCAAGCCCCCTACAATGAGCAGGGACATCTTCAACTACATCAGGTTGCTCAGAGCCCCGTCCAACCTGACCTTGAATGTTTCCAGGGATGGGGCATCC
>NW_008795405.1:18293462-18296608 GCF_000699145.1 Aptenodytes forsteri
GGCCCACTTCTCGAGCTTGTCCAGGTCCCTCTGGATGGCATCCCATCCCTCTGGCATGTCGACCGCACCACTCAGCTTGGTGTCATCTGCAAACTTGCTGAGGGTGCACTCGATCCCACTGTCTCTGTCACTGATGAAGATATTAAACAGTAATATAATGTAATGTAACAGTAATATATGTAAGTCTGCTACCAGTAAGCTTGCTTTTCTTAGTTATTTTCCTTGGACCCTTAGAAATAGCCCACGGACCACAGGTTGAAACTACTAGGATATGGTAATAGAATGCAATAGTTTCTGCATCTGCAGCCCAGTCCTTCCTGTACCCTGTCTGCACTTCTCTGGGGATGCCAGATGGCTCCTGATGGAAACTTCCTAGACCGAAAGAGTATTAGATGGTCTCTGGTGCTCCCCCCCATATAAGACACTTTGTAGCATTAATGCTTGGACTGGGTTTTGGCCAGAGCTCTCAGTGCCCCAGGAGGCTTCACCACCGTAAGTGCAGAAAGCTGGCTGGGAGCGGGTTCCTGCTCTCATTTTGTCCTGGAGCTGCTCTTTGTGAAGGCAGAAAGGTGACAGGAAGCTTCACCTTGCACTCTCTCTGCTTGCAAGTCCCCCACTGTCTCAAAGCCTTGATTTCAAGTTCTCTCCCCTCTTTTTGGAGGAGAGATGCAAGACTGACTTCACGGCTAAGGTTTGCTCGGTGAAGCTCCTTTTTGTACATTTTTTCCTCCCTTCCTCTTCCCCTTTCCATGAATCTTGTGTTTGGGAAGCAAGTACAGATTTCCCTGGTGGATTTTTTCAACATTACTGTAATAATTGCCTACACTGCTAACTATACCAAAAGCGATATTATGGAGGTCATTTATTAATTTTTTATGCATGTTAACTGTATAAATAATGATTTGTAAAATTAGGCAGAAGTTATATTAAATTGAGCAGTGGTTAAATCTTGACACTGTTTATATTTCTCTTCTAAAATAATTAAACCTCCCTTTCATTCAGAAGACCACATCCTTACAGTTGTAATATGTTTAATATTTTTATAGCAAGTAATTTAACTCAGAATTTCACTAAATTAATTGCAAAGTGTAAACTTTATTTAAGATTCTCCAAGTGAACATACAGTTATATGGTAGTAAAGAATTAATACTGTATATCTTTGGAAGTGCATTACCTTGAAATTGTCAGCCAATTTCTCATAATATTCAATGGTGAATCATTATTTAAATGTTAGGTCATAGTCCAACATACTTATCCACAGGCCAGGAGCTGAGAGACTGTGAATCACCTTCATGTCAATTAATCTGTGATGGGTGGCTGTCTTTGGCTCCCAGAACCAACAAAGCTCAGGGGTGAGAATGAAAGGGACAAAAGGAGGGAGAAAAGTGTGAAAGCGAATATCGGAAAGGGAGATTTTCAGACATGCATAGAACTGGCCCTGAAATCCATCCTGAAGCAGGACATTATATAAAACAAGACGCTGATGTGTTTCTAGTGAAATATTGAAGATGTGTATTAAGCTGTGTCCCACGAAGCTGCACCAATTCATGTCTCGGCCCCTGCCAGTGTGGCTTCTGGAAAATGGAAAAGTACCTGTGTGAAAAGCTGCTATGAAACACACCCTCAGGTTTCCCCAAAAATAAATCTGGGGCTCTGAAATTGAAGGGGGCAGAGAAAGGTGGATTCCCTTCTGAGGGGAACAGAGGGCCCGATATGCCGACCGGACCCGTCCCACAGGGAAGTCTGCTGCCTCCCTGGGGCCTGGGTCAGAGACATCACTAGGAAGCTCCCTGGTTTGGTACGGCCTTCTGATTACTACCCGCTGCTGGTTATACAGGCTGGCAGTGATGAGGTTGCAGAGAGAAGTCCTGCAGCGATCAAAAGGGACTTCAGGGCACTGGGGCGACTGGTTCAAGGATCAGGAGCACAGGTAGTGTTTTCCTCTATCCCTACAGTGGCAGGGAAGGATACTGAAAGGAGCAGGAAAACACACCTGATCAACACGTGGCTCAGGGGCTGGTGCCATCGGAGGAATTTTGGCTTTTTTGATCATGGGGAGGTTTACATGGCACCGGGCCTGCTGGTGACAGACGGAGTCCAGCTGTCTCACAAGGGAAAAAGGATCATGGCTCATGAATTGGCAGGGCTCATTGAGAGGGCTTTAAACTAGGTTCGAAGGGGGAAGGGGATAAAACCAGGCTCGCTAGAGATGAGCCGAGGGGTGGCGTGCCGATGCCGGGGGCGAAATCGATAGCCCGGCTCAAGTGCATATACACCAATGCACGCAGCATGGGCGGCAAACAGGAGGAGCTGGAAGCCATTGTGCAGCGGGAGAGATATGACTTAGTCGCCATCACAGAAACATGGTGGGGTGACTCTCATGACTGGAGTGCTGCAATGGATGGCTATAGACTCTTCAGAAGGGACAGGCGAGGAAGGAGAGGCGGTGGGGTGGCCCTGTATGTTAGGGAGTGTTTTGATTGTATAGAGCTCAACGATTGTGATGATGGTACGGTTGAGTGTCTATGGGTAAGGATGAGGGGGAAGGCCAACGAGGCAGATATCCTGCTGGGAGTCTGTTATAGACCACCCAACCAGGATGAAGGGGCGGATGAAGCATTCTACAAGCGGCTGGCAGAAGTCTCTCAATCACTAGCCCTTGTTCTCGTGGGGGACTTCAACTTCCCGGACGTCTGCTGGAAATACAACACGGCAGAGAGGAAGCAGTCTAGGAGGTTCCTGGAGTGTGTGGAAGACAACTTCCTGACACAGCTGGTAAGTGAGCCTACCAGGGGAGGTGCCTCGCTCGACCTGCTGCTTACAAACAGAGAAGGACTGGTGGGAGATGCGGTGGTCAGAGGCCGTCTTGGGCTTAGCGACCATGAAATGATAGAATTCTCGCTTCTTGGTGAAGTAAGGAGGGGGGGCAGCAAAACCACAACCATGGACTTCCGGAGGGCGGACTTTGGCCTGTTCAGGACGCTGGTGGAGAGAGTCCCTTGGGAGACAGTCCTGAAGGGCAAAGCCTTCCAGGAAGGCTGGATGATCTTCAAGAAGGAAGTCTTAAAGGCACAGGAGCAGGCTGTCCCCATACGCCCTAAGAAGAACAGGCGGGGGAGACGACCGACCTGGCTGAACGGGGGGCT